>NC_139053.1:21436175-21791175 GCF_965140915.1 Aythya marila
TTTGAATCTTTTCTGATCCTGAATACATCTTTCATAAACCTGTTTTGGAGACAAATAACATGGGCATGAGTCAAAGGAAGACTGAGTCAAAAGCAGATTGTTCCTTAGCTACACTGTTTATATTTCAAAGGCCTTTTTTTTTTTTTTTTCCTTCTTCCTCCATTGCTGAAAGGGTGAACTGGAAATACCTACAGCGTTTTGAGAGACATTGCCTACAGAAATGGATATGAACCACCAAAATGAAAAATAAAAGCCAAGCCAGCTTTTCATTGTATTTGCATGTTAAGTTCTATAAATAATCACAGAGGGCTTAATATCTGTAAGGATTGGAAGATAGCCTAATTTCAGAAGCAGACCTTCAAGAATCAGAAGTTATGGTGCTGTATAGCAGTTAATGGACTGTGGGCTTTTACTTGACTGAAGTCCTCATGCCATGTAACCATGTATTCAGGAAGAAGGAACAACAGATCTGCTGTTTGTCTTCAAGGATTTGCCCTGACTTCAGAGACATCTGATGTACCTTGTGATACCTTCTATATAGCAGCTGCATTTAAAATCTCAGCCATTTCCAGCTGGTGTTTAATAGCGTTAGAAGAGGAGAAGAAAGGTTAGTGGTTTACTGGCAATAGTAAAAGCCAATTTTTATAGTAATTTTTTTATATTAATAAAGTCCAGCATTTGGATGTAAGCAATTCTGGGTGCTTTTCCTTTAAGTGCTCAGATAAAATCGGTAATCTCTATCCTGAGGCTGCATACTTTCCTTGGTTCATGCACAGTGCTTCAATGAATTGAGCAAGATCTGAGTGTTTGGTAGAGCTCAACTCTTCCTGGTGTGGCATAACTGGAAGAAGGCTTTCCTGCTTCCAAGCCTTCTGTTCACGTGGTCGTAGCACTGGTCATAATATTCTTGAACTGCCAACCCAGTCAGCTCAACTACTGAATATTTTATTCAGAGTATTCATCTTGTGGCTCCTTTATTTTGCATGCATAGTGAAAAAATGTTTAGGTTTTAGTTGCCTCTGCTTGACTGTAAGTGACTATGGAAAGAAGAACAGAGTTGAGTAAAATACTGTTCTTGGTTACATCTGCATCTTTACTGATTTTAATTGTATAGTTTGCATGAAAATGAGAATGGAACAATTTGCCTTGGGCCTGTATGTATATCTAATATGTCTTAGTCACATGCTGAAAAAATTCTTTAACCTAGTAACTTGTTTGTATATTCCTGGACTGACTTTCTAAAAATACAGCAGAAAAAGCAGAATCCTGACTTCTATTAGAGTAGTATGACTTACAAATATTTGATTGGTTCTGTTCCTGTCTAACTCTTCTGTGTAAAACTCATTTACTGTTTTTCCTTTTAAACTGTTAGCTGACCTTACATACGAATCCCAGCTGTGCATTAGCATTGCTTGGGGATGTGTTTGTATCTTTTGTCTAAAAATACCCAGCCGGTAGGATTCATGATCCATGAAAGCTAATTGAAACAATTTCTCTTCAAGTTTTGGCAAGCGAAGCATGCATTATAAGCATTAATATCTATAAATTGAATTGTTAATGAATCTAGACACTAATAATGAATGCAATTTTGCAGGCTTAACTAGAAACACTAAAATTATCAGGATCTGGAACAGAATTTTCAATCATTTTTGCTTATTAAATAGCAAAGCTATGCTTTTAATAAGCTAATCATTTTTATTTGACCCCATAGGAGTAGCTCAGCTGATTAGAAACAGGTTTCTAAGTGCAAAACAATGTTGTTTTTCTCTCTCTGTTTTAACCACCACAGTGCTGAAATTTCAGATCAGATACTTATCTCCCATTGTGGCTATGACATGAATGCTTACTCTGCAATTCCTCTGAAGGAATTTACAGTAGAATCTCTATTTGTCCCACTTAATGGGAGAGTATTCCACATAGATGAATAGTGTGTGTGTAATCTGCCAAAACAATTGTAGCTTTTTGGAAAGATTGTTCATGCAAAAAAATCACTTCTATTCATTTTTTATATCCAAAAGTAGAAGAAGAGCACTTGATACAATTCCAAACTCAAAATCAAAATTGATAACTGAAATCTTTTTCCCACCTAATGTTATGGTTAGTCTCAAATACTTATCTCAAGTAATTCAGCTTTTTTTTTTTTTTTTTTATTACTGCTTGGGCTTGTTTGGCGAAAGAGGAAGTAAATTTATTTGAATTTATCCAAAACTGTTTCTTCAGATTTCAACACTAACAGATCAGTAAAACAGGCATAAGTTTTTCCTGTACTTCATGCAGGAAAGCAGTTCTAACACACTAATGCTTTTCCTTCTAGTTTTGTTTGCTTTGGGGTTTTGTTTGAACATCAATTATCTTTTAATTTTAATAAATGTTATTTATTGAGGTAATATCTCTTTAATATGTTGCAATGTAGAGCAATTCTTGTATTTATCCTTTAAATATATAGTTTTATTTTAGCCAAATACAAATATCAACTCAAACTTACTTCTGCAATTGCAAAATAAGGTTGCACAACTGCTCAACCTGTACTTTAAGTGCTCATAAGAAAATCACTTGCCAATATTTTTTCTATTTGTTTTGACTTGGTTCCTTTTTTTTTTTTTTTTTTTTTCCAAAAAAGCAATTTCAGTCCTTTGTTGTGGACTGAAGACAGCCTTGCTTGTTGGGTTAGTCCTTGTCCCTTTCATTGTGTCATAATGCTGAGATGCATCAGGCTGAATATGAAAATATTAAGGAAAGTCTACAGTACCAAAAATTATAATGCTTGAGATCTTGTAATATTCCCTTGGTACTGACACAGAAGAAGAAAATGCAGTGTTATGACTATTCCATTTCCAATCTGGGGCATACGACCATGACTTCAAGTCATAAGGCTGAGTTAACACAAGTATTTGCTTTGCAATGCAGTGGCAAAATCTGTATAGAATTATCTTTTTGTAAAGGTTTGGAGCCTTTAATTTCAAGGTGGATGGTATGTTAACTGAATGAAAAATGGCTGTGTACTCTTCCTGTCTAGCTTCTCTTAATCATTATACTCTTCAGGCTTTGAAGCAACTTTCTTCCAGCTTACAGATCCTCACAGATCTGTGGACGTGGCTTTGAGGGGAGGTTATTTTTCATTTGTTTTATAGGAGGCAGGTAACTGAGGATCAGGAGTTGCTCTTTTACATCTGGTTTTCATGCTTATTTAAAAGAGGTGGAAAAAAAAAAAGCTTACCTATAATCTTTTTGTGACTGCTGGTATACTTGTACAACTGTACAACTTCTGTGAGAAGTCCATATTCTGAAAGACAAATATTAGAATTACCTTCAATAATTGGTATTAGAATCCATCCATTAATGGCTAGTGTGTTCAATTTCATTCTGTCTTCTGCTTTCAAAGATTCATTTTCCTGAACTATAACACCAAAAAAAAAGTCTGAGTTACTGCCTATTGACATTCAGGAGACCAGCTGCCCTGAAGTTAATTCCTCCTGTTTAAATAAACTGCTTCAGTTGGGGCTGTTAGCATGTAGAATATTGGCATTTCTGTTTAGTGAACAGTAGTCTTGTATGAGGATTTTTTTGCTGAGTTTATTATGTGTACTTTTCAATAAACTTTGCAAACGATCCAGATAAATCTAGTAAGCTGCTAGAGAGTCGTATTCAGACTAAACAAAATATTTTTATCCTGGAGTAAACACTCGTGGCGTGTCTGTGCCACCCTTTGCAAATAGATCAAGTTCCCCAAATTAATGAGGAATTAAATTAACCTAAATTAAAACTTGGTGCAAGTAATCCTTAAATATCCTGGGTTACACAGCTGTTTCAGTAGTAGAATATTTTGCAGTATAGTAGTCCTCATCTCAAAGCAGGTGTTGGGAAATGGTGAATTTTTTCTTCTACGTAAGCATAGAATGCTACCACGTGGTACACCTGTTGTCCACTTCCAGAGATGAATCCTACAGGACCTAATGTACTATTGCAATGACTTTTGGCATCATGCTCAGCGTTATGAGATGAATTGCCAAAAAAAAAAAAGTTACTTATCTGAAGCTGTACTTCTTTGCAGGCTCTCTAAATGCATGTTTTACAAAATCTGCTGCTTTATCAGGTCTCTCGCACAGTAACTGAGAAAACTGTTCAGCAATTCCTTTCATACTTGCACCAAATAGTTGCTTCAATTATGGTAAAATATATTTGTTGTTAGTCAGGATGCTACAGAGACTCTCTGTGCATCCAAGAAACTACCAAAATACTTTTTTCCTTACTGTAAATAGTTTGATAGATATGAATAGCAGTATAAATCAGATAATATATTAAAGCTTTGTGGCCTCTGTCAGTTAAACAGCCAGTTCTGATGGTCAGTGTTCAATGCCAGACATCCTCCTCCAGAAAAGAAGTTTCTATAACTGAGACTGCCACTGAAGTCACTGCACTGACACAGGCATGAGTTAGAGAATATTCAGGCTTCATAGTCTGAGATGCAACTGTTTCTAGGGGGAAAAAAGCGCTTATCTAAAAATCCCTTATTTAAGACTGAGGGTTTTGCATGAGTTGTTTTGTTCCTTTCCTTCTCTATAAACAGAAAAATCAATGGTCTTTGTTCTTCTTATGGGGGGGGAGGAATGTACATTTTCCCACATGGGAGGACTAATGGGATAATCTGGTCCACAGCACAATTTCAGTTATGAGGGAGGCATCCCCATTTGATCTCTAGAAATCTGTGTCTTCCATCTAGCCTTGTATGACACTGCTGGTGTGGAAAGTTCCAGGTTACAGCACTTCTGATCCATAGCTTTACTGAGCATCTGTGAAAATCTATGCTGCATTGTTTGAGTACAGTCCCAAATGAGGATACAATTTTAAAGTCACTCTTTTAACTGGACAAATGGCTAGTGGAGTTGTAGCATGCTTATAGATTTGGTTGCAAAGATTAAGTGTTTTGATATATACTGACAGGTATTTGAGACTTTCAAAGTTGCTGCTGAGTCACTAAAGTGAAAACTGAATAATACTCCTGTGGAAAGTGTAAGGTTATGTATTTTCTTCCTTGACTTCAGGTTATTAAGATCCAAAATTCCTTACTTTGGTCTTCTGTGTGTATTTATGTAAAAAAAAAAAAAAAAAAAAAAAAAAAAAAAAAAAGAAAAGGGGGGGGGGACTTTTTAAAGATTTTTTTTAAGGGTGCTATTGAGGAGCTCTGCATACCTGTGCATAATTTTTGCTTTGTGACTCTTGCATTTTGCTACTCTTTCAAAGAAGGGAAACAACTCCAGAGCATCTTTTTTTTGGGGGGGGAAAAAAAAGTATTGAACTGTTTTAGATATATTGGATAAGCAAGCATATTTTTTGGCATTGCTTCAATCTCAGTTGGCAAACCATCTAAGATTTATCAGTCTTTTTGCTAGCAACCTCCATTGGTTTTGAGTTAGATTATAAATATTCATTAGCAGAATGTACTTAACCCTGAGGTATCCTTTCACTGTCACTACGATCAATGGTTACTGCTGCACCAAACTTGTAGTTTCCGAGCTGTTGTGTAAGATTTGTCCCTTGAATTTAAGAACGTGACACTTCTGGGCCTAGAACACCTATGGGTGACTGAGGGTGTAGAGAAGGGAATGATGGCGAAGTATAATCTGTTAGTTGCATGGGGAAGATGAATAGGAAATGATTACACACTTATGCTGTTGTAAGACCTAGGGAACATCAAATAAAACAAGGTGTGAGGTTCAAACATAAGGAGGTGGTTCTTCATGCTGTGTGATTAAGCTGCAGAACTCTGCAGTTGTGGATGCTACAAGTTTACATGGGTTCAACAGTGACTAAAAACGACAAATAATTCATTAAGGACTAATAAGTAAAAATCTCTGATTCAGGAAGCGTGAAATGGGGTCTAGAAGGATAGATATTCAGAAAAATAATTGATACCTGTCTTATAGTCTATGGGAACGGTTGAGCATTCGAGTGTTCCTGGGGGCACTCTGAATCTGTATTTTGTCTTTGGAATGAAAGGAGTGTCTTTTCTCCTGTCTCAAGCTAGTGATGGTATTTCTGCTCAAAGGAAAAAGAGTTTTAGGAATAGGAGGTCCCTTTACTACACTGGGAGAACTAGACCTTTCTTCTGTTCCCTCCCTCACTGAGGTGCAGATGCAACATCCAAACAGTTCTCTCCAAGAGTTTCAGTGAACTTTTATTTCTGCTGCATGCCTTTCATACTTTGTTCTAGCTTTAATAGCTTGACTAATATTGTCAGTGGTTTTAAGTCTTATGCAACATGTTATATATACTGTATGTCACGAAACATCACTAAAGAGATTTTAGTAAATCCATGATTTCTCTCACCATTAAGTCTACATGAAGAATGCCCTTTCATATGCTAAGTCTGGTTTGAATTACCAGCTAGAATACTTCTTTGAACTTTTTCCTGCCCTTCATTCTACATTCTATCAAGTTTTGCAGTCTCAGGGCCCAACTTCAGCCCTGGCTTTGTTTTTTAATTTAAGATTTTGTTTGAATTTCATCTAAATGAGAAAATTAATGTATTTCTGTTTTTGTCTTCAAGACTTCAACTTTTTAGGGCTCAGACATCTCTTTTGATGATGGATGTTGTAACAGTCTTTTGATACTTTCCATAGAATCATAATCAAGATTTATCATAATATAGTAGTCCTAAAAATCAAGAGATAGAAATATTAATGCATTTTTGTGCAACACTTTCTGCAGCCTGTGACTCTGAGAAATCACTGTGTAGAATGGTAAGTCTGAGAAATAGTATGCACAGTTACTAATGTGTTGAGATTTTTATCTTGTTTTCTGCTTTCCTGCTAAATTAGATTACAACTCTAATTATTCAGGAAGAGAAAATATTGAGCTTGCCCCTCAAATTGAAGATGCGGAATATAGCTCTAGACAACGTTTTAACAGTTAGAAATGTAAATGTAATAACCTGGGGACAACAAATAATTGCTTAACAGAGACTACTGAAAGTGGAGCACCTATTAGTAAGCTTTTTTGTGGCACATTGTCTGCAGCTGCAATAGAAATGCATATGTCTCTGAATATGGTCTTGACACTGGCCCTGTTTCTTTCACATGGAAGTACAAACCATGCCTAAAAAGCCTGGAGCAGGAGAGGAACTCTGGACTTTTTCTTTTTTTTTTTTTTTTTTGATAGTATATGGACACTTTTCCATCACTCTTGTCCACCCTTCACTCCAAGTAAGGATGAGTTTCTGTTAGTAGAGTTCTTTGGTTTAGCCAATATCGGAATTGATTGTTTTGTAGTCTGTATTTCTTTCTTGATTCAGGACTTAAAGTCTGTTCTTCTGCAATGTGGTAATGAGATCTGGGATAATAATATCAAGCTGTATCTAAAAAATTGGATTAAAGGAAGCCCTTGGAATAGGACAAAGGTTGGTGTAACATTGGATCATGTGGCCAATTGCTAGCCAATTCCCTAGGGACAAAGTTTTTAATCCTGGCAAAGCTTGGCAGCTAGCTTTCAGCTTCTTCCATCATCAGCGTTTTGCATCCAATGTTTTAAAATCCCTGGAAAATGCAGCTTAAGGGAGTTTGAAGGTGTTATCTTTAATTGGACTAGCTTAAAAAAAAATTAATATTGAAAAGCTTTCTCCTAGTTTCATTGTTATTGACCTGATGTTGAGAATAGCTTGTGCTATTCTAGAGGAGAGGAGGAGAATGTATCTTCCTTTGTTTGTGCTTTGTTTTTCAAATTTTGGGAGGACAGAAGAGGTTGAATTCATAAACAAAACTGAGGAAGAAATGTTAAGAAAAATGGGGAAGGGTTCTATAATTTGTTTTAGCTGCTATTAATTTAAAGTCTGAGCATGAGTAGGGAATATTTTCAAAGCTGTTTCTACTTGTTGGTCTCCCTTTTCGTCTGTTTGCTCATAGACTCTTGTAGATGTTAGTAATAGCATCATCAATTCTCTTTGCCTTAACCTTATTTTTAAAATATATTCTGTGCCATTATTGCTATGGAAGCTATATTCAGTGCCACAATCATAACATTTGCCTTTCAGAACAACACTGAGTCAATAATAAGAGAGAATGCTATCTATTTGTCAAGTTTAAAACCAGGAAAGTTTGAAAGGTGGATGGGACCTTTGTTTTTCCTTAGTGAAGTTCTTTTTCTAACTATAACTAATCACACTTAGAAAGTGGCTACCTTATTGAATGATATGGCAATTGCTATTTTGACCTCAAAACACTTTTGTTCTTGCCTTTCACTCTCCCTTTTCTCCTTGCAAAATTAGTGTTAGGTAAGAGGGAGGTAGATACTTTTCTAGCTTATTCATCAGTAGCAACAGCAATGTTGTTAATTATGTTTTGATTGTAGAGACTGTATCATGAGTGGCCAGAGAACACAAAATTAGTTTCAGCTTTTCATAGCTAGAAGGTGAGAAAATCATCTTTCAGTTTGCACACTAAGCAAATTTACTCTGGAGATCATTGAGGCGTAATAAACTGCAACTTTGATGTTTTTTCATATTAGCATTGCTTTCAATGTACAGATCTTACTATGGGAAATAATAGTGCACTTCTTGGAGGACCGTATTCTTTGTTTGCACACATCTCAGCTTTGGTGGGTGCACTTTTAGTTTTTATTTACTTTCTTTTATTTTTTTAATCTTAGAAAAGCTTATTTAAAATGTATTCCTCAGGAGGAGTCACTAACTAGCTTTTTTGTGTGTTTATATATATTAGCATTACCAGTTAGATGCCTGCTGAAGCATACAAACTATCACTAGTCAGTGCTCAGCAGCAAGTAGAATGGTGACTAGTTACTAGGAATCTTAAAGAACTTCAAGTGTTTTTTAAAGCTTTGTAATTCACTTAAATTTGCACACTTTGGGGTTTGATTTTCTTCAGTTAATAAACACTGTAGGTCTGTGAATTGATGTACTGGGTGTGTTGAAAATATCCAATATATTAACATCAAATATGAAAATATTCAGTTAAATATGTTCCTCTTAAAAATTCCTCTCATGTTCTTTTCCAAACATACTAAGGTCCTGGTATTTATGACAAAACTGAAATGAAGGTATGCAGTTTGTCTGATACTTATTTTGTCTTGCTGAGTCTTCTGATAGTCGTCTTCATAGTTTGTATGGCATTTCTTTTATGTTCTTTTGTTCCTTTCCAAGTGCATATGTGACTTTTGTCAGTTGAATATGTTCATCATTGGAAGAGTGTTTCTAGTAAATTTTTCTCCTAGTGTCCATATTAAATTACTTCAGGTCGTCGTCTTGATTTTGTCTGAAGAAGCCAGTTTACACATGCTCCTTTGGGCTTTTTGCATCAACATTTGATAAGTGCTCTGTGTTAATAACACAAGTAAAATTTTCAGTAAAATTTTGATGAGTTTATCTACTTGAAGTAAAATAACATGTTTAAGGTGTCTTGTTTCTGTAAGTTAGGATTGGCCAGGCTGGATTTATTCTGTTACTGTATCTTCAACACAATTAAGCCTGCTCAATCACAGTCATGTGAAACCCACTGAAAATATCAGCTTGCTTGCATTTCATTAAAGATTATGAGTTTTGCACTCACAAGAAGAATTTTTTTAAACACTTGATATATACTAGGTGTGATACCAAAAATAAAATACTGGTTCTTACCAGTAGTTTCTAATCAACAATTGTTGTTTGACATGTACAGGTCAGAGGTGACAAATAGTGACATTGTGTGTATGCAAATTTCTCAATGATTTTTGTATTAATTTTTGTATGGAAGATAGCAAAAGTAAATTCACAAGGAGCTAAAGAGTGTGAATAAAGAAAATGTATGTTTGATACTACAAACCTAAGATTTTCTTCATGCTGCTACTTAAGAGTGCACAGAAAAAAAAAATATATATATATGTATAATTTGCTAGTACAAAGCACTGGCAGTTAGAAAAAATAATGGAACAGTTGCTGTGAGATTAGTAACCGTGGATCTTGGCAACATCATTTCTAAAGTCATTTTCCTGAGTAAAGCTGTGTTTAAGGGCTGGAAGTAATGGTTTATGTGGAAATATGTGAAGAATTAGATATATTTATCTTGGCAAAATACATGAAGAGTGTTATACTTGTCCACAAGCATCTGAAGAGCATAAGCAGAAACCATGGAGAAGAATTGCTTTGGACAGGGCCTAAGGAATGCAAATGAAATGTATTATGATCATAATGCAAGAAGGAAAATATATCTCAGATATCAGGTAATATCCTTCATTATCAAGTTTTAATAAGGCCTATCATGATAGGAGTGTGAAGTAAACGGTAGAAGGGCCATTCATTGACTGAGTTAACTGAAATTGGATTAGAAGATGTAAAATAGTTTAGCCCTGAAAATTGAATTGTCATATGCCTAACAAACGTTTCAGACTATGGTAAAACCATGGCACAACTAATATCTATTTCAAAGTTTTCTCCTAACTTTGTTGAAGCGCAGATTCTGTCTTGGTGTGAGAATTCTAGAGTGCAGTCATTAAGTGTGTCTTGGTCATGCTAACCGTGAGATTCTCTCTCAACTGAAGTTGCATCTAAATCTTGTAGCAATGAGACTTCATAAAATAATGCTATTATTTTCATATGCCCCTTCACCTGGTAAGTGTCCCTAGAACCAATCTGCAGAGAAACTGGGGACAGAAGGTCTTGATCCCATTCTACTTTCTAGCTCCCAGTTGTGGTGGTTTTACCTTGCTAGGCCACTGAACACCACAACCGCACTCACTCCAGTATTTGTATGCTCCAGTATTGCTCAGCAGTAGACACAACACTGGTATGATACCAGTGCTGTTCTAGCGACACGTGCAGAGCACAGCACTGTATGGGCTGCTGCAGGGAAAGTTAACTCCATCCCAGCCAGACCCAGTACACCAGTTACTTGCATGGAGGCCTCCCAGACTTCAAGGCTTTCTTGAGAAGCTCAAGTGTTGAGTCTGGATGCCTGGCACTGCTTCGGAAAACTCTGGCTCTGGTTGTCTGGTGATAAGCCTAAGTGGTAGACTTGGAACTGGTCCCATTCTTTTTCACCTTCAGCAACTTGCTTTCAGGAGTCAGGTGCTGCCAAAGCTGAAGCAGACTGATGGTTTGGCATCTAGCACCAAGTGTTTCTTTGGCACAGCTCCATATCTTATATCATGCTCAGCACAAAATAAATTCTGAGTATTTATTGAGCCCTTCTCTCTCTCCCCACAGTTGGCTTCATCACAGGCTCTTGGGTCAGTCCTATTGTCATGACAGCAGGTTTTATTTAGATTCTTATCAGACAACATGGATACAGATGCATTTCTCCGGATCCCTGCACTCACTGCTACCATGCAAGAATTTCTTTTTACCATTCCTGGAAGTAACTCCTCCATGCTTCTCAAAGAAGGAATTTAGTCATCACAAGGAGATGAGACTGGAACAGTAAGTGCCCCAATACAGACCTCAGTAAAAACATTGGTACTGATCCTTCTTGCTGCAGTTTTCTTAGCATGTAATTATATTGTGTTGCCTTCATTTTTGTCCATGACAATGCTTATTTTCTCAGTGGACTGTCTTTGAGAGTTCTGCTGTAGACATTAAAATCTTATGGTTCTCTTAGGTGTCTCATACCTGGCAGCACTTCCAAATGCAGCCCAATTAAACAGAAGCGATTTTAAGCCTAATTAAAACTTCCTGAAAATCTCTTATGAAACTGAGAACAGATGAAGTATAACAACTATTTGACAAGGTTGACTTTTGCAGTGCAATTCTACATATAGTTGAGGCAATCTAGGGCTTTCACCAAACTTTCACCAAAGACCCCATGACTAAATGCTGTGAGGGAAAAAGTGTTTGATAATATCATTCTATTTCCATCACTAAAAGTGATGGAAATATGTCTTGGCTTCTCTTATCTCACCTTGGCCTTCTCATCAACATTTCTTCTTCTCAATAACTTGGATCCTCAGAAGATCTCTCTGGACTGCTCTCAAGCAGCATATCTTACCTCTAGCATTGCTATTTATGGGAGAAGTTCATCTTGACTCAGGTGTTCATGGACATGCAATCTGTTGTGACAGATCTGCCTTCTTATTGGCTTTCTCAGTTTAATTCTAGGGTATCCCAAACCACTTCAGAGACTTGGGAATGAATGTTCCTGCCTGCTTTTTGGGGTGAGCTGGGTGAGGCAGCTCTGTTCTTTTTCATTTGGGCAAATGTCTTGTATTGCCCTCAATGGAGACTGTATTAGTGGATTTGTCATCTTTGTATGTGGATTATGTCTGAGACTCGTGCTAGAAGGCACATTCAAATGCCACCAACGTCTCGCTCTCTTCTATGCTATCTCCTTCTTTATTCACTCACTGTGATAATTCACAATTGCCAGAAGTGCCAATCAGTAATGGATGCATCAGGCTTGTATACCAAAACTGGGGATGTCCTGCTTCACCGTGCCTTCTTGAAATCTTTCTACTCCATTCATTTTGTAGGCATTTGCTCACTAAGTCCTTTTTCAAAAAGAGGTATGCTCTCAGTAGACACTGGAGCCAACAGGATACAGTCCTTTGCCATACAGGGAGCAAATCTCTGATAGTAGGTATCCAAAGAGGAATGAAGGGGAACAGACACCCAGTCTACACTTAGGAAAGCTGATGCTTTGATTGTGAAGTTCACATTCAGCACAATGATTCTGCCAGTAAACATCTTGCTGTGAAGATAGAAATTGATTTGTACCTCTTGTTCATCAAGACACCTGTTTCCACATTGGTATAAGGAACACTTGTCAAACATCCCCACTTTCAGTAGTGTATGCATTCTGCGTGTCTTCACAAGAGTGCTAGAAATTGCAGTAGTGTGCCTTAGACCCAAAGCTGAAGCATCCATATTCCTGTGTCTGGGTAATTGACTGCAAGGGGAACTTCAGAGGGACCAGGCTGTTATATCTTACTTCTATAATGAGAATCCTGAAGACTGTTAACCTTTTGAGAGGGATTACAATGAAAAGATAGAAAATGTTTATAAAAAAAAAAAAAAAAAAAAAAAAAAAAAAACAGTGCTCCTGGGAAGTTCTGTACTCCTTATATCATCATGTAAGTGCAAGAACTCTTCCTCATCTATACTAGGGTATATTTGAGCCTTCTTTAAATCTGCAACTCTTCTATACTTAAATAACACACTACCGTACTTTGTTTTTCTGGTTTCTTGTATTTCTTTGCTGGTTATTAGCAATGGATGTGTAGTTATGCTTGCTAACACCCTCCTTTCCAATACCTGGATGTTTAAGCATGGAATATCTAGATCTGTCACGGTATATCTTTACTGATAAATGCATTTTTCTTCACCTAACCTGTTAGCTGTCTGAGGGCTGTTGGCAAAGTACAAGAGGATTAAGCTTACTTCAACAGAGAATATTCAAATATACCTCTGTCATTACCACTGACTGATCTGTTGCTACCCCAGACAACAGCCTGAACATCTCAAGAATTATTTATTCCTGGTTTGCATGAACCAATTAGTACGCTAGCACAAGTTGTTAGTGAATTTTGTCCCTGATGCTATGAAATGAAGTTAGTGATATGGTTCTAGCTTTGAGAAAAACAGCTGCTGGGTGGTTACACCAGGATGGATTAAACATTTTAGACTGTTGTAGCAATGTGTATGCCCAGTCAAGGGTAACAGTAGCATTCTTGAGAAAAGTGGCTTGGTTGGAAGTCTAAAAACTTATTAACAGGTTATGCTCAGTTACTGGAAGGAAACTAGTACTGCTCACAAGCAACTTGGTCTTAGAATTAGTTTGAAAGTTCAGGCAAATGGGAGTCCTGGAACATCCATCCCCAGCAAAGGGAATAAAATGCAGCCAGTTCCATATCCAATGGCTGGCATTGTATTTTTAACTATAGCTGGTAGCTACAGCCAACCCATGTGATCATGCAGAAATTTAATTTACATTTATGGTTTCATACTTGTGGCCCTGGGCTTCAGCAGGCTTGTTTATAGTGATATTGCTATGGGTCTGGTCAGCATGTGGCCTTCTCAGGAGATGGAATGTACTAAATAATGAGAAGTGATATCAATTTTTAAACTATCAGATCTCTGATTGGCATATGCAATCTGATATTTCTCTGAGGCTAATAATATAGCCAGATGTAGGCAGTTTTTCTTACACAGTGCAAATGGCATGTACCTGTTGCCAAAGCTATATGCTGCCAAATTTCAAGCCTTCAATCCAAATTAAGATGCTAGGGCTTTCCTTATCTATGATAAGTCATTAACTATCACTCAGTTACCCTTGTATTAAGCCATTTTTTTAAAACTCAAGCTTACTTTACTGAAAGGCATCCTGTCTTGATTTGAAGATATTAAAAGATGAATAATACTCCTTCCTTTGATAGGGTAGCTTTTTTAATGTCTAATCATTCTCACTATAAAACTCTGTGCCTTATTTCTAATTTAAACTGGTCTGGCTTCAGCTTCCAGCAATTGGTTCTTGTTATGCCTTTCTCAGTTAGATTAAAGAGCCCTTTAGGACCTGGTATTTTCTCCCTTTGAAGGTACTTATACATCGTAATCAAGCCATCTCTTGATCTTTTTAATAAACTAAACAGATTGAGCTCCTTAAGTCTCTCATTCTGAGGCAGTTATTCCAGTTCTGAAATGATTTTTATGGGTCTTCTCTACACTGTCTCCAATTTTCCAGTGTCCTTTTAAAAGTTCAGACACTAGAAACATAGGCACTCAGGGACTTTACAGTCAACTGTTTGTCCATTTTCCCTAAATCCTTTACAGATTCTCTTATTTCCATGGTATAGTTTCCTTAATCTATAGGAGACTTTTTCTTAACTCCAGTTCCTAAATAACTGTTAATGTAATTTGCTTCAGGTGATCCACAGGTACACTAGCACCAAAAAACTGTAATCTGTATCAGCTTTGTAGCTGATTTTGTATCCCATTGTAGTTTTATAAGTTGAATTTATTTCATCTCAGAAATACAAGTAGTACAGTTTATGTTCTGAATACCCTGTTAAAAGTGGTTTTCTTGACTGTAAGCTATTTAATTCTATCACTCATTCTGGAACTCCAGTGTACTGGAAAGCCTGTTGACAGAGAAGTGGTATTTTTACCAGTTCTTTGAAACAATGTGAGCCAAGGAAGTAGTGTTATGTGTCACTGAGAGAAGGAAAACAATTTGAAAAGGCCAAAAGTGTAAGTCAGCAATGTTGTATGTCCAGTGTTTTTAGTTTGGAAGACTGCCCTCTTTTGTAAGAGAGACCAGACAGTAGTACTAGCACTGTATGCTTCTAGATGGGTTCTCAGCATCCTTTTTCCATTGCACCTATGCAGTGGAGATACCCAATGAAATATTATTTTGGGGTCATGTCAACTTCTTGCAGGGATATTAGATAAGAACATTAGTTTTCACTCTTTTAATAAATTGTATGTAATTGTTCTACCTCTTATAATGCTTTTCACTCTTTTTTTTTTTTTGACTTCCCCATCATTTTAGTGTATGGAGATACCATCCCTGGTTTGGGAAATTGTGAGCAACAGAGGAAGCCTTTAAAAGCACCTGGGGAATGTATCATATATGTTGTCCTATTGCCTGTACTCCTTGGAAGATTCCTGCTTTTGTCCACCATCAGACCCAAGATGAGACCTCTGGTCTGGTCTTTATAACTGTTATTAAGCTTTTTCTGCATGCTTGTATTACTGTATTACCTATTTTAAATCATTAGCTTTATAGAACTGGGATCTTTGTATGTTATTTCTGTTGAAATCTACTTGTTGCCTTTTGGTCTCCTTTCCTGTAAGTGGTGGAGTCACCATCCCTGGAAGTCTTTAAAAGATGTTTAGATGTAGAGCTTAGGGATATGGTTTAGTGGGGACTGTTAGCGTTAGGTCAGAGGTTGGACTCGATGATCTTGAGGTCTCTTCCAACCTAGAAATTCTGTAACATTCTGTCCTCTTCTTATTATTGATCATAGTTATCTTCTGCCAAATATAACAAAACTGGAGGCCACATTTGGGGTACATTGTGTTGACAATATTAGGCATTTTTCTGTTTTATCAGCTAACTCTCAGCCTCTGAGGTATTTATCCTTGCAATTATCTGCAAGGTAGGCAATAGCTATCCCCCTCGTTTTAAGATGGGGAGGAGAAGCTGAGATATGGGAAGCTTCAGTAGGTCATGGCTTGAATTCAGATCTTCTAAATCTGGGGTAATTGTGCCTCCTCTCTGTACCATCTTTAAAAAGTAAAGAAAATGTTAGCTCTAAGAATCACTTTCATCTTTACTGTACTGCCTTCAGAAATTTTTTATCATCCCAGCTGCGGTGTAGTTGCCCGGTAATAGTTGCACAAAGACTGTTAGTTGCTTAGGCTCACAGTTATTAAACATTGAGGAAAAATAGGAACAATTACAGCTTCAATATTAAAAGAAGCAATTTCATTTCCTTTCAGGAGTCGATGTAATTTTTTAATACTACCTGAAGAAGCAGAGTCCCTTGTGCATAGTGAATCAGATGCATTTACCTTCATGTTAATTTTAGCCCCCAGCTTCGCAGGGAGCCAAGGGACTGGAGCCGGTTCCTCGTGCTCCTCTGCACTCCCCCCGTGCTAACAAAACACAGATCTGGCGTTTCAACAGAGGAATTCAGTTTTCTATTTTTCATTCATCTACTTAAACGGTTCATTGTTTTTTAATTAAACTGCAGGAGAGAAATAAAAGACACTAAACGCCGCGGTGCTGTGAAAGGGGAGATAGCTTTCAGGAGATGCTACGGGAGAGGTGCCACGCTAAAGCAAGATGGAGTGCAGCAACAAGTCCGGTGCCTTCCAGCGTCCGTTCTCTCCCCGTCTCTGACAGTAATTCGGAGTTAATTTGTGCGGCCTCTCAAACGAGAGACTTGCACTTCATCGCCTTTCATCCAGCCGTGCTCTCGCCTCCCTTCTCGGTGGCGCTGGGAGGCTGCCGGCGGCGGGCCGGGCCGCCCGCCCCTCGCCTTCCCCGAGCACCGAGGCCTCGCTGGCCCCGGGCGCCCTGGGCCTGGCCCCGGCCGCGCGGCGCGGGCGGCTCCGCGGGGCCCGCGGCGCTCCCCGGCGGCGGGGCGGCAGCGCCCCCTGCTGCGCCGCCCGGCCCCGCGCTGCGGGCAGGGGCCTGGGCCCGGCTCCGGCCGGCGGCGGGGGTCGCCCCCGGGCGCCGCCCCCGCGTTTGCTTTGTAACCCGCGCAGGGCGTCGAAATAACGTCGCAGCGGTGTCTGCGCACGGCGCTTTGTGTTTGGCGGCGTACGTGCCTGAGAAGTAGTTAGGGAGGGCTCTTTGTCTGTGATCTGTCCGATGCTGAGGAACGCTCGCTGCCGAAGCCGTGCAAACGTAGCGCCTTGCGAAGGCGGCCTGCTGGTTTCGTTTGTGGGGAGCTGAGGGCTCCTGGACCTTCGGCAGTGGTTTGGAACAGAGCTCTGTTGCTAGTAACTGATGCGAAAAAAAACATTAGTCACAAATTTCCATGGGCTGGCCACCAGCTCTCCAAAGATGCCTTTGAGACAAACTGCAGGCAGAGGCAGCCAAAACCTCTAAAGCAGATTTGGATCCCTGAGGACGTGTGTGGGTAGAAAGGGCAGTGGTGTATTTCTGACACTTCAGACAACCCCTCTGAACTCCATCCTCATCTTTCGAGCTCCTCCAGCCACAGATCTGACACTAGCATACCCAGGATGGACTGGAGAAGGATTGTCTTTTCTCGCTGCTGCTGTTGTAGAGCACAATGAGGTTGCTGACTGATGCTAGCTGCATGCACAAGGAAGAAAAAGCTGAAGCTGACAGGAGGGGAAAAAAAAAAAAAAAAAAAGAAAAAGAAAAATGTAAAGAAGAAAATAGTCTACAAATTGGGAAAAGCATTCTGCTTTGACAGAATAAAAATAAAACCTGGAATAGGAAAGGAAAGGCATGAAAGAGTTAGTGACAAAATATCATGTACAGCTGGGGAGATGATGGTTTTATTGGTATTGCAGGGGGGAGGGAGAAGCTGAGAGGCAGTGAAAACACAATTTGGCCTAAAATTGAATTTCTCTGATAAGGAATTTCAGAAGCGGCTGCCTCATTCACTGTGCGGCCAAATAATCATATGCGCTTTAATAATCTTTATTTTACAGGAGTACGTTGCCAGGGTAACAGAGTGTAAGCAGGAGAACAGCACCTTGCAGATCACAAAGGCAAATCTGCAGAAAGAAATTTCAGTGAGTTTCTCTCTCCCTTTTTTGCAATGTAATGACGACTTATTTTTCATGCACTGATTTAATAATCTTATTGAAAGATCCTTTCCCTGTTTCTCTTATTCTTGTCTGTCTGAGCGTGGACAATGGCAAAAACCTGGAATTGTCAAGCCCACTGGGCTAAGAAAACTAACAGATGTAATATGTTTAGCATTTTTATGTAATTACTTTTTATTGCTATTTTACCCCTACTTCTATTCCTCCCTGGTTAGTTGCGGCTTCCTTTCCATTCTAGCCCAATCAGGTGATAGTAAGGGGCTGGGGGAGAGTTAGTAATTGACTGCATTAATCGGAAATTATTAGTTGAACGTATTTTCAAGGGTGGGGGTTGGTTGCAGAAATAGACCTTTTAGGAAGGGATGAATTGAATTATGGTCAATGCAATAATGAAGCCTCTAGGCTGTAAGCTGTGGAGAGGACAGTCATCTTCACAAAGGTTTTAGTGTTATTTATGATGGCCTCTGTTCTTTGGGTGAAAAACATTGTGTGGCCCTACAGGCAGCCACTGGATGTGCGTGTCTCCATTAGTTGGTCTGAAAAATAAGCTGATTTGGTACGATTAAAAATCAAAACTTTTGAGGATCTCCAATATCAGTAAGACAGAGAGAAGGAACACTGCTACTAAACCTTTGGAAGTGTGCAGTTTCTGACAAGTTAGTGGCTTGTAAACATCTTGCCTCTTGTTCTCTTTCCCATGGGCCAGAGCTCAGGAAGTAAGCGTGGGAAAAGCAATAGTTGTAGGCTGCAGGACAGGAGTTGGGGGGAAGGTTTTGTGAAATTAAATACAAAGTCCGGTTTGTCTCACTGCGCCTGACAAATTCCAAGAAGTTAAGAACAAAGGCTATCACTTAAGCTCAGCTAGTCTGTTCTGTTGCAACTTGGCCAGGTCTCATACAGGCACCAGTAAGTAGCTGAGAATCTGAATATGTGTCTCTGGCATGCTGAAATGGCAAGGCTAAGGAAAAAGACACAGGCACTGTATTTTGCGACCTTATCCAAGAATACCGTGCTTCTTGTGGTTTGAGTTGAGGCTTATTGGTGTTACAGAAATGAAACCTTTCTTTAAGTTGAAGTGAGTAGCTTAAAAGCTGGTACAAAGTTTTATGTATTAATCTCATTAAATAATTTATATATATATATATATACATACATATACATATACATATACATATATATATATATATATATATATATATATATATATATAAAAGGCAAGTAACATATTCACTACAGGATTACTTCCTGCTAAATATTACTGCTTGTCTCTTAGCTAGCATCCACCAAGTTACTCTGAATGTGGGATGTTCCTTTTAAACTAGGATTTCATAGACCAGTAAGAACTAGTCTGAGGTGCATTGCAGAAATTGGTGTGAGCTGGTTTAAGAAAGGTGTGGTTCTTTTACAGAACACAACAGTAAGAAAACACTTGGAGCTGAAGCTGACCACACAAGAGAACAGCTGCATGCAAGACAGGACAACAGAGTTCTTAGCAAATTGGGCATGAGTCCGTTAACTTCATATATGTTCTCATATTTCCAGGTTCAGATTCCTTTCAGTCCTATGGAAGCATTCACAATAAGATGGTTAGACTCTTGTTAACACCAATGTCTGTTTAAGCATGTGAACAAACAAATTTTAAAATCTAGAAAGTCAAAAGGATTATTATCTGTTCTTTGTGGGAATTGATGGGGAAGCCCAAGGCAAGATGGCAGAATCTGCACTTGTAGGTGGGACAATAGTTATTCACTGTCTCAACATAAAAGGGTTTATCTTTGCACTGATTTATTTTATTTTGCTTTCTTTAGAAATGGTAAGATAATTTTGGTAAGAAATTGAAGCCCAGCTTCAATTCCCTTCGAAACCCATGCTATTTCTAGCACAAAATCTGGGTAATTTACTTTCCCCTTCCTGCTAGTTTGTATCCTGCTGCCTTTTGAAATGGAAACTCTTCTGACCCTATAACCCCTGTGTTACTCTGAATAAAACTCTTTTTAATTGTGTTTTGAAGGAGCATGCAGGGAGCTCCCACACTACTAATCAGCTTTGCTGGTTTGGATATGTATCTCTGAGATTCATGTTGGCAGAATAACTTGATATAATTGTAGGACTGCATCACAGATTTAATGCTTAAGAAATTTAAAGGTACGGGTCTTCATTTCTATCTGTCTATTGTTACAGCGTGAGAATAGCTCCTGTGTGCTCTTGTCTACCAGGTATATTGCAGGAGGACTTGAGCAAGCATGCATGCTCTTTAAGGTGATTGAAAGCCATGCAGTGGTATTATTGGAGTGTTCAACCTGTACTAATATACTCTTCTGCCTGACAGAGCTTATTTGGGCATAGCATTAGCACAGTGACACAGTGTTTGGATGAGATCTTTCATACCTTTTTTCTTGCAATGCATGATGTGGAAATACAGGTGATCCTTATTGTCTGGTACCTTTTTCACCGAATTAAAAACAAATAAATGTTCTAGATAAAATCTAAAATTTGTACTGGTCAGAAGTGAGTCTGGCTTATTTGAATAAGTGTTTTTAAAGTAGTTCTGTCTTTTAGCTGTTTGGGAGCTTAATATAAGAGTTTTATATTAGGAAGACAGCAGTGAATCAATTTACATTTATGCATCGCAGGAGCTATCACTTCAGCAGCTACTTACACACTTTAGACCCGTTCCTGACATTGTTTGCCTTCTCATGTTACTCAGAAAGCATAAACGTTGCTTTAGTTTCTTTACATTTAGTATAAATGCATTTAATATTGAGACTTGTCCCAGCTGGAACCTGCAGGCAGTCAGTACACAGAGTTCTTTCAATTTGCAGGCATTTTTTCGTAGCTCTGATAATGTGCCTCTGTTTGGCCTTCAGCATTCCAAAAGTAGGAATGCCACTTAACCTGAGTCCTGGCTCCCTGTTACTGTTTGATCAGTAACAGTAATGCAGTAACTGCCTCAGACAAATGACTATACTAAGAACACTCCCAATTGCCCTGTAATAAAACCACTATCCTCCCTGAAAGCGAAGATGAGGATAGAAAGGGCAAGTATGATTGGAAGGTCAACAAGTTTGAGCACTGACAGAATGAAAGAAACAAATTATAACACCGAGGACATGTTGCTGAAAATGCCCTCCGTCTAATTCTTGGTTTAACTAGAGCCAAGGTGTGCTAGTTTAAGTCTCTCAGCTGTCCTTCTTCCACAGAAGAGGATACAGAATCTTAGCATCCTCTCAGCCTCTGGGTGGTTGATTATTTGTGTTTTAAATTCCAGTTCTTGAGATCATGAACAGAAATGTTAGAAGCTAATGAGTATCACAGAGCATGCCAC
This sequence comes from Aythya marila, assembly GCF_965140915.1. Classification (NCBI taxonomy): domain Eukaryota; kingdom Metazoa; phylum Chordata; class Aves; order Anseriformes; family Anatidae; genus Aythya; species Aythya marila. The sequence continues at coordinate 21,457,724 of NC_139053.1, forward strand.
TGTGTGAAAGTTAAACTCAGTCCTCTGTGCCACCAATGTTTTCGATGACATTTGGTCTCAGACTCTGCTTGCTGGCCTAGAACACCTGGTATAGATCCCACTGTGTACCGATTTATCAAGTTTTTGAGGGCATGTGGCTAATGATAGACTTGCTTCAGAATTTTTCTTTTCATAAGGTACAAGGAAATACTTTGTCACCACTCACTCAAATGAGGTAGGAAAATAAAAGCATATTACAACTTCTGTGTTCTTTAATCTTTTCTGTTTCTCCCAAAGGGGACACTGGCAGAGTTGGCTGCTGCATCATGTCCCACTGATACCATAAGCGGGAGCATAAGAAGGCAACTTGTGGGAATTCTATTTTATTTGTTTTAGCTAAACCCTTTACTCACTGTGGTAAAATAAGTATAAGAGCAAACTTTGGGGAGCTTTCACCATCCTACATTTTTGCTGACCCTAAGCTTTTTTAAGTCATGAGTTATTTTGAAAAGGCTCCTTGCTTTTTGGCTTTGAAAGCATTAAGATTCTGATATTTTTAGCTATGTTTTATTTTCTATTGTAAAATCTATGTGCCTACACAACAGCTTTGCATTTCCTGTATGTTTTCAGGACCTTTTGAGGACCTTTTTCCAGGACCAAGTTTGAGAAAACACTCTGGTGATGTTGGGCACCTTTGAAGAAGCCTTATGCAGTGACAAGTGTGCACCTGAGGAGCAGAGGGAGGGAGTTTCTTTTGGGAAGTGGGGGGATGGAGAAGAGGCATCATGCAAAGAAGATTTAAAAGAACCCAAGTGCTGCCTTGGCTTGCCTCTCCTCTGTGTTGCCAGAGCCTATGCCTGCCTGCTTCCAGCCTTGGGCTGGTGCTGCTGCCTTGCACATCCTGCATGAGTGCCATGGCTATCAGTGAGCTGGCTATCCTGAACAAACTTCTTGCAGTCTGTTTTAATGCCAGCCACATCATTTCTGGAAGTCGTTCAGTGTTCATTGGAGTAATGGCTTGAACGTCACCATTTTATGTTCCAGATACTACTTTGACCCTTGGGCTGTAACACCAGCCCAGTGATTATTCAGTTTCTTTTATGATGTGTCTTAGTGCCAACAGAAAAGAGTCCAAGACATCCCTGTGCAGCCTGATGTTGATCATCTGGGATGTATGAACATGGCAGTACAGGGCTTGGACATAGATCACTTGCCATTCCATGGTAGCTGTGACTGATTATAATGCAGGATTTGTTGCAGTGCCAATTAATGCCATAAACTTTTTTTTTGGTTCATACAGGTAGCTCATGTAAAAGTTTGTTTTATTACTGCAAAACATGCATGAAATACTGTAGTAAATATTTCTTAATGTGAAGTGTCTCAACAAAGTAGTTTAAAACGAAATGTACTGACTCTAGTTTGGGAAGTTTCATAGGGGAAATAATTCCTGTGGAGAAAATGTTTGTGATCAATGTTTACTCCAGCAGGAACTGCAAAAATCTGTGCAAAAGTGGGTCAGGTAGAGTTTAGACCCAGTTGAACAACAGCCCTCTTCAAGCTGAAAGGTGACCGTGTCCATGCTGTTGTTTACACACGCGGAGATAGATTTGCTTAGCCTCTCTGTAGATGAATATCCAAGTTCTACTAATTATAACATGGAAATGAGATTCCGTTTTTATTGTCATATTCTTACCACAAAAGTGCTAACCCAGGGTATGATTTCCTAACCATCAGAACTGTTGAAACCATGTTTCTGTGTCATTGCTTTTCTGAATCATTTTACTTCTGGGTATCCTGTAGACCTTGCTGTCCATTTCAAGAACTCCTCCTTATCTGAGGTGTTTACAAGTAACTGCCAATCTGTATTCCTGCAGTGGCAGAAATCAGAATGTGCAGGATAGTTCTTGGCTCAATTGTCCTTGGTAGGCAATTTCCCTGCACAGGAAGTCGATCTTTGACCAGGATGGAAGCAACCATTTTGTGAAGTCATTGTGCATGGTCTATTCAAGAGCTGCAGAATTACTCTTATAATTCAGGTTACTGAGTTCAGGATGCTTTTCTCTCAGCTGCAGCTAAAGAAAAGATGGTGGCTGTGGGGGAACTTGGACTATGTGGTATTAAAACCTTGCAGATCAGTTGGAGAGTAATGTGTTGCATACTTCCACTTTTGATGCACTAGTCAGGAAGAATGCAAAAGCTAAAGATCAGTGGCGTTAGTGTGAATCACTAACGTGGTTAGGTGAATCAATAAACCCACAGGATGTTTCAGACTCTAGAGCAGTAAGAAACAGTACGGCTATCCATGGGAGGCATTGGAAGGATATATATTCAAAGCTGTCTTCCAGAGAGACCAATACCTGGGGACTGTTCATATGTCTGAATGTTGACATGGAACTGAAAAGTAATGAAATGGTAACAGAAAGCCTCAATCTGAATAGGCAATGCCACAGAAAAAGTAGACAGAGAGAAAAAAAAAAAAAAAAAGGGACCCCAGCATATCCTTCAAATTATTTAATGTGAAGGGAGATGTCTGTCTCTGCTGTTTACTGTATGGGATGTCTGAAGTTTTTTTTTTTTTTTTTTTTTTAAAAAAAAAAAAAAGCTCTTCACCTAAAACATTTCGTTCTTTCCCTCTGTTCTGTGCCTAAATTAACTCTTACTGATGTTCTAACTTTAAACAGATGTCTCTTGTGAAAGAACGTTGTGATTTGGTTTTGCATTTGCCAGACTCATGTTCTGACATTTCTTCCTGTGAAGATACCAGAGATCCAATTGTGGCTTCTTAAGTTGAGTGGTAGCCAATACTCAGGTTCTAAACCAGTAACCACTGTATTCCTTGAAAGTTATCAGCACTTTCAAGGAGGGAAAAATCATGCTATGATGTTCTTTTACTTTGTAAGAGGTGACTAGTTCTCAGGAGCATTTCCACTTTCCAACCCCTGGTAGTATAGCTGATGCTTAGGTAACAGAACAGTTAAAAGGAGAGGATCTGGAATTTTGTGACTATCATCAAAAGTATTAAGAGAAGATAATTTTAAAGTAAACAAAAGCAGCTCCTGCATTCAGCTGGGATTCGATGCAGCTGCAAAAAGGCTAAAAGTTGTTGGGAGTGTTGCTTGTGATATGGTTGATGATGCGCAGCAGCTGAACTGGTAATGCCTTATAAGGAATTTTATCTCTAGAGCTCTTAAACTACATAGTTTGTGAATTAGGGTGCCTTTACTAACTGGATATTAGATAGTGGGTTGATTGAGTTTGCATCTCATAGTTGGATAAGTGAAAGCCTAATTCACCATGCCATTATCACATCACCTTCTATTTTAGAAGTCACTTACCTTCTTACCTTTGTTCATGTTAAACTCAAATTCCTTTCTTAATGTAAAGTGCTTCAAATAGTCTGGGATCTGGATGCTTCTTTCAGGGCTGACACAGGTGGAAAAACATGGGCTTTGATACTCTCAAAGTGAGCAGAGCTGTGCTTGGTCTAAGATCAGTAACTGTGACACACGGTTGCTGAGCTCTGCAACTGTTGTAATGTGAGCAGACTGGGGGGAAGACAGAAAATGTTACCTGATAATTTCTGTTCTGATACAGATCTCTGTTTACTAAAACCCCAGGATTTGTATCATTCATATCATCTCATAAAGCAGGAAGTTCTTTGAGAGTCCGCCCATCAAAATTTCTCATAGTGTCTGTGTTTCTTGTGTACTTCAAACTGGAGTCATAAGCAGTAGATTCCATTCAGGTTGCAGGCATGTTTGCATCCCTTTCATCCTCTCTCCAGAGCAGCAGAGGGGTTCTATATCTCTCTCATACTGTTTTACTTTGGCTCCTCTACAGTAGAAAGTTGTAAGTAGTCATATTTTTTCTTTTCTGGGGTTCAGTAAACGGGCTTATTTACATGTAGTATTGAAAACTGGCTTTATGCTTCAGAACCAAAGCACCAATTGAATGATGATCTCCAAGTCTCCACGTCTGAAAAACAGTCTGTTGCACTATTTCTGTACAGCTGCAAAATCACTCTTGCTCTGCTGAGTAGGTAAAGAAGTCACAGAATCACAGAATCACAGAATTTCTAGGTTGGAAGTCGCTTTGGACAAGGGAAGGGCTGAAAAGCTTGAACTCCCGGTCTCTGCATGCAGTCAGCACCTCTCAGACCTAGCTTCAAAGAGTGTCTGGAGAAGCTCAGCAAAGTACTCTAACACCTCTTCTGCCACTAGCCACAGTAATCATTTCTTGAATATACCAAACAAAGCGTCAAGAAAAACACCCAAAGCTGTATGCGTGGTTTCTTCACCTTGATGTTGCTTATGGTCCCACATTACACCATTCTGTCAGACAATGCCTTTAGTGACCCTGTCCTCTCTTCAAAACCACCAGTACCTTATCTGTACCTTCCTCGAGCCAAAGCACCTTGGGCGTATTTTTTTAACTCACTTTTGCCATTATTATGACATCTTTTTTTTTTGTCAGCTTTACAAGGCTGAAATAAATTTTGGTCCTCCAAATAGGTGGTTCTTTTCAGTTGGGGCATCATCTAAAGGAAACACAATACTTTCATTTACTTAAAATGATCAGGTGTAATCAGATGACTAACCAGCATCTGCACATGTGCCTTCACTAGAAGCTGAACTTCCCTAGGAAATACCATTGGCTTATACTGACCTGAGCTATGAAAACTCCAGCTGATTGGTTCCAGTGGGTGTAACTGGGACATTCAGACTCCACTGTCTGTGTGGCCAGTGGTTACCAAAACACAAGCCATCTTTGCCTCATGCTGAAGTCTCTCTCTTAAAAACTTGTGTATGCTCCTACAGACACCGTTAAACATAACTCTCTGACCAGTAGGCTTATACGTGATAATGCCTGTAGGATGAATGGGATGAAATAATAAATTTCAAAGAACAGTGGTTTCAGGAATATCACCTGTCTTTATTGGTCCTCGTCACAAGGGAATTAGTTTTAAGAAAAATCTGCTTTAGAAGATGAGTTTGTTCTTAAGTAAGTTTTCACTTCATTTCTCAAATTAATTTCCTGCAAATTGGAAGAGATAATAAGGTTTTGTTTGTTTGTTTAAGTCTTTTTGGTCCATCTTATCCTTGCTACTTAGCTCTTGCAGCTGAAGAAACCCACAGTAATTTTCCTTAACACTTTTGATACCAGCTTACATTGTCTATGTTGTTTATTGGATTTCCTACTTAAAATCTGTTTCTTTATTGGTTCCTCTTTAATTTCCTCTTCTTTTGCAGAGCTGCATGAAGGTAAGCAGAGTCCTAAAACCATTCTATCCTAAGTTCTGGTATTTTATATATATAAAACTTCAGGGCTGATGGCAATGATACCTGGGATTATTTATGGGTTTTCATAAAAAAGAAAGAGGAAAATACAGAACTGCACGACTTCTCTCTTCCTTCCCCTTTTCCCAACCCCCTCCCCACAGAGGAGTTTAATTTTAAATGATAAATGTGGAAATTAGAGACCGTCGAGAAAATCCAATTTGGTGAGGAGTTTTAAAAATCCCATAATAAACGCAGAGTGAAATGTATGATTTAATGCGGGGCGCCAATGGCTGCTATTATGTGCTATTAGCAAATCGGGGTTGAGAGTGAATCTTTATCACTTGGTGAGTGCGGGCTAGGCCTGCCTTTGCTTCTGCTATTGATTTGTAGCCGCTTGTCATAATGACATCGGGAAGCAATGAATGGAAGATGTGCTTTTGATAGGATTGAAGGGGTGCAAAGGGGGGAGAAAAAATTCAGCAAGTTTTCTATCTCTTCTGCCTGATTAGATTTTTTTCTTCTTTTTAGAGCTTTCACATTCCAATAAAAATGCTAAATCAGCTCTGAAGCAGAATTGTTAGGGAGTAAATAGCTAGTCACATTTAAAGAAGGAAAAGATCTGACTTTACAGCTCTGACTTTACAGCAGTGGATGAATCTAAAGAATATTTCTGGCTCCACAAAAATGATAGTGGTGGGTGGTGTGAGGGTGGCTGAGAGCTGGGTAAGAGCATCTGCACTGATGGCACTGCAGACAGCCAGGCCCAGATAAGGTGGTGTGTGCACCTGACGTGGCTCATCAGAATACATGGAAATTAAATTGCTGATGTGTCTTTATTTAAGAAAAGGAGAATATGATTCTTGATCTCTGAACCAAAGGTGCCTGAAATGAAAAACCCAGACTTTGCCTTATAGAAGCAAATAATAAAAGTCTCCTTTGCATGTGGGAAAGGGAGATCTTTGTCACTTTAATTATAGACATTTCTCAACGGAAATCTAAAACAAGTTTTGATCAAAGGGAGTATAATTGCTGCACTAGTTGGCAAACGCAGTATGCCTGTACTGAAGGACATTCTGGAACACAGGTTCTTGGGAGACAAGAATAGGCTTGCTATCCAGCCATGGCTCTGGTGCATGTGGTGAATAAGACAAAATCTGTGTGTACTCAGGAGTGTACCTGTGTATGGGTCTACTCATGATGGCCCCCATGAATTTGCATTTCTTATTAGAAGATCCTTGCCATTTTAATTTCCTGCCTCTCTATCATTCTGCCCTCCCTGGGAAAGGGAGGAGGGGCTGTGTGCTTCCTGAGGAGCAGAACTCCACTTTGAGTTCCTTCTTTATGAAAGTCCATACAGATTTTCTCTTGTTATTGTTATTATTATTACTCCAGTCTGTTATGATGAAGAGCTGTAGGCTGATTAAGGGTTGTGACTCTGATAGCCAGTTCCTCCCTTTTGCCCTAACTAGCCTTAACTATTCTTACTTACAGAAACCTTCATGGGACAGCTGAATGAGCCTGCTTTACAGGGCTCACTGGCAGAGCATGAAATGGCAGATTAGAAATCAATGCAGAGAGTCCAAGTGCATACTTCATCACTCAGGAGAAAGAAATACAGTATTTCTGGTCTGAGCCTTGTACTCATTAAAATCACATCCTTTAAAATAACTTTTAATTTAAAACAGTGATCAGTAGGAGTGGGGAAAATTTTATGCAGAGGGAATTTTCCAAAGGAGGACAAGCTGAAGGCAGCGTGCAGATGAAGTATGTTGTTTACCGTACTGCCCATTGGCTTTATGGAGCTCTCTATGTGTGTGCACTGCTTGTGTTCAGTAAAAGTTTGTTTGTAACCTAATGGACCCATAACATGGCAGCCCAGGGAAGCTGAAAATACTCAGGAAAGGGATCAGAAAGACAGACCTGCTTGTGGGAGATGGCTGGCAGTGCTTGCTGAGGGCAGCCTCACAGGAGCGACGAGGCCTTGTGCGAGAGCGTGGGGCGGGCTGGGGTGTGTGAGGCACAAGGCACAGCAGCAGCAGGAGGCCCAGCAGCGCCCGGCAGTGTGAAGCAGGGGCAGGAACCGACGGGACACAGCCTGGGACAGAGACGGGGGCAGCCGGACCGTGCCCTGTCCCGTGCTCCCAAGCTGGCTGTCGGCGGGCAGAGGAGCTGGCCTGCGGAGCCAGCCCGGAGCCTGTGCCACCTCCCAGCGCGGATCTGGCTGCCCGGCGGCCGACGGCACGCTGCGCGGTCTGCCCTAGCAGCAGCCCTGCTGGGCAGCAGCGCCTGGGCAGGTTGGCCACGGGGTCACTGCTAACCAAGGTCTGGAGCCCTTGGACTGTGCAAATCCCCTCAGCTATCTCCAGCACCCACGGAGATAATATTGTTCCTCAAGGCAAGATGTGAAATGGAGTGAAACATAAATAGCAGCAAGGGGAAGAAGAGAGAGATGTGCATAAAGAGGGCTTGCGTTCATTCTCCTTTAAAAGCAGTGTGGTGTTTGGGGTGTTGCACATTTTCTCACTGGAAGTGTGCTTCAGTTTAGCTGTGTAGTGTGTGGAGTTTGAGAACAAGACTTTTTCATTAAGCAAATATCTATCTCCTTTACTGGGTTTCTGTCATTGTTTCCAGTGAGATGGAGCTGAAGTGTCTGGTCCCAGCCTGCAACTTTAATTAGGGCTTCTGTACTTGTAGTTGCAGGAGGTTTGGAGGATGTCCTTGTTTGGTTGAGAGTTAATTTACTTCATAATATGGTAGATCATATGGTGTTATGTTTTGGATTTGTAATGCAAATAGTGCTGATAATGTACTGATGTTTTAGGTGTTGCAGAGCAATGCTTACTCAGAATCAAGGACTTTTCAGCTTCTCATGCTGCCCTGCCAGTGAGGAGGCTGGGGGTGCGCAAGAAGCCGGGAGGGACAGAACCAGGACAGATGATCCCAACTGGCCAAAGGGATATCTGTTACCATATGGTGTTATGCTGAACAATAAAATGGGGGAGTTAGCCAGTGGAACTGTTGCTGTTCAGAGTCTGGCTGGGCATTGGTGAGCTGGTGGTGAGCAGTTGTATTCTGTACCACTTTTTTCCTTTCCTTTCCCTATTAAACTGTCTTTATCTCAACCTACAGGTTTTCTAATTTTTTGCCCTTCTGAATCTTGTCCCCCCATCCAGCTGGGGTGGGATGGGGAGTCAGCAAGCAGCTGTGTGGTGCTCAGTTGCTTACCGGGGTTAAACCATCTACCACTGCAGATGCTCTGCTCTCTCTACATTTCCAGATACTCTGCAGAAGTTGGAAGGAGGCACAGAGCATTTACCCAGACCTTCTATGTTTGCTATAGCAGAAATAAAAATAAGTGAATTCCAGCAAGAACCAACCTGCTTAGAAGCGATTACAGTATACTAAATGTGCAAACTGCTACAAACTTAAATTTTCACTTCACACAAAGCATACTGTGTACTTTGTCTTTCTTTCTTGTTTGGAGTTCGAGATGAAGCCAGAGCTGTTACTGTTGGAATGTATTAAAGGAGAACATAAACTGTGTTTTAAATATACAATTCTGAATTTGGAATTGAGATTTGATACTCTTGTAGAAAGTCCATTTTTTGGCCTGTAACTGGATTTTACTGAGTTGAGGCCATGAACTAATTTTGGTGGGAAGGAATATGTTATTCCACAATGGAGTGGAGGATGAAACTATTCACTACTGGCTTGGTTTTCTTTGTGTGTTTCTCTTTTTGCTTGTTTGTTTTATGTTCCTGAAGTCTGGGCATATTACAGTAAGTATTGGCTGAAGAATTAATAGGCACTGTGCAGAGGATGCAGCTGAAAATGCATGATGAATTAGGCTAATGCATAGACTTTTCATCTACCTTCACATTGTTGTGTATAATGGAAAACATGTTAAAATACACTATGGTTGCAGTTAACTTTGCAGTCCAAATATGTATTCCTATATATGAAGGAGTTCCCATTCATTCAGAACCTAATTATGTGTTTACTGATCCCATCTTGGACCAGTCTTGTTCCCATTATAGTTGCTGGCAAAATGCTCATTGACATCCAAGGTGCAGGAGAAGGGCTGCACTGCTCTCCTTGCCTGTTCTGTCACCCTGGCTTACAGCTGTCTCATTGCGGACAGAATTGGCACTCAGATGTGGAACATGGGTTTGTTCCTTGCCAGCCATCCAGCACAAGCAGGGAATAAGGCTGAGGACTTGAGGAAATAATTGAGATTTATGTGAAGGGATAGTAATGTATGCACACAGCTTGTCTTCATCATTCTGAGCTTTGAGTATTTATCTTCCCTGCTTTAATATTAATCCTGTTGGTATTTCTGTGGTTGGCTGTTTTTATTGGTGGACCTTAAGAAAAGAAATTGCTTTCTCTCTTCTACCCTGAACTAGAAGAGAATAGCTACCAGGAGAGAGAATGTACATGCAAGTGTGCAGCAGTGAAAAATGAAGACACCATGCAGTAGAGTTGTATGGAACTGTATGTTTTTAAAATCCTCAGTGTTTTAAATGCAATGTAGCACCTCAGCCTATCTTTTACAGCATTCCAGGTTCCTATAGAGACTTTGTGCTATACTCAGTAGACAAGTTCTTTATATCCGGTTGGGATATTCAATGCCATTTGCTTCCATTTAGAGCATGAAAGGAACAAGCCTGTTTCAAAGCACCCTTCTCCTCATCTACACATGCTCAAATTGCAATGTATCCTTCTGCCCTAGCTGAATCCCAATATATTGTACATAAATGTAGATGCTTTATCTACCTGCTAATTTTCAAGATATGTCTACCTACTCTAATCCTAAAGCTATTATGAAAAAGGAATAGAATTTGCAAAGAACATGCATGTATTTTATAAAATTAAGAACTGAAACCAACCAAAAAAAATTAAACGTATATAATTTGTCAACTAAAGATGCTAACTGTAGAGATGGGAGACATACTGGGTAGTAATGAGAATTTTGCCTGTCATGATACTAATAGAGGAGCCAGTTTTATGCACTTGTAGGCTTACCTTTTTGAGTTACAGCTTTAAAACACAGTTCTGTATTATGTTGCTTTGGCACTAAAAATAAGTTAGATAAGAATTTAGGAAGGGTAATCTTTTGAACAGCTCAGCCATATCAGTCACTTTTAAAAACAGGAACAACAGAAATGCCCTGCATGTTCCATCTATTCCAGTATTCAGTCTCCAGCAGTGGCAGGCAAGATGCTGCGTAGGGCAAGTCCACAAGCCCCAATGCTATGAGCAGTAGGTTCCCTCTAGGGTGCACAGGCATTGGTTTTGGGATAGTTGAAAGTGTATCTCTGTTTCCTTACGCTTGCTGAGTTCCTGACAGTATCTACTGGCTAGTCATTTATTCTTCATTCTGGGATGATTTAGTGTTATTTTGCTTATTTATAACTCTTTCCACCGTTTCTTTTATTTTCTAAACATAGTAAATAATATACCTTCAAGAATTTCCATTATGTGACTGACAAATGCTCCAATTTTACTCAAGTTCTTTGTTCTTCCGTAAACCCTCAGGTGATAGATCCAGGTCAAAAAGAAAGCATGCAACAGAGTTCCAAGTAAGAGCCAAGCCTTTTGACCTTTAGTAGATGTACAAGACTGTGTCTTCAAAGGCAATGTACTGCTTGCTTAGTTACTTGATACTGAAGGAAAATACCTTTTTGCAAGTTGTTAAAACCAGGCCAGACATAACTGTACTGCAGTCTGATGTCTGCTTTCTCCATTCTCAGATATGAACCTGTGCTCAACTTCACAAGCTGCTATCCTACTGGAGATAGGAAAGTACTTGCTACAGAAATTCAATGCAAACTCTTGATGTGTCTCATGTTGCTTTTTTGCTACAGACAAAATAGAGGGGATTACCACCTGACCTGCCTTTGTTCAAGAGCATCTGTTGACTATGAATCACAAAGGGTCAGACTCTTTAGGAATCCATCTCACCTCTCAAGAGCAAGTCATTTCAGCATGCTTGTACAAACAGAATGGATTATTTCTTAGGCATGAATGAAACTGTGGGAGCCCTTTGCTAGATGGGAAGTGCTATTTTGGACCAGTCTTCCATGGTGTTTGATAATAATATAACAACCTGATCCTCTGCATTTATTTATGAAAGTAAATGGAAGCCAGGAATCAACACTGGAAAGCTTTTGGTGCTAATGCAATATTACTTCTAGAATGGTTGCTTGTGTGATACTTCTAAAAAGATGAATCAGCAAAAGTACAAAAGGCAGCATGCCAAACTGTTTTCTGTCTTGTTCTATTGGCTCTTACGTGCAAATTTTATAATAGCAGTAGAGGAGGTTGATATGACAACATCTCTCAAATATGAAGAAGCTTCTGCCAAGGGGAAAGGAATAATCTGTTTTCTGTGTTTAAGAATTAATGATTTAAATAGCAGGTAGGTTAGATTAGCTGCTCTGAACCTGTAGTCTGTAGACCCCTGGGGTTCTTTTGCAGGCTCACTGGTCCATCTGTCTTTAAGTGTTAGCAGACTTGCTTTTTCCAGTTAAGAGTAATCGTTCATGTTGTGATTTTTTTATATGTAGATTTTTATTGGCATCTTCAGGAACAAAGCTGAAGGTATACTGACAAGTTCCTGAGTAACCTGATCTGATTAGACCTGCTTTGAGGAGAGGGTTAAACAAGGTGACCTCTGGAGGTCCTTTCCACCCTTAGATTATTCTTTCGTACTATGTATTTTCAGAGAGCTCAGAGACATCTTTTTGCAAGGTTGCAGGGAGAGGCCAGTTTTAGGCCTTTGTATGTTTTGTCCCAAGAGTACTGAGATTATGTGGCCTATGGCATGACTCTCAACAGTCTGAGGCAAGTTGCACTAACTTCTAATGACTATCACTGTAAGTTGAGACATATTAATTATGCTAACGCCTTTCTTTGTTCTGTGACAAGGGCAGAGTAGCACAAGCCTAGTTTGACCTTGTATATTGGACTACATGTAAAATAAACCAAGGCTTGAGACAAAAAACCCTAGTAAAATCTGGGCATCTTTAAGTTGAAAGAATTATTTGTACTAAGACAAGGCATTTGGGCAGCTGGATTATTTCTATAATAAGCAAAGATATAATTACAATTCCAAAGAATATTTTTAAATGTGTATGTTGCAGGGAGAATTGGCAACTGTTTTCTAGGAATTTCTTCTCTGGCAGTTAGGTGAGGAAGAAGCATTTTCATATGGCCACCCATAGTCCTTGACTAGAATCCTGCATTTACTATTGCATTACTGTTCCCTGTTCTCTGTAGCCAAAAGGAAGAGGAAGTTACTGTTAGTACATGGGGGCAGCTAAAGCTTTAAATATTTTCTCTCACCTTATCTTTGCTTTACCCCTCATATTTCTTTGCTCTGTATTTCATGAGTCTGGCATAACCCTAGACATAGAAACCTTTAAAACTTCAGTGGCTAAGTGAAACAATGGCATATCAAACCATAGCATAAGTTTGGTAAGACTTTTTCAGAGACTGAAGATATAGATTATCTGAGCTACCTGTTTTTCCTGTCTTTTATATGCTTTTCTTTGGTTTAAAAGGGAGGAGGGGATAGTGGGCTTTAACAGCAGCTTTTAAAAATCTCTCTTCTTTCTAGCAAGTACAGGTGACGTATCTTTGATAGCTCCAAAAAGCACATTGGTCATTTTCAATTTGGAAGGTTTTATATAATAGCACTGTGTTTGTTACCAAAGACAAATTCAGTGATGCTTACTGAGTTACTGTCTGTTAAAAGAGGGTCTCAGATGTTCTCCATGATGATAGGCATCCAGAGCCCTGTCCCACTGCACATGAGCCTCTACTCCCCGGAACCAGCTAGGGTTTAATTTCCAAACAAGACTAGCTGAAGCTCTGCTGGAGTTTCTCAAAGTCCCCAGTAAAGATGAAAATTTACTTAGTCATGATCTTTTCAACAAGATGCAGAAAAATTCTTCCGTGGGTAGTTATAAGGTAGTCTGTCCACTGCCAAATGTTCTTTCTAATTTTCTTGTTTCAGAATAAACAAAGAACTTTCATATCATAAAGCACAAGTGCCTTTGCAGTAATTCCATCCAAGATCTAATCAGGTGTTGTGGACAGTATTGTCTTGTAGTTGTGAATTGTTCAAGTTAGTTGATTTCTGTCCTCATTATGTAAACACTTAAATATTCACAGTCTTTGCTATAGAGCCCTTCTTCAGAACCTAAGGGTGCAGTTTCTGGAGCTATTTAAACATAGATAACCTTCCACGATAAGCAGAAAAATTCCATCCCTCTCATCTTTCCTTCCTAGCCTTTAACTTTTGATCCTTCAGCTACCTTGTGCTGGTATTGGTGCTCCTTCAGCTGCAGCATGAGATTGAGAAGAGAGGTAGCCTGGGTGAGAACTGATGCGGGTTAGTGTCACAGGGGAGATGGCAGGAACACGCAGGAGGAGAAAGGCAGGATGTCCCCCCCCTCCTCCTTTGGTATAATAGATTAAACCCATAGTGAAATGCCAGCCTGACTTTGGATGAAGGGTGCAACATGTTCAAGATTCACTGCTTTGGGATGGAGGAACTGCAAGATAAACTCTAAACTATTTTCAGTGATCAAGGATTGTGATGTTAAAGCTAACAGGTGAGATGACAGCCATACATCACTTCAGCAAACAGAGCACTTGCTTCCATGTGCTCTGCTGGGAGTCAATGGCTCTGTGGGACACGTGCCAGGTGCTTCAGGAGCATCCTCTAGCCATATATCTCACGGGGCAGGCAGAAGGAATGTGCTAAGCAATAGTCTCACTCGCAGGCTTCTGGATGACAAATATTGCTTAAACGAGTCCATTAAAGTAAAATAAACCCTTCTCAATGTACATGGGGAGCATATATAACACAATATATGAAGCACATGTATATTTGCTATATTTAAAACCTGAATCTATGAGAATGGTCTAATATATACTTTGAATAAGATACATTCAGAGCTGCCAAATGGGAAGCAGTGTTTTGAGAAAATTTGTGGGTTTTGAGAAAATTTTAACCCTCTCCCAGGGCAGTTTTCTCCTACAACTCCACAGCCTCTGGAAGTAATGAAGCTACAGAAGACAAGTGGAAGTAAGGATCTTTAGGTTCAGCAGAGCTAGTTTTTCAAGCAACATAAAATCCACCAAAACACCTGGGTAGAAAGAGGAAAGTCAGGAATGGAGAAGAATATCTGGAGTTATGAGTGCTGGAGTGTGCTTTGTCTGGGTCCTGGAAATGGGAAATAAAGACAGCTGAAGGAGAGAAAGAAAAATAAAACAGGGAGTATGGAACAGAAAAGTGTGTCAAAGCCTGGGTCAGTGAGTTATGTCATGAAGTGATGTGTCCTGTTGGCCTAGTGGGGTTGAACTATAAGGACATAAGCATGGTATTGAATTCTTCAACAAAAGAGATGAGAACAGGTCAAGAATAGACCTTTGTATCCCACTAACAGCTTGTGAAAGGGAGGCAAGATCCTTGCTACATATCACCCCAAGTCAAGTACGTTGCATATTCCATGATTTTAGGTTTGTGGGTAAGAAGGGTGATGAAGTAACAGAAGGTAAAATCACCCCCCTTTGAGGGGGCAAAAAATGTCATGGTGGGCTGGTGAGAGATGAGAGTACGGTGGCACGTGAAGAGAGATGATGAGAGCTGCAGAGAGAAGGGAGAATGCAGTATGGTGAAAAGAACTCTGAAGTTCAACTGATCTTGTGTTGGTTTGGGCACCGTGCTTTAGGATTCTTGCAGTGCTGTTCCCTCACGCTGGTGATAGTGCCCTCTGGAAGGTACCATACCTGCCTGTAGGGAGCCCTGATGGCGGTAGGCTCTGTGCTCTCCAGTGAGGGACCACTCAAACAAGACATCTGGAACCAATGGGGTTTGTGCCTTTCATTGGACCAATGGGGTTTGTGCCTTTCATTGGACTGTGTTTTTCTGTATACTTCGTCAGCCTGAAAGTCTGATGAGACCCAAACTACATTGTAATTATTTCCATGCAAGACAGCAAAGGTTTCTATTTAAAACAAAACTTAGTCTGATATACCTTCCCTGGCAAATAAGCTTGAACAATTAAAGGTTTTTAACAGTAAAAAAGTATGTTTCAATTATGTTTCAGAGGATTATAGTCTACCACCTTGTCTAAGTGGAGAAAGAACAGGTGGCAAAATGAGGTTTCTCTCTACAGCTTAAATGAAATCAGTCCTCACCAACCCCAGTTAGTTCTTTGCCTGCTTATTCCTGTGTTAATTTAATATGGATCTTCATAGGGGCTTAATTTGAGAGCAAGGAGGCAGCAGCTATGTTCTGTCTCCTATCTCTGTACAGATCCTCCCCTCATCGTCTCAGCAGACAACACTTTGGCTTGCTGCCTTGGAAGAATATTTACTACAGTGACTGTCAGAGGAGGGGGATTTGTGAAGACTGGGATTTTTCAAGTGGGTCTCAGTCCTGCTGGCTCGCAGACAGTGAACTGTAAAGGGTCATGAATGCTGCGACTACTCAGGAGCTTCAGCCATTTTACCCCACTTGAAGTTTTGGGAACAACTATAGGAATCAGCTTTGACAAGGTATCAGTGCATTCTACATTAGAAATAATTTCTAGGCCTTGAGCTGGCTTCAAAAAAAAAAAAAAAAAAAAGCTGGAGAGGCTTTAATTACATCTCCACTAGTGATAAAACAGTACGGCGCCCCAAAATTAACGTGACTGATGTCTATATTCTATTGAAAAACGAGAGCTGTCCTTTCCACATAGAAAACAATGCACACTTTTATTGTCAATCAGAATTTCCTCTAATGCCTGCCAACAAAAAGGTCCTGTCCTTCTGGGCTACAAACTATTTGTTTCTCTTGTACAACCTCTATAAATGTGATGTGTCTGTCGTTGTTCAGAAAAGGAGAGCTGATGCCTGGGATATCTACATCTTTTATGTTCGGGAGGGAAGGAATAGGCTTTGCAGTGGGATTTGAGTCTGAATCACAAACTATAATTTTATTGGAAATGGAAGAGTAGATGCAGTGAAAAAATGGAGAGGGAAGTGCTATGAACTCTTTGAAAATTCCTGCACTTCCTATTAATAGATCTGTGTTTAAAACAATGTGAAAAATTAAATCTCTCTAAGGCATTGAACCATGTGCGTTCCCACGAGTGCTCAGCATGTGTCTGTGCTCCACAGATCAGATATTGTCCCTCCCATATTGGCTCCAGGCTTGCATTGCAACAGGAACCTTGGTGGGTCTTGTAGCATCACGGCTTTAGAGATTCATAGCTGGCTTTGTGATTTTATAAAACATTTGTGTTCTCCATACTTTATTAGTCACTGACAGACTCATTGTTTATAACATACTTCTCAGCAAGCTGTTTGCAACTCATCGCCCTGCTTGCTTTATAGTCTATAAATATTTAATTCTTTAATAAACTGCTTATATGTAATATCAAATGACTGATGCATTTCTTTCCCCTCTTCAGCAGTGTTACTATTTGCAAAACAATTCTTTTTTTGAATATCAATATGTCCCATAAATGCTTGAATTTCCTTTTCTAAATAGCAATTTCTTCAGGGTATTTGGTGAAATGACAAGCAGAGCAGTGGTTCCTGTAGTGTTATAACAACTGCCCCTTCCTAAAGCCTTCATGGGGAGATTCACTTCAAAATGGTCACAGACTTGTAATCAGAAATCGTTTGGGACAGTAGTGGCGATATTTCACAGCTATGCATGTCAAAGAGCAGCGGTAGCCTGGACAGGCCAGAACACCCTTACAGAAGCCACGTGAGAGCATGCTCACTACTATGCAGATCATGATGGGTATCACTGAGTGAGCATTGTTTTTGCTCACTGCAGGCTGCATCACCACCTCCTCTGCTTCACACGTGGGCCTGTTGCAGGTATGGTCCAATGCAGGCTCCCCCCTGGGGAGCACTTGCAGGAAGAGTGACTGTAGGCTTTTGCTCCTGAGCTGCTCAACTCCCTCCTCCCTGGGGTTTCCTCTTACCTGGGAGCAGGCAGCGGGCTGGCAGTAGCAGGTTGCTCCCAGTCTCTCTTCCTTCTGGCCCCCCTCCAGTGGTGGTGTTGAATGCCCCCCTCCATGAGGTTGGAGTAAGGAAATCGAGACTGAGACTGCGCCACCAATTCTGTACTTCAGAGCCTGCTTTTTGTTTTTTTTTTTTTTCATACCCTCCCCCTCATGGCACATTTGTCTTTAGCCTTCTGCCCTTTCAGCCCTGACCTTCCCCTTCCCTAATGAGGAAGGCTCACAGTCTGCGAAGGCGCTGTCCAGGACTGAGGTTCCTGTTGTGCTGAGCCTCCCTGCCAGAGCAGAACCAGGTCTGGGGAAGGATTCATGTACCTGGAACAATGACAAGGACAGTGTTGCCTTGTCTTTGGTTTTGTCCTTCCATGTTGCCAGGCACCATTTTTGACAGAGAGCCTCTGTATAAAGCTGTCGCAAGGCTGGAGACCAGAGCGACAGGGTGGCATGGCGTGGCATCTTCTCGGTTGCTGTTCTGCAAGGTCTAGGTCACAAGTGCCACTGTTCTGGGATCAGAAAGCAGTTGGATAGGGTGGATGGGGTGGCAGTGATCTGCTCAGGTCCCTTCAGCTCGTCACAGCTGCTCGGTTCCTTACAGCAGACAGGCTTTGAGCTGATCACTGTATTCTAGGCTGGCTGGCATACCTGCTGCATTTTGTCAGGATGACAACGTGTCTTCTCTGAGCCTTCGATAATGTTGTGTGGTCATGGATGGAATATTCACATCTAACCTCAGAGTCGGATTGATGATCAGGCTATCTCTTGTGCCATGAATCTTTGCACTTTTTGAAACTGTGAGCAGAGAGAGCCTGGATTCTTGCCTAGAGGTGGTACTGGTGTCCTATTTTTTATCAGAACTGGCAGGCTGTTGCCTTGTACTCAGTCTCCCAGGTGGCTTTGCATGTGTGCATGTGTATGACAAATGCATCTGTTGACATGCAGGAAGGAACAAGATGCAGAGAACAGCTAGGTGGGCCCGTGGTTATGAATCTTTAAGCAGCACTGGGCAGCAACATCCCTCTTTGCTGTGGGCCTCTGCATCCTCTACCCGTTAGTTTTAGACAGATGCTAACTAGCACATGATCTGTTTGGGGCTCTTAGTGCTCCCTTCGTGGCAGAGCCTTCCTAAAGGAGACCTGGTTGCTGCTTGCTCAGAGGTCCACAGCCTCCTTTGGGCAGATGCTCATACTGTATCCTTGTCTGTGTCAGACAGCATACTTTTTAGAGGCAGGAGAACCACCCCAGCCTGACAGCTGGGGATCTGCTCAGTATTGTTCCTGGAGTCACTGGTAAGGTCTGTGTGTGCCCACAGGAAGGGAGAAGAGGACAACTCCTCCCAGAAAGGTCCCATCTGCATTGCCTTTCCTCTCTGTCCTGCCTGCTCTCTTTCTGGGTGTAGAGAAGAGTCATGCTCCCTCCCTGAAGACCTGGCATCAACCTGAGCCTTGTCCACACCAGAAGGTAGTTTGCTGTGTAGGCAAAGCCATTTGGGATCTGTGTGAGGCAAGCACACAAGAAAGACCCTCCTAAATCTAATGTCAAACAATGAAGGAAGTAGGGTGTTGCTGTTTGGTGCTGCCCATTCTTTGTTAACCCTTTCTTCACATATGTAGGTGCATGCCCCTGATCCAGAAGAGCATTCATAGCAGAGCAGAGTAGCCAAGAAGTCCCATTCCAACATGCACACATTTTTGTATCACATTTTATCCGGTGATAACATTCACTGTTTTGAGAAAGAAGCGGCTGAAGTAGCTCCTACCCTGCTGCCAGCTCTCTGGTGGCACAAGCAGCCAGGAGGAGCCCTGCCTTGCCCGGCTTCGCCACGCTGCAGACACAGAGCCAGCAGGGCAGAGACCCACTGCATCGGAGCTGCTGTCCCCTGAGAAGCACATGTGAGCCTGGCATTAACCAGCAGCAGCGTCTAAACACCAACACACACTGCTGTGCTGTCGTTCCACCTTCAAGGCTGTCATCGGGCCCCTCCTTTGCAGATCTGTGGAACTTAACACATTCACCCTCCAGTTCCTCTTCCGTTCCCCTCCTACCACGCACTTCACTGAAATTTCTGAATGGAAACACAGAATTGTCTCGGCATCCAGCTCCCAGCCCTCAGAGAGTCTCCAGGCAGTGAGTGCGCCTTGTGCCCTGGCTTAAGTATGAGTAATGATAAATAAGTAAATCACGCAGTGGGCTGTGCTATTCCCTAATGAGCCTGTTTGTCCCAAGCACTGTGCAGAAAACACTCTTCTCCTTGGCGATAACCTTTCTGCATATTAACATTATGCATGTATTCATGTGACTTCCTCTGCCTCTCCACCACCTCCTTCAACTCATTTGAATAAAAATAATTTATGTGGACATTCCTTCAGTCAGGATCCCCCCCCCAATAATATTTCGTTGATGCTGTGCACCCAAATGGGGTCGTTATGCTTTCGCATATCATTAGGGCTTTATAAAGAACAACAGCGACATCTGCATGTGCCGCAGCGCTACAGAGATGGGGGAAAAAAATACAGAAAACAAACCCCAAATGAGCTCCAAGCTTGTCTGGCTCTGTCTTTCCTCAGTGCCTTTGCCACCACCATGGACACAAGTAATTGTACAGTGTAATCACATCACAGCTCATCTGAATATTCATAACCAAGACAAAGACTTGGAGGAGAAGAAAAGTGGGGGAGGGAGGAGAAGGAGAATTCAAATATAAAACAGCATTTCATTTTGAAGCAAAGTTCTGCATTCAGCTCAAGAGATTGTCTTGATATCTATATTGTCTGTCTGTCTGCCATTCAAAGCCGGTGGGTAGTGGTAGCATTGCACACATAGCCCCCTTCCACTGGGAAAGAAAATAAAGCAAAACAGCAAACAGCAAAAGAACTGCCCCCAGCAAAAGTGATATTTGAAGAGTCGCCAACGGTGGCTAACCAGCTGCTGTTTTACCACGAAAGAAACAGTCTATTGAGGGAGCTTTATAAAGACCCCAATTAATATGTTGTGCATGTATAAGATCTACAAAGAGCCCACTGTGTTCCTCCCCCCGCAACCACCACCTTCTTGTCCTGATCAGTGCCAGTGGAGAAGGATCTGAGCTACCAAATAATTGATTAATCACCTCAGCGGTGACAACACCCCTCTCCAAAATAAAGAGAGAAGAAAAACAAACACAGAAAGAGGCAACTGTTCACTAATTAGTTTGTAAATTACCGCTGGTTCCATCCTTCTTTTTACCTTCAAAAAAAAAAAAAAAAAAAGAGAAAGAGTAGAGAAATATAATCCCCATCTCAATGTATATGTTGTCTTCATTTCTTTTGTTTTACTCTGGCATCCTTTACTAATATTAACCAAGAAGTGTGGTGTTTGTCGAAGCTGTGGCTGGCTCTGCCAGTTCGTTCCCCAAAGAGCTCCTATTTCCATTCCACTGGAGCTTATATTCCTTTAAATGTCTAGCGCAGCATCATTTCCCCCTTTCTAATACATCACTCTGCTGGAATTAGAAGAATCCAAGGTTATATCCAACTTCAAAGGTTTCCAAGTCATCATGATTTTAGTAAATGTAGAAGACAGATCATGGAACAAGTCCCTGGCTTTTGAAGATAGGCATCATAGGGACCTTTCTCTCTCTGTCTCTTTCTCGCTCTCCCTCTCTCCCCCCCAACTTTGTACCTCTCCAGCTCTGAACGTCCCGCGCTAATGCAGTTTAATGATATGCAAATGAAATATGCATAAAACCATTCTACTGTATGATGATTAAACGCTGGAGACATTAACAGCCGACGCTTCACTGTTTGACTATAATAATCTTTCCCGAACATCCACTTTGATTGCGGAGTTATGGAAACCCATAGCAGTTGGCAGAGAGAGAGAGAGAGAGAGAGAAGGAAGGAGAGATGCAGGGACGCATCACCCATCTCTGCATTTATCCCACTCCAGGAGACGTTTCCCCCCCTTTGTACTGCGTTCCTACTGCTGTCTTTTGTAATCCATCCATGCGGTCGCACCAGGGCGATTAACGGGAAAAAAAAACCTCTTTTCTCTTAATGTTTCAAAGCTCATTAGCCAAACGATTATTCCTCATTAACAGCGAAAGCTCATTCATTAAAAGAAAAAATATGCCCAAAAGATGCCAGCGCTGTTAATCCCGAGCCCTGTAGCTGGGCTGTAAATCCCATGCTAGTATTTTCCATGCAGAAGGGAAGCGCGCCAATCCACAAAAAAAAAAAAAAAAAAAAAAAAAAAAAGCAAAAAGAAAACATTTTGTGTGTTTTGTAAAATCCGCAAGAGAGGCAATTAATATTCCCGTTGTATGACTTTATTTTTTTGTCTCTCCCTTTTGTTTCCAGTGCCCTTCCCTGGCTCAGCGCCCGGTGCCAACAGAACACCTTGCAGGATCCTCAGCAACGCAGACAACGTAAGTAGCCAGCTGTCCCTTGACGCCCTCTTCCAAAAGCCTCAAGCCCTCCGGACCCTGCAGAGTGTGTGTGGCTCTTTCCCTCGCTCACCCCTCCGGAGTGCCACCTGGGTTTCACAAGTAGCACCTTCCAAATCTCTCTGTCTTCAAGTTTGTGCATGTCTGTGTGGCATCCCTCCTCCTCCTTCACTCCCATAGTGGATCTTGCAAAGGGCTTCAGATCGGCCCCATTCATCTCCCTGGTGATAGCAGTGAATGTAGATAAATCTCTGACTGCCTGCTTGCTGCTGGAGTATGATTTTTATTTTGTCTTCTGTGTATACCTAGGTCAAAAAGTGGGATGTATACTCACATTGTATAAGTGCGTGTGTGTGTGTGTATGTGTGTGTGTCTAAATGTGTCTCACCCAAGCACACAAACATACATCCCTCTGCGTGTGTATATGTATATTACATGCGTGCACACAAATATATATATCCACACACGTATGTGTGTATACACAGAGGTATACACACATACCTAGCACACACACACACTCGCACATCTAATCTGCAATCATCTGAGGCATTGTGTGCATATGTGTATGTGTGTCCATACACACACTTCTGTGTGTGCGTATGTGCATACACAGGCATCTCTCGCTCCATCTATAAACATTCCCTCTCCTCCCAGCAGAGGCTGTATGCAGCTGTGATCCTGCCCTATAAGAGCGGTATTCCTCCCTTCCTTCGGCATGCTGTTTGGAGACCTTCATGCTCCTTTCTCGGAGTCTCTCCCGAGCTGCAGAATTGGCATCTTTCCCTGAGGTTGTCCGAATGGCAAATGGCATCATCCGTAGCCAGCATTCTTGCAGCTTCTTATGGCATTTCTCTCTCGATGTCGGCTACTCCCTTTTGTTTGTTGTTGTTGACTGGGCTGGGTGTGGTTGTTGGTTTTTTTTTTTGGAGTTAATTGTAAATGAACCTGAATGGCAAACACGCCAACAGCTTGCGAAAAAAAAGAAAAAAAGAAAAAAAAAAAAAAAAAAAGAAAGCCCCACACAAACGCCTTCTGCTGCGACAGATGCCCATGTTGCCCCTGGCATGGAGAACGGGCACAAGGGGTTTGTTGTTGAGGTTTTTTCTTTTGCTGTTTTTATTGTTCGCGTTTCCTTTTTCCCTCTATTTTTAAAGACTCCAAGATGCCGGCCTCGGCTTGGAACAGAACGGTGTCATGGCGGAGACGACGGCCTTTGTCTCACAGGGTGTGAAAGCATCCGTTGTGCTGGCTCCACTGCGGCAGAATGACGTTTAAAGGGGGGAAAAAGTGCTGGAAGTCAGGGTCGTGCCGTGCTGGTGGGGGAGCCCCGCTCCCCAGTAGCTGCGCGCGTCCGAGGAAGGGCTTGCAGCGGAAGAACCTCGTCTGTAATCCTGGCACTCGCGCCTTCGGTCGCTGCTCGCTGTTTGCTCCTGGGGGTCTGGATAATCTCCCTTAGCGTTACCGCACTGTCTGGCCCGCGCACAGGGCCCCCGTAACATATACCCGCCGCCGTTATCACACGGAACTGTGGCGTTGCCACTGAATGGATGGCACTGTGCCAACTCTTCTGCCATCCGCCCTTGCAGCTTTTTTTTCCTCCCTCCTCCCTCCCTCTCTCCCCTCCTCCTCCTCCTCCCGTCGACTTGACGTTAATTAACACACGGGTTAATTGATTTTAAAAGCTGAAGAATTACAGTTAACTTTTCCCACAGGGTACAGCCGCCAGCCGCCTGGCACGGCTCTGCCGCCCGTGCCGGTGCAGGGGGGCAGGGAAGCGCCCGCAGCAAAACCACGGCGGGCTGACGGAGGCTGCCTGCCCACGGCGGAGGGAGCCAGCACGCTCCCGCCTCGTCCTTCCCAATATGTCACCATCGTGGTTTGCGATAAACAATCCAAACAATCCCTCCCCTCTGCACTCCCGCCACCCTCCCGGCAGGAATGCAGGCTCTGCCCAAGTCGAAGCAGCAAGGCTTTCCCCCCAAAGGCTCGCGGTAACACGCCGGCGGCCAGCCCTGGCTGGATTTCACACCGCAGGGCTCCCCATCCCAAGCAACCTGGAGATGGCGAGGTGGGGAGTTTGAGGACTGCTGTCTTTTCTCCATTTATCCTGTTTTCCCGGGCGTTTTTTTGTTTCCTTAATTGGCTCAGATATGTCGCTTGGGGTGAGGAATCTCAACCACGGGAAAGTTAGTTCATTGTAATTACAAGAGAAATAAACCATGTGAGGGCTTTGTTTTTTTGCGTTCGCTCTCCCTCGCCCCAATCTCTGCTGCAAGTGAGGGTGAATGACAGTGCAGTTGGGAGGAGATGTGGCAGTGCTGGGAACTTGCCGCTTTCACCTTCTTGCGCTTTCATTTTATTTCATTTTGTTTTTTAAAAGCATGAAGCAAGTGAAGCGACAAGAGGAATCCATTATGCAAATCAGGTCACATTTGCATAATGCCTCATGACTGGAATATGCAAATGACTTGTATAATTTATGAGTGCCAGTGTCTGTCTAAAAGTGTTTCCCAGAATTTATAAAAAGTGAGACGTGGGGAGGGCAGCTGGGCTCACTGCCCTGCCAGGAGGGCTCTGTGCTTTCTTTTCAAAGTCTTCCTTCAGACCAGCAGCTGAAATGCTCATTAATGAGAAACAAGCCCCCCTTTCCACGCGTTTCCCCTCATCTTGTTTTCTGTTTCTCACCCCGCCAAGCCCCCACCTGCTCAACTCCGAACTTCTCCAGAAGGCGACCGACTAGTGCACCAGAGCCGGGACTCCTCCGCAGCCAGGCAGCTCTGGGCAGGCTGGCTTGGTCCGTGATTCACTCTGGATGGCTCTGTGGCTGCTACCAGCAGGAGAGACTGTACCTTTCAGGCATGCTGTCTCTGTGGGCACAGCACGCAGAGTGCGTGGACGCCTGCCTCTGACGTGCATGGGGGGATTGCTGCTCATCCAAAACGCGCTGCAACTCATGCCTTGAGTTGGAGACCTGTGCCTGACCTTCCAAAGAGCAGCAAGGTCAGTGCAGGGGTGGCAATGCTGCTGGGAGAGACCTCAGGCTTCCTGCATAGAGCAGGCAGCGTCTGGTTTCAGCAATGAAAAGGTCTCTGGAATACTCTGGAAATGCAGGATAGGGGCCAAGATTGTGGGTTGTTTTTTTTCGTTCTGCATGGTTGAAGATCTCAGGAGCACCAGGAGAATGCAGGTAGGCTCTCATTTCATAGGGGGACGCTGCTGCTCTGAGCTGTCTGCACAGGGAGAGGTAAATAATAACAAACCCTGGCACGTGGAAAGCTGCAGTGTGACTGCAACTGCGGCGTCTTTGGAGCATGCGAATCACAGGCTGCCCGGTCCCAGGCATTATCGCGTGGGTGGCAACAGGGTGGTGAGTCCCAGGGCTGGGGCAGCTCAGTGGCAGCCTTCCTCAGTTCTGATCTCAGCTCTGGGACATCCTGAAATGGCTTTGGGGCAGGAAAGTATGGTTTGCTTTTCATGAGAATCTGTGTTTTGGGTTGTAAAAACACATGTGTTTCTCTATTTTGTTTCAAAACATTTTTTATTGTGTTAGTTATATAAACTGATGAATCTTTAATTTGCAATCTGATTCAAAATAATGTACGTTTTCCTATGCTTTATTTAATAGTTGTATATGCATGGAGAGTACTGGTCTTGATTCTGACAGTGTGTGTTATATAAAACTTCTCCAACACAATGTAATGATTTCCTAAACTGTGCTCTTAACTGTGACTGTAGGATTTCTAGTGTGGGAATGTAAGTGGAGACTCTGCATTCAGTATAGAGAGAACAAAACTGGCTTGTCTTCTGTCGTGACAGGCAAGGTGAGAAGCACCAGCCCATCCAGACTCCAAAGCATGTTTCGCTCATGACTGCACCACTTTGGTGCCCTCCTTTTGCACTGTGGGAATGACTGTCCTCCAGAGCTGGTCCTCACTGTTGAAATAAGCATATAAGTAGCTGAGTTTGACATGCAGCTTGTCCACAGCAAAGGGCTGGATCACTAGAAATACCTGGTGTGTCTGCCAAGGGCAGCAGGAGGCAGGCACTCTGTGAGGAGACGTGGAGTTACAGCTACGTGGAGGGCCAAGGGCAGTGGAAGGGAACAGCGTGGTGGCCCTGGGCAGTGTCCTGGGTGGCACTGTCAGGGGTGCTTATACCTCCAAGTAAGAGTCCCTGCTTTATTCATCACAAAAGTTACTTTAATTGGAAAGGAGAGGAAATGATCTGTTTGCTTGTTAGGGCATTTGGTGCAAGGTCAGAGGATCCCACACCAGGATTTTAGAGTTGTTCTCCAGTGGTGCCTGCAATGGCCGTTCTTGCAGGGACTGGCTGGCACTGAGGCCTGAGGTCACAAGGTGGGAGGAGAACCCCGGTGGCTGTATAACAACTTGCAGGTGCTGGAATTCCATCTCTGTTTGGGGAAAGCCCACAGCTCCTTCTGGAGGGCTGACTGTGCTCTCATCTGTATGGGTTGCTGGCTCTGGTGTTCCTTGCCTACCACTGGTTCTAACCCATGTGGCACAAGGAGAGTATCAACACTGCGGGCACAGGAGCAGCAATGGAGCTCTCTACCCCTTCTTGGGGCACACTGCACAATTCATGTTTCCCTACCACACCTGCTCTCTCCCAATGCACGGAACTGCCCTTGAAACCTGGCACACCATCCTGACCTGCCCTGCTCTGCTGTCCCCAGAGAGAGCTGCCTGCTAGGGCACTCTCTCCCTTCCAGTGTTTCGGGATGAAAAAGGATCTTTCAGGTGGGAGAATGACAACTCATCTGGTATATGCACTGACACTTCCACATTTACCAAAGATTTTCTGGCCTTTGTAGATCATGTAACAATGGTCTGTAGCATGGCGAATCCTTCACACAGTATTATTCATTTATTGTCTGTTTTATTATTGAAGTGGTGTTTCTTGCCAGCTGAACAGAGTGCACCTGACAAACTTGTGTTTTCTTCCCGTGTCTTCCAGTGCTTGGCCTCTGGTTTCCTACCTGCTACATTTGAATGATTCCCTGCAGCCCTCTCCTTGAGACTTACCCAGGCCTTTCTCTGCAATTCTTGCCTTCTGTACCCTGAGGGAGGTAAGCCATCTGAAACACCAATCAAGCTGACTGGCAGAGTCATACAAAATGGCACCTATTGTGCTGTTGAAATGTCTTCCTGACCTGGCATTGTTTAGGCAATTTGCTCTTTAGCACATTAATATGAGTGCTTATTATGTCTGTATTGAAGTCATCTAGTCTTCTTTGAGAGGGACTTATTTGGACAGCCATGTTTGCATCCTGATAAGGGACCCTCAAGTATCATCAAGTCCAGCTCCCAGCTTTACTTACTTTAAAATGTTTTTTGTTGGCATTGGTGCAAAACTCAACCAGTCATGGAGAAAGTATATTTCTAGTGTGAAGGATGAGAAATATGAAGGGTATGTATCTCTAACCACGGATTTCCAAATTACATACTGTAAAAATTAATATGGAAAGTAACTGTTGGACAAGTGGCATACAGTTCTCCATTTAGCAGCCCATCATCATTTTCCTCTTGACTTTTGTACTTCAAAGTCATCACAGGGAAAAAGACTGTTGTAATAGTCTTGTCTACATAAAGCCAGGATTAAGCAAGGACTTAATGGACTTTATTGCATTTTTGTTAATTGAGGAGTTTGCAGTGAGGGACTTCAGTGACAATTCTCATCTTTTCTATCCAAAGAGTACCCCTTGGGGTTTTCCCAACAGTAATGTCTAAATTGCAGAATCGTGAAGGAGAGAGGTTGCATAGCATACCTGTAGGATTTTTTGCTAGCAGTGGCTGTTCCAGGCAGGAGGTTGTTTTTTGCATGTGGGACTTTTGGCATCTCATCTCTTAGGACAAGCAGAACACTTTATCACAGAACATCCTGACAGGCACAAAGACCACTGGCCACCTCCTTTGCCATGAACACTGACCATGCAGTCATACCGTGTTTTTTCCTTCTGTCCTTCAGTCACTTAATAATGCACAGGAGATCTCCCTCTCGGCCCATAACAGTGGAGGTTCTCTAAGAGCTTTTGGTGCTGGGTCTCACTGGAAGTTCTGCACACTGTATCACACCAATCCCCTTTATTCATGTGCTCATTCAGAGATCTGCAATAGACTTGTGAGCTGAGGCTTCTCTGAATGTGGGGGCCTCCCCAGCAGCATGGTTTAACCATGTGCTGACTGACATTATTTGCCATTATAATTTCCACCAAGAAGAGTTCCTACATTCAACATAGAATCCTTGTTTTAAAGAATCACATCTCTCTTGCCACCTCCCATTCCTCAAATATGAATGCTGGTTTAAGCCATTAGAATACAGTAATAGATGGTCACCTGGAGCTCCAGTTCCTTCCTCACCGATCCTGAATAAGGCATGCAACATCAGCCAATGCCAGCCTGGGTTGCGTGGACACTTTTCATTTTCCACTCCTGCAAGTGTTGTTCCTTGACAGCTTGAGCTATTGATGCCAATGTAGCAACCCATGTTCTGAGCTGCCAGCTTCATCCTGGCCTTTTTCACTTTTTCACAAGAAAGATGAGGTGCAGGCAAAAGTCTGAGCACTGCTTTCTGAACAGTTCCATGAAGGCATCAGTTTGCCAGCAACAAGCATCAGCTGTCAGTGTTGCATTACCAGCCTTGGCACACCTGATGGATGTGCCTGACATAAAAAACAGCTTGTCTGCATGGGACTTACTGCCTGATGGTTGTAGGATAACAACAGTTGTAAGCAAAGTGTGTAAAATCTTTAAATCTTTAACAAATCTCTCATTAATCCCAACTAAGTAGATTAAAGCTGACTGCAGGCTTTAAAAGGAAGCAAGTTGATCACTTGTAGGGCAGAGAAAGTATATACAATGAAAAACAGTCAGATAGGCTGTAATGTGCAGTTCCGTTGTTTATAGTCTAGATAAAGCTAGGATGGCAGTCAGACCCCTGGACCTGGGTTAAAATGGAGCCAAAGATTCAGTGAGATGGCTCTGTACAGTATGATTCTGTATAGAGTGGTTAAAAAATATCAAAGATGCTACAGGCAGATATTGTCTGTGCAGTGCAAAGGAAATGGAGTGTTTCTGTGTGAATGGTATCTTGAAAGAAACAAAGCAGGGTGCTGAAGTCCCATATGAAAATCAGGATCTTTCGTAGGATCATATAATAGAATCATAGAATGGCTCAGGTTGGAAGGGATTCTGGTTCTTCATCAGGGTTCAGCCTGATGTTAAGGTCCTGAATATCAGAAGGTCCTGTTTGTGGCCTCTGGTAGTCTGTCTACAGTAGTCACTGGAACTGATCTGTATTTGTGATACACAACTCTGATTGGCAATG
This sequence comes from Aythya marila, assembly GCF_965140915.1. Classification (NCBI taxonomy): domain Eukaryota; kingdom Metazoa; phylum Chordata; class Aves; order Anseriformes; family Anatidae; genus Aythya; species Aythya marila. The sequence continues at coordinate 21,486,781 of NC_139053.1, forward strand.
AAGTGATTAAATACTGTAGCACAATAAAATTCAGCTTTATATTTACATTTTGCTCCATTAATCAAAGGAAGGGATTTTGTAAGGTTAGACTCTTAGCTTAGACTCTTGGAGTGATTAGAGGTTTTTCTTCATTGCAAACATGTTTTCCTGTTCTAAACACGTATTCCCAAGTGTAAAAAGTCCAGAAACATTACTAGCTGTCGGTGCCACAAGTACAGGTGAAAGCTCTTCAGCAAAGGCCAGCGATAGATTTAAAAACATTCCTACTGTAACTGACTGACATGCTCTCAGCTGGTGCTCTCCCCTTTGCTCACCTGTCCACCCACCTTATTTGCCTGCTCACTTAGTTGTCTCTGGCTCTATACCCAGGGCCATATACTATCTGTCACTCTTTTGCCTGTCCTGGTGCCTTGTTTCAGTGATGCCTATTTTCTTTGCTAGTTCAGTGATTTGGTTTTCTCTGTCTTTGCCATTGACTCTCATCATGGTGCTGTTTCCAGGTCAACAATGACTAGCACAGTCTGCTCCAGCATCGGCATGTATGTGTTTCAGTGGTAACACTGTGATGACTGGTGCTAAAACTGGCAGCAATACCTACTGCTTCTGTGGTTGTATGGCTGCATGAAAACACTGATGTCAGCTCCTGAAGATGCAAGGTGACAGTCAGGTCAGTGGCAGGTTTTCTGAGTTCAGTGGTAAGCAAGGGAAAGCAGGATGCAGGATAAGTCTTCTGAAGGGACAAATGCTGCTTTATCTGCAAAGCCTGAATGAGCATGGGTTCAACAACAGAGCCCTTGGCAGTTTTCCCACACTGGCAGGTGGTGTTCTCCTCTTTCAAGAGCAGCTGAAATTTGAGGGTGCTTTGTGAGCTGGGCAAATGGTCACCTCCCTGTTCCCTACTCACCATGTGAGATGGGCAGAACAATAGATTTGATAAAGGTAATTCAGACTGGGTCTTCACCGTGCAGTTGTTGTTCTTCAGTGGTAGAAGAGGATATTGTACTTAGGATGTGCTGAGATCCACTCACCTTCCTTCCCAGATAGTCAGCTTTCTCACCCAGCAAACTGCCTAAGGGTGCAATAAGTAGGTTAATGCTTGCTTTAGGGTTAGCCTGAGGGTGAGAGTTCCCCATAGGCACAGCAGAGTTGTGTTTGTTCTGTGTGTGTGTAAGTTCATGCACGTGGAAACCGTCACGGTGAATACCTGCTGCTGCCATTTAGTTTTATGTCCTTCCCTTCTCATTTCTGTCACAGCAGTGGAAACCCGCATAACTTTGTGGCTGATTACTGAATACCAGTTATCTTCTTGTGATAATTTGGTTCAGTGATGCCTTGAGTCACTCTTTTGAAAAAAATAAATAAATAAACCAAAAAAATAAAGGAAAAAAAAAACAGTTTTGACTCTTTTGTTTGGAAACAAGTAGAAAGAGCAAGGGGCAAGAACAGAGAAACAGGAAACAGAAGCAATTCAAAAGGTGGCAATTACATCCCTGGGTATGATTTGCATGCTGCAAACATTAATGTATTATAACATGGAGAAACAGCTATTGCTTTGTCTCCTATTTCCAATGCACAGCATGTGTGCTAGGTTCCTTCATGGTTCTCCAGTCTCAGAATGTGGAGCATTCTGAGGCACAGGCAGCTGAACATCTTCTTGAAGAGGGTCAAGAGAGCCAAAGGCATCTCTTTTGGGCTTTGAAGCCCCATAGCTCAGATCAAAGCAGGCAGCAGTAATGTAGCTCCCAGAAAACTGATTAGTTCTTTTGTGCCATCCCAGCCTGGGGGTACCTCTGTGGTGCTCTCCAGGACTGAAGGAGGGGCGCTGGTGCCCTGTGTGCGCTGCAGCACATGCATCTTCTGGGAAGAGCTATGGGAGAGGCAAACACACCTGCTCATCTCAGAGGCTCTTTGACTTGGTCACTTCTTGCCTTGTGCTTAGAGAAAAGTGACCCTGAGCTTAGGCTGTAAGCTTCAGAGCAGTGTAGCTGTTCCTGTGCTCAGCTCCTTGAGCAGAGCATGGAAAGCCTCATCCTGCAAGAAACTCTGTGTGATGACAAGTGGCCTGCACTGCTGGCACCTCAGCAGTGACATGTCTGAAGTGGAGGTGGTAGAGGACTCTTTCCAGTGGTGCCCAGCAACAGGATAGGAGGCAACAGGCACAAACCGAAACACGGGAAGTCTGGCTGAATATCAGAAAATACTTTTTTACTGAGAGGGTGGCAGAGCACTGGAACAGGCTGCCCGGAGAGGCTGTGGAGTCTCCTTCTCTGGACCAGATGTCTCGAGAGCTCCCTTCCAACCTCAGCCATTCTGTGATTCTGTGTGATTCTGTGATAGAACTGCAGGTGAGGTTCTTTGGTAAGAGTCCAGGTGGGGCAGTCCTCGTGGGAACAAGGAGGATAGGGTGACGAAGCTCTTGCAGAATGAGGGAGCTTGGGACTGGAGGGGAAGCAGAGTGTTGTGCCATTACAAGCAGGATTGGAATGCTCTTCTTCAAAGTGACTTGAGTAATTCATACTGTAGCAGGATCCAACAGAAGCACATTTGACTACCAAGCAAGAGTGGGTTGTTTCTTTCCTGAAGTATGCTGGTCTGCACAGTCTCTTACATTAGGTTGATTCACTGTATGGTAGCCATTTGCACCCTCAAGTGAGTTCTTTTCACTGTGAAACTGTAGAAGCCATCAGTGAATATACTGAAGGGTGTTTTAAATGCAGGAAGTGACCAGGAAATGTGCTAACAGAATTCAGGCAAGAAAGTGTGGATTCCAGTTGCATGGACAGTGTGCAGCATCTGGTGCAGCTTCCACACGCTCAGACACTGCTCGAGGGTTGTTGGCCAGCTCCACCTGCACGCTGCACAGGCAGAGACCCAGCCAAGTACAGCAGAAGGTTGCAGAAAAAAAATAGACCAAGGCTTCAGAATTTTCTCCCACAAAATGCTGAAATAACTACTGAATTGTACTACACTAGAGTATTTTAAGACCTTTTAAAATAAAGCAAAGAACAACTGTAAGCACTCTAAGTAAACACCGAAGCACAAGGTGTGAATGTCCAGTTGTGCTTCTCAGACATGCATGCAAACACCCAGAAAGTGCCAATATCAACATATTCAGTAGGTGCAGGGAACTAAGTCACCAAAACAGGGGCTGCTCAGACCTCCCTCTCTGCAGAGCAACAGTCTGCCCCTTCAGAAAAGATCCCAAAAAATCCTTTGGAATTTTGCAATGGTTTAATCTTAGATTTTCTCTGTATATTTGTATAACTAAGCAATTTCTGCATTCTCTGTGTTTTTTTCCCTTGTCTTTGATGCTTCTTTGAAGAATCATCCATATTTAAATGTGAATTGTTTTTAAAAATGAATTATTTAATTCATGGTGTAAAATCCTGTCTAAACATTCTTATCTTCATTTAAAAGAGACATTCATTGATTAATTACCAAATTAAGTTACTCTGAACCCAAATCAAAGAGTTTGCTCTAGATTTTGCAACAGTTAGATTAAATAATTTTAAACTGATTTGCAAGTGATGCTGTTTTTACCTTATACAAGGCTTTGTTTTCAATTCTGCCATGCTTATATGCCTTTCATTGCATCCTTTTTCCATTTCTCATTCATTCTTCCAGTTTCCTGTCTCTTGTCTTCCCTTCTCACCCTCCAATGTTGTAGCTTTTTTTTCTTCTTCTCCCTTTTTCTCCACTGTCACTGGCAATTTATTAGTGGTCTTCTGGTCTCCAAGTCAGTGTGCATGTGCTTAAACCTTAGTATTCAAAGTCAATTTACCATTTAAACTTTAATGTTGAAGCTACGATGTTTAACTTGAATGTAATATTACCTTATGTTGTCCCATAAAGTTAGTATTAGAGTCTTTTCTATTAAAAGAGTCCCTTTTTGATGGCTTGCCACTTCTTTACCCACTTTAAAATTATATTTTCTATGTTCTGTTTTTGTCTTGGAATTATTTTTTGGTTTGATTTCTTGGGAAAAAAAAAAAAAAAAAAAAGAACATTTCTTCAAAAAATGAGTTTAATAGAAAAAAAAAAAAAAAAAGTGCATGGCTTGTTCAAGACTGGAGGGCCACCTTACAGATATTTTCTTGAAAAACTCAAAAGCATCTGTGCTTCAGTGTAAAGACCTCAAAATTTTTGCCAGAATATTTTAGCAAGGTGCTGCACTTTGCCTTTAGATTTAGCCTTAACTTAAAAATTTCTTAACCTCCCATCCTGTTGGCAATGCGTCTCCATTCCCTGCGTGTGTACTCTATTCTCATACGAGCACAGTAGTACCACACCCTGCCTGCATTCCCAGACTGCAATTGGGCATTCATGATTCAGTCCAGCCTTTTTGTGCATATGCCTTACAATCTTACTCTCTGATTATATGCTGCAGCAGTTAGGTCATGGATTGATTATTGCTTTCTGAATGGACCAAATGTATAGCAGAGACGGTTGCAGTTTGTGGGACTTCTCACCCAACTGTTGTGGAAACCTGGAAGTGTTAATGAATGACAGACAGTGGCCAAAGATGTGAGAGATAAAAGGAAATATTGACTGATTAACTTTTCTGTGTATATTGTCCAACTTGTGAATGGATGAGTCCAGGACAGTATATGGTCATTAGCTGGAGTCTATCATATGCTTATACAGAAGGGCCCAAATTATACTGACAACCTAAAGTATACCATATCCAATGTTCTATTAGTATCTTCTAATTGTAGCATTTTTTCTTAAAAAAGTTCTATTCTAGGCACTATTTTTAAATTAAGAAATGAAACCTTTTCTTGTGCATGCTTCCACGCTTAGTCCAGCTAATGAAAACTGCAAGGGTGAGGCATTCTTTGAAAGCCTTCCTCAGTAGTTAATGTTAGCAGAGACACCAGAGCATTCTCCTGGCTATTAATCTACAGATAATAGAAGGTCCATTTCTTAAGTACACACAGAAAAGGAGAAGAAGAAATACTGGCTATGACACAAAATGAATTGTCTTTCTCCATGCCCTTGTAACCTAGGGCATGTAGTGCAGTCTGCCAGCCATTGCGTTACAGATTTAAAAGTGCTGGAATCTCTCAGTTCTTTAGCAGGTTGCCTGATGGATTGGTGAGTAATGTACTTGAAGAGTGCATTACTAAGCCCCAGACTAATGGCTAGCTCTTGCCCATGGCTTTTGCTATAGATCATTCATTGTACTATTCATAAGCTCTCTGCCAGTCTGTGTCTGGCACTTGTGCTGCTGCTGTTAACACCATTTTCCTGATGAATTCTGCACGAACATCCCCCACATTTTCAGAAGGCAGGTAGTAAACAAGAAGAAAAGAGTGAGTCATAGTTCTCCAGCAATTCTCCTCATGCTCTTTTGGAAGACACGTAAAGGATAAGCTGATGGACGTGGTACTCATTGGCTCAGTATTACTTAGGCCTGTAAAAAACACTTGGGTTTTTGCACGCCTCGGGGTACCTTGCCATCCTTTAATGAGGAAGTTTGCTTTCCTGAGAACACTGATGTTCCAGATCACAGTGAGTAAGACAGAAAGGCAACTGCGTTGCTGAGTATAGCTCTTCATAAAGGAGCTAGTTAGTTTCTCTGATGTGTATTCTGCTGTGCTAGAAAGAGATGCCTGGAGGTAATTATAAAGTTTTGGCCATTGTATGAGTTAAATGAGGTCCAAGCTTCACAGAAAAGACCATGTCCAGGGCTGACCTGTGGGCTGGCTTTGGTGAACAAGGCTGGTGTGTGCAGAGGTCTAGGAATGAGTTGCCCTGCTTTCAGTCCCCAGCCAAGCTTTGAAAGTTGTTCTCTTTCTTTAGACTTTAGGAAAACTGCCCAGGAGCTGTGGTTCCCTGGTGTGGTTGAAACTAGCTGGACATCTCCCAGCTCTTTTCACTTGGAGCATGGCACAACCATGTGAAATAGCAATCGTCAGCTAATAGCTTGAACCAGTGACCCAGCCCACCTCCTGATGTTTGAGCTATCCAGGACCCTTTCCAATTCCTGAATCTAGTAGCTTTGCTGGTAGAGAAGGTTTAAGCTTTGTTCTGTTATTCTGTGTTCTTTGGCTTAACATTTTTGCAAGTTACTTAAAAATAAACTTCTACAGTTCTTTATTAGTGTATTCCTGATGAGCTTATGAAAGGGATAAAGTCTTCATGCTAACGGTTTCTTCAACAGTAATCATAGTAAACTTTACTGCTTAAACTGCACATCAGAAATAAAATTGTAAAAACAATGCAGGTGAGGAAAATTATCCAGTAGACAGCAAGCCATGGAACTAGAAATAGCAAACTGAGCAAGAAACACTTTACATTTTCTAGTTTACTCCACGTGTAAGAATGTTGTGCATTTTGAAGGGATAGTTGTAATGGCATCAATGCATTCAGGGTGATAGACATTTTATTCTTGTATAGAAATACCTGTTTTTACAAGGGCTATTTTTCTGTATACACTTCAAAAATGGCTTCAGCACCTTTTCATTGCCCCAAGCAGAAAGCGAATTCTGGTTCTTTGTAGTATGCACATTAATTCAACAACCAAAAGTCTCAGGGTATTTTGCACACAGAAATAGGTGGAGGATGCAAAGGGTTTCAGACAAAGACAATGCTGCTGAAAAAAAAAAAAATACTATAAAAACAGAAATTCCCAGTGAGTATTGTCAATCAGCTTATTTGCATGCTCTTTTGGAAGATGTTTCTAGTAATAAAGCGTCATCAGTTTGTTATTTCTCTTGACCAATCTTTCTCAACCTCCCTATAGAAAATCTTGTAGTGGCCTATATTTAAGTGAGAATATCCTCTGCTTGTATCCCATCTTCTAGCTTGAGTTTTCTTTCTTTAACAAGCACAACAGCATGCTGCTCTATCTTCAAAGAGGAAATTAATTCCGTCCGCAAAAGGGTCAAGTGCTAGAAAGTGCATAGCAATGCAGTTTGCATGGCAGGATCCAGGAGATATGATGCTAATAAGATTCTAAGATGAGAACAGCAGACTGGCTCTAGGGATTCAGATGAAGGGTTCTGTAAATTTTAAAAGAAATGGTCTCCAAAAACTAATGATGTCTGCTTTCCAATTCATTAATAATGTGGAGCGGGGAGATGGGAGTGAGAAGCAGGCCATGCTTTGAAATATCAAAATGTAACAAGGAAAAAAACAGTGAGAACTCATCTCATTGGGGTCATAAAGCTGGGAGAAACAGGCAGGCTGCAGGGAAACATAGTGTCAGTGCCTAGAGGGGAGGAAATTGCACTGTATGTTCTGCTATGTGTAATTTATGCACAGACTCTTTGCCAATGTTGATGTAAAAAATTCTATGCTGAAAAGGATGTTGCTGTATTGACAGAGCTTTTTCAATGTTCTTGTTTAAGGTGACTTACTACCTGGGATGTCTGATGGATTTTAAAATGCATCTGAATTGTCTTAGCATATTTACAAATGACTCTTTGTAAACCTTCCCCTTCACCTTTTTGCATTGCATTCATGAAACTGAGTAACAAGAACCTGAACCTTGTTTGTAGTTAATAGTGGAAGAAAACCCCTCAGGCAAAGCCTAATGAACCAAGAGCAATTCTGAGCTTTCCTCTGTAATATCTGGAGAGACTGTGCCTTTCCAAGGGCTGCCTGGACACATCGTGTGACCTTGCTGCTTTACATCATTAAAATTTCCCATTACTGCTATAGTGTTTGCATGGAGGTGCTATTGTGCAGATATTATGCCAGAGTCTCTCCCTTATGCATGCAGAGTTTGCAGCTAATAGAAAATGTCTGTGCTTGAACAGTTTCCAGAGTGGGAAGGTGTGCAGCAGGAGGATTTAGCTCTGACTTTTATTTTGACAAGGCTATTATGATTTGCAGAGCAAGGTTAAGGTTTTCCTCCTAGTTCCTCTTTTTTTTTCTGTGTGCTATTTTCCCATCTCGCCTCTAAACCTCCCATCAGCGAGGACTGGAGAGGTTCTGGGGAGCCCTTCCCGGCGGTGCTCGGGTGCCAGCCCCATGCCTGCAGAGCTGCTGCTGCAGGACACTGCTCCTGCTGCGCTGACAAACGGCACACCCCAGGTGCAGCCCGGACCTGCCACAGGTGCTGTGCTGGCCCCCTCATACTGGGCACTCTCCTAGGCCCAGGTGTTTGATGGGGTATTTTTGAACCACAGTAAGACTGGCCTCCTTTGTTTGCTGTATTTGGTTTCCCTGACACTTTTTTCCTGTGGTCTGCTTCCACAGTTTCTAGGTCCCATCTGTTTTCTTAAGCTTGAGTCACGTTATCTCAGCAGCAAGTCATTCTCAAGACAAGTGATTTCTCTCAGGTACACAAGCAGGAGTTCAAAGGAGTGTTTAGTAAGTGGTACTGCGTGCTTGGGTACCCTGTCTACTCAGAAGAGTGGTCTTCATGAGGGCTTCTGCTGAGCTGCAGAGGCAAGTGGCTCAGCCGAGAGTCTGGGATGTGGTGGGCAGTCTCTGGGAAATAGCTCACAGCATCTGGCCAGGAGGATGGAGACGAGTTTTGTCTCCTTGCTAAAGCCACAGCCATGGAAGTAGGTGATGTGGGGCTCTGCAAGCATGTTCTCAGAGCAGGTTTTTCTTCCTATGGTTATCAACACTTTGTATTTTTTATCCAGATACCACGAGGTCCTCAGTATTGCCAGGTATTCTCCAATTGTTCCTACAGCAAACCATGAATGCATTGGCACTAACTTCAAAAGCCACAGCCCTCACCTTTGTTTTTTTTCTGAATATTCATGGTCTCCAGTGATCATAAATCAGCCTGACTTTACAGACTTTCCCATGAACTGCAGGGATGATATAGCCATGTGTATCAAATCTTCCACTTTCCTCATATTTATGTTTCAAATGCTTCCTTGGAGAAGAGCTGAGGAATTTGTTTCCTCGGGAAATCTCAAGATCAATTGATAACAAATTTCTTGAAGGTTTTCCAGTGAAGTTCCTGCTTGTTATTCAGTTTCTCAGCACAAGGTCACAGAATGACTTGCCTGCAGCCACACAGTCGGTCAGCGGAGCAGACAAGTTCACAGCTGCTTCAGTGGAGATACATTGTGTACATCGGGACTGTTTCATGGCATTGGTACCGATATAAAAAGCAGCTGTTTTATGGAGGCCTTTTTTGTTGATGTTCTTAATGAAGACATTTAGCAACTGAGTTGTTTTTTGTCAGAGATCTTCCAACAGAAATCATTCTGGATTGGAACATGGTAGCAACATGACCATAACTACCAGGACCTTGGCATGAGCAGTTATTTTCTTAAGGTCTTTGCTTGTGGTGAAGGGAAAATGAGACAGTATTCCAGTGTTAAATGTAAAGATTTCATAAACCCAAATTTCCTGAGTTCTGTACCCAAACTAGACTGATGTGTGACGTCCATCTCACCCTGCCAAAGTTATGCATTTCTTTCTGATTTGTATCAGTTTGTTGCTGACAGTTTTTTCCAAACCTTTATCTGAGAGATGAAATAAATACCAGGGTGTTGTTTTTTTTTTTTGCTGGAGGAAAAAAAAATCCAAGTTTTCTGTCTTCAAAACCTAAAACTTCTGTTATAAATTGGGGACCTACTGCTGGACATATTTCACAGTCTTCCATAGTGACAAACATGTCCTGTCCTCATCAACCTGGAAGAGCCTAAAAAAGAACTACAAATTGAGACATCTAAGTTTCTGCAAATCTAGGAGTGAGACACCTATAACTGTGTCACACAGGTTCCAAACAGCCTGTATAATCCTTTTGAAATGCAGTAGGATGCTCTAGAAACCAATGAACTCTCTAATATTCTGGGTGTTGCACTGGAACCTGTTCTTCAGGTGAGAAGCCCTGCTCTAGGTGACCCTGCTTGAGCAGGGGGGTTGGACCAGATGATCTCTGGAGGTCCCTTCCAACCTCAAACATTCTGTGATTCTGTGTTTCTTTCCCCCTGTGCTGTAGTTTCCACTGCAGCACACTAGTTTTTTTTTGTGCTTGCAGTATCAGTTAAGGTTATATGCATTCTTTGCGCGTGCAGCAGACAAAGTAGACAAAAATATTGGAAATATAATACCTATGATTTTAGTCTCACAGTACCCTGCTTATAGAGAGCTACAGTCATGTTTCTCGTCTTGTAGCTATTCTTTGCAGTCCAAAAGACTTCCTCTCGTGGAATAATAATCCTCAGTAACCCCAAATACACTGTCCTGAGCATTTTAAAATGGCATCTCTAATTAGAGAAGACATTTATGCATCTGTGATGCTGGAAGTCATCTCACACGCCAGTGACATCACCTGTAAGCTTATTGTAGCAGAAACCAGGCTTAACCTGCCTGGCTCACATACCCTCTGAACTGTCAGAAAAGACACTCTTTGGTCTGCACTTAGGCATTTGATTTAGTTCTGATACACAGCTCCTTGCAAAAGACACTGTTAGGGAAGCACCAGCTGTTTCACTTCTGTAAGCAGATAGCTCCTGCCCTCCTTCACCAGGGCTTAGCTGTTAGGAGCATGAGACATTTCAACAATTGCCTCTGCTGCACCAATTTATAAAGCAAGTTCTTCTTGCATGGCTGTAGGGTAACAGAAAAGCAGGGGTACAAGAAAGACATGAAGAACTGTTACCTATCCATCCTCATATCCTCAAGTGTGCCAGACCTGACAGGTGTGGTGTATAATCTAGTAGTGAAGGCTTCTGAGGATGGAGATCTCATGAATCTGCAGCCTGAAACAATGAATTCCAGGTCTAAATATTATTTCCTCTAAAAAACTTTTCCTATTCTTACCAAATATAATTTAAGACCATGACTATTTGTGCTTTCTGTTGCTGGCATGGGGAAAGTATTGTAATCTCACTGTTTGCAGGAGTCATGTTTTTATTTATTTGAAGAGGAAATTCCCTCAGTTGTTCTTTCTTCAACCTAACCAAATGAATTCCTTCACCTCCTCCCTTAGGGTTCATGTTTCCAGATCTCAGTTCATTTGCACCATTCACCTCTGGTAATTTTCCAGCTGCTGCACTAATCCTTTGAAGTGCACTGCCCCACACTGGGTACCATGTTTCAGTTGGGGATCAAGCACGAGGGTGACATCACATGCTGTGCGGGCTACAACCTGTTCATTCATCCAATATAACATTTTATTTTTTCACAACAGTGCAATATCATTAGCTTCTGTTTGTATGGGTCCACATTAGTACTAGCCCTTCTCAATAAGTCTGTCACTTTAGTGTGTGCCCAATAACTCATATTTCATGTGTCATCACATAATATGCAGCTTGGAGATGAGGAATCCTGCAGTAAGAGGAGATGAGCAGTGGGATGAACATGTCTACACCCTTCAAGTTCATATAGTGTGTCAGAATGTAGGAGTGTCAGGCAGGAAAGATTTATATAGGCTGAGCTGTCGACTTATAGATCTACTTGTTTCATCACAGAACCTTGAATTTTCTATTGAGGAGGGAATTCAGAGATCTGTCAGAGTGATCATGTCTTGATGGTACTCATCCATTGCCTTATGATCCTTATTCTGCTCCTTTTCACTCATGCAGTGTTTCCCCGGCAGTTCCCTTCTAGCATGTAACACCAAGCAGGACTCTCTGATTATTCCTCGTGACGTGTTTAAAAATGCCTAGATCCACAGTAGCCATGCTGTATAAAATATCTGGTGACAAGTGAGCTCATTTCAGATAACAAACGAGATTTCTGTGGAAATTTGTGCCAGACCAATACACTGCCAGGCCAGCACAGCTGAGTGGCCAGCCCCAGGCCAGCCAGCATGTGAACACTGGCACCTGTGCAGCTCCCGCAGCTGTACCTGGGGACAGGGATTTATGTTTTTTGCTACAAACACTTTTTCAAATCTAATTATGCAACTTTTAGTACTATGAATTGCTAATCTGTGGGAGATAGATCTACAATGAGCTTTATAAATAACTGCAGAATGAAATGCACCATTTCTTCCTGATCATAACTCCTGTGCTCTGCTTCCACCCTCGTTTTCAGGTGAATCTCAGATTCTCTGTGCTGAAGCTAGTTCTTACCACTACTGCCCTCCACAAACATCTCTTCTCAGTACTGAGTCAAACCCTGAGAGTCTCTCAGCCTAAGCCAGGAGGGCAGAGGCAGGCAGAGGGGTGTTTGTTGTGCCAGGCAGTCCTGTTTGGAGATGAACACAGTAACACATTTCTTGAGTTTACCATTCTGAAACAGAAGAGTAACTCCAGATATCTGTTGCAAGAACAGGGTCATGCTTCTGGTGCCCCATGGAGCCCCAATGTGTGGATCAGCTGCAAGCTGCCAGGGGCCCTCCACTGCAGGGAAGAGACATTGGTCCTCACCGAAACCAAATGATGGTAATGTCTAGACCAGGCCCCATCTGGGAGCACAGAGACCACAGCGACTGGCTTTACTGCAGATAAAGATAGGCCTTGAATTCCACGGCAGGACTCTGTTCTTATGACAGATACCCAAAGGCAGATTTTCTTTTAATTAAATATGAAAATCTATAATGCAGTCAGCATGGCGCATCTTGGTATGTTTATTTTTATACCTCATTTATTTGCTTTTGTTCTCAACATATGCTTTCATTATGAGAGAGATTTTTATACTGACCATCTGTGCATTATGAATGAATTTAAGTTAAAACTGGAGGAGCTGGGGAGTGGCATAGAGGTCAGTTGTCTTTTTTAATATCTCAGTGGAAATGGGTGTCATTCACAGTTGTGGAATGAACACAAACTAGTCTTTCTTAAAATAATACTGAAATTGTAAAGTTGATACTTTTAAACTGTTCTCTTTAGGTTTCAGGATTAACAGACATTTGAGATTAGTGAAATATTTCATACCTTGTGTACTTATCATTTAATTTTCTGTCTCTACATTCAGAAAATATTTATTGTTTCAGTAATATTCTGCCTACATTTTAATATTTCTTTCTGCAGCCAAAGGGTTAAAAAAGCATTTAATTTGCCCAGCTCCGAAGGTGATGACATTTATCTGTGTGTTTGTGTGACTGTAACTGCAGTTCTGTATCCTGTCCATTTCCAAGGCCCAGGGAATATATTAGATATCACCAGGCAGAGCCCTCTGGATGTCATGAAAACAAGAAGGGAGCTTGAGCTTGCCAAACCCTGTCTGGCATAGTTACCTAGACCGGTACTTGTCTGCAAAGGGCTGCTGCTTTCTCTGTTCGTATTTCTGCTCTGCCGGTCCTCTTGGTATGGTTTGAAATGATGAAGCATCCCATACACACCTTCCTGCTGAGCAGGGTGCAGGTGTGGCAGGAGGGTTGCCAGTGTGAGCCCTGCAGCGTCTGTAGGTAGCACACGGTGGTGGAAGAGCTCAGTGCCTCTGCAGCCCTGCAAGGAAACTGGAAGCACTGGTTTCCAGCTCTCCCCCTCTCTGCCATGGGGCAGACTTAGGGACATCACGGAACCAAGTGGAGCAGCACCAGTAGGGTGGGCAGCTGCAGTGGGGAACCACAGCGTTTGGTCTTGCAGGGATTCAGAACTCTGTGGAGGTGGCTGTTTGGCAGAACCACCGCAGGAGTCTCTGCCTGAGTGTCATGACTCCTTCAAGCTTTTAATTCCTCTGCATCTCCCAGCTTTTACTCCTCCTTCCTCTTTGCCTTGTTATTTTTCCTTTTGACCACTTTTCTATGCTCTTAGGTCAAGGGCTTGCCCTGTGGAAAGAAAAAGCTTAGCCGAAAATTAAGAGGTTTAATCAAAGCTTCTCCAGACAGCATGAACAATCAGCAAACATTGAACTGGACAAAATGAAAGGCCATTCAGATGGAAACAGAAGGGGCCCACAGATCTCCCTTAACAAAGAACTTGATGCCATTTCCACCACCCCATGTGCCACACATTACTGCAGAGGTTGTGGGTGAAGCCTGGGGAGGTGGGCAGTGGTGGGGCAAGGGCACCATCACATAACATTTCCTCTCTCAGAAACTACAGCTGATGCTAGTGCTGTTGGCGATATGTCCAGAGGCTGCAGGAATTCACAGGGAAAGAGCTTCTCTGTCCTGTGCCCCACTCTCAGGATATGCTCACCTGCCTCAGGCTCTGGCTGTGCCCTGAGTGCCACCCTACCCCCTCATGAAAGGATGAATGTGATGAAAGCAGCAGCAGAGGTGGGGCAGCTTTCCTGAGCTCACAGGCTCACAGGTGTGGCTCCTCCTTGAGGCACTGGAGAAGAAACATCCATCCCTGGTGGATACAAGCCCCCAAGTACCCCTGCACTGCAGGTTCAATCCCAAGGCCCTAGGTGCCAAGTCACCAGACACAGCCAGCTTGAGCACTGCGCTGTGGGAGCAGCCCTGGGAGCTTGGCAGTGGGGTGCAGCTGGGACAGGCGTACTCTGCTTGTTGCAAGAACTGCACTATATTCCTTTCTAACAAAAAGTGTGCATTTCCTGTCCTTTCATATGCCATTTGGCTGCATGGCATCGTGTGCCCCATACTAAGCATGTGAATGCTTAGGTACATAGGCCCTGCCGAAAGTGAGATGGTTCCCCTCCATTTCCCACCCAAAAGAAAAACGTGTTTGCATCTCATCAGGCAGCTGCCAGAGCCATTATCTGCTAACTGGATGGCCTCTCCCTTCGGCTGCTGGCTCAGCACCCACAGTTGCAGCAGCACTCCCTTCGCTGTGCTTGCAGAGGTAGGATTGGGATTTGCACCCCCAAGGTCTGGGTGGTGCCTTGTAAAGAAATGCGTGCTGTGAGAGCCTGCTGCCTGCTACCCCTCCAGACATGGGAGTGGGCATGGTTTTAGTTTGGATGTCCATGTGTGGCATTGAGACTGGCTGCATCAGCCTGCTTAGAGTATAAGTTGTCTGCTTGCAGGAGACCCAGGAGGCCATAGCAAGTGCCTGTGCTCTGCAAAATGCATATACTGTCATTGTCAGCAGTGCCCCGCATACATAGCCATGAGCAGAATATTACAAGTGCTTGCAGGGATTTCTTGGGCTCAAGCTGCTTTTCTGGAAGCAGTTCACCTCTGCCTCACCAGTCTTTGCATCCTTCCTGTTACGGCAGGTGCTGTGCTCTCCTTCGTGCATGCTGTTATTTACTTTGGCAAGAGACCTTGTGAGTGGCAAGCTCCTGATCCTCGGTTTCTCTGATGGTGCTGGTATTTTGCAGCCGAAGCCAAGTAAGGCAGAGACAATGTGCTCAAGCATTCTGTCTGAGGAGAGTTTGGGTGGGGGAGAGCAAAGAAGGCTGTTAGATCTATTGCTGGCAATTTAGATTCAGAGACATTTCATCTGCAGTTCCCTCAAGTGTTGAATTGAATAAAACCAGCAGCAGCAGTGGAAAAAGAGGTGGGGGAAGGGCTCTGAGCACTCTCAGCTAAACAAAAGGAGACAGGCAGCTCATAAAAAAAAAAAAAAAAAAAAAAAAAAAAAAAAAAAAAAAAGAAGGCAAAGAAGAAGGATTGCATCCTTGGGCTGAAAATACAGATTCACAAGGAAGAGAAGAGGACATGTGGCAGAGCCCACCTGGCGGGCAGGGAGGGCCCTGGGCAGGCACTGCTGAAGGCTCCCAGTATTCCTGCAGTGTGAGCAGATCACAAGATTTACTTCTGGGTTTCATGATTTTCCTGGGGCTTTTTTGAAGCTCCAGCCATAGAATCAAGGAGGAAGAGCAGAGTCCCAGGCTTTCTTTGTGTTTTGTTTTTTTTTTTAAATCTACTTCACCTTCCAGTGCTGCAGGAGTAAAGTGCAAAAGTGAAACCCTCAGGGGTTAATAATTCAGACAACAAACTAACTTAGCAGTTATACTTTTGTCATCTTTTTGACATCTCTCTGCAGATGTCCTGGGTGCCTTCCAGCCAGGGGAGCTGTGCCCATGCCTCTCAGGGTGGCAGCCTGAGGTCCCACTGGGAGACACAGCACCTGCACCAGCTGCTAGCACTGTGCCCACTGCCCAGCCACTGGGAGGAGGGCTTGGGAAGAAAGGGCTGGTCCGCAGCAGGAGCCCAGTCTGAGCAGGACTGCCCAGGCTCCATCTCAGTTTGTGCTCCTCCCAACAAGGTCTCTTCTCCTCCTGAAAAAAAAAAAAAAAAAAAAAAAAAAGACAGTTGCTTTCTCTGCTGCTCAAGTGGCTTGCTCCCTCCAAACAGCATGCCAGGCTCCGCAGGAGCAAGCCAGGCTCCCCAATGCCACTGGCTTTCCTCATCCTCCAACAAGCGTCATGTTGGCTGAGTGGGGAGTGAGACTTCTCTTCAGGTGCTGCCTTACTGTTTCATCAGGTGCTGTAGTGATTTAATCCAATATTGCTGTACAGAAAACCTCCATATGGCCAGGCCAGCACAGCACTTTTATAAATGCTTACCCAGCAGCAGCACAGCTGTCAGCACCTATTCAGGCACAAGGCAGAGTTTTAACATGTGTTTACTAGCATGTGCTTACTAACATGCCCAAACCATCACCTCTTCCCTGGTGTGGACATTGCATGTGGACAAGATTTGTATATGTTCACAGTCCTGAGTGACCTCATGTGTGCATGGGCTGCCTGCTGCCCGAAGGGCTGCGTGACTCAATCCTTTGCTAGCCCCTTGCATGTCTCAAGCCCCTTTACCTCGCCCATTGCAGGCCTCGTCTGCGTGAGACAGCTAATGGGGGCGCATGGGTGTTTACCAGGGGAGTATCTGGGCTGGGTGAGAGTCCTGCTAGAAAACAGTACAATATCAGAAACTGGTCCACACCAGCTTTTCTATCAATAATGGAGATAGCAGGGCAAGGCAGGGCCTGTTCACACTGCTCAGGTCCCACAGTCACTCGCTCAGACACGGGCATACAAATGGATGCTGGTTTGCAGCAACAGGGAGGCAGAAACCTGGCTGACCCAGCTCTCCACACTGCCCTGACAGAAGGTGTTTAGATGAGGAGCACATGAGGTTGGTCTTCTGCAGCTGACATCCAGCTAGCACCGAGTTAGCCACAGCCGCGCACGGCGAGGCTGAACAGCTCAGGGTGGCTCCTGGGATCCTGCTGGCTGTGGCTTGGTTGAGCACCATGCTTAAAGTGTCCTCTGCCTTTGCTGGTACTCACGTGGAAGTGCTTGTAAAAGGCAAGGATAGGTGAAGAGTTGGGACTTCTCAGGGCAGGCACTGATACCTTTCTTTCAGGTCATTCCAGCTGTAGGACAGGGGTCTTGATTTTGATCTGTCGCAAGGATTTGGGAGCCTGATTACCTACTGCCTGTAAAAAGCTGAAGAAGTCTTACTGTGAATCTAGGACCAAAGAGCAGAGAAAGAAAGGCTGGCTTATGGGCATGTATTATGCTGCCCTGATTTTCTCCCAGTGTTATCGATCTAGCGGCTTGCTAAGATACAGCCCTGCCTGCTGTAGTGGTTTAATTCATTTTTAAGCATCTTTATTTTTCATGTTGTGGTCTTCCCCTGCTTGGGGTGCTTCTCATTGCCCATCCCCAAAAATGTCCATTCCTGTCTGTGTTTCATGGCACGCACTGCTCCCACATGTGTGCGTGTGCACACCAGGGAGATGGAGAGGCAGCTTCAGCTACACTAAGCAATTAAACTCCGGTAGCTCAGGGATGAGCAGGAGGCCGTGATTTTCTTTTCCTTTGCAGTAATTGCCTCTGCAATCAGCTTTGATCACCCGAGAGCAGAGGAGATGAGTGCTGCAAGTTGACATCAGTGGTTTTAATATATCCATTTACATATACAGGAGCAGTGCAGCATACAGCTTTCCATAGCGCCTCTGACCTGAAACCATCGCCGCTCCATAGACACCTCATTTAATTTAATACTTCACCGCCACTGCGGAAGCCACAGGATGGGGATGGGAGGGGGGATAATCAAGCCCTCACTCTCTCGCTCTCCGTGAATGTCTGTAGAAATGACATGAAAGTAATTGCTTTTGAAAAGCAAAGCAGAAATGGCACAATTGATTCCACTTAAATGAGAGGAAGAGGGGTGGGGGTGGGGGATGTTCACCCTAAACATGCCACCTTCTTTCCTGCTGCAAGTGAATCGCTTCATGAGGATGAAGGAAAGGTGGGTTCGTCTCCGAGCGGCACACAGGTGAAGGAGGTGAACACAGACAGGCAGCACGGCTTTGAGCAGGATGCATCCTCTTGGCTAACTCAGACCCAAAGGCAGACGCTGCTTTATGAAGCCATATGACATCCCTTGTGCAGGCTTTTCTATTGCTGAGAAGCAGGTAGGGAGCCACATAGCACTGAGCATTCTAGAGTTATTCTGCCTCCCAAACCCACTCGCCTGCCTTGCATCTGGCAGGTGCGTTTGTCCTGCATGCTGAGGAGGCGTCAGTTCCTCTCCGTCTCCAGCCCATCGCAGACCAGCCGTGCAGACACAGCTTTGTGACCCTGAGCCGTCTGAAGCTGCCTGCTGGTGGGTGCCTGTCCACCTGCCAAGGGACGGATCCTGCTCCACGAGCTGCCCTGCTCACACCACCGCCTGTCCCATCGGTGCAGAGGGGAGGCCCCTGGCCTTGCCACCAGCCACCAGGCTGCAACACAAAGATGTTCCTTACTATAGCAGCATACAGGCATGTAAGCACATGAGCTCACACTTACATCCACTCCAAATTTAAATGTTTTCCTTTTTTTTCCGGTGTGCATCACACTGGACAGCTATAACCTTTTTCAATATGGGTTTGAATGGTTTACATGCATCCAGAACATGGCTTGGAGGAATGCAGGCTACTGTGCTGATAACAATGTCTTCAATACAACTTTAATGTAGACATTAAAGTCATTTTATGTTAATTACGTGCAAATTGATTATTACTGTATATATTGAATGTTGACAGCTGGGTGACAGTCTTCAGTAAATATGTTTTACTAATCAGTTAGCATTTAATTAATATCGAAATTCTCTCTAGGTTTAGTAAGACAGTTAGTGAACATTAATTAGGCCCCTGACTGGCTGCATATGTTGCAGGACGTCCATGGTGCTGGCAGGGCACCACCGTGCTCAGTTGCTCCACAGGGTGCAGGCAGGCAGGTGGGCCTGGAGGGGGCTGGGGGCAGCAGTCTGGCCACAGAACAGACAGACACGTGCCCCTTAACAGGGAAGTTTCCAGAAGATGTTTCTTTAGGAGAGCTCCCCGCACACCCCATGCACAAAGCAGCCGAGGGCAGGCACGCTGCAGGGAGCAGAGGTGGTAATGCCATGGCAGGGTTTGTGGTCACATGCATCAAAGTCGTGGTGATGACAACCGAGGTGATGCCTGCTCAGTGCAACACCAGTCCTGCAGGGCTGGCCAGGCTAGCCATGATGCTAGCTTCGGATGCTCCTCCTCGCCCATTGTTTTGCACTTTCTGTCCTGGGTTTCAAAACCAGTGAGCTGTGTCTGCGCTCAACAGCAGAAGCCTTGGGTTGCTTTCAGTGGTGAGCCAAGGGACGGGGCAGGGGCAACAGGTCTGGGCAAGAGGCAAGGACACAGAGACTTGGCCAATACAGAGCCTGTGGGGCTCTCGGGTCCTCTCTTCTTCCTGGCCCTAGGAAGAGACTTGCATGGTTTTGCTCATATATAGCTTATATGGGACCTGTTGATAGGGGAGGAAGGATACGCTAGATCTCTGCTGGAAATCTGTTCTGTGTGTGTTCAGCCTTGTCCCTGCACTGCTGCATGGTGGCACAGGCACTGCTCTCAGTCCAGTCTGATGTCTGATGCAAGATGTCTGTGGTGGTTGTGCCCTGCACATTATCTCGTTAGTGTGGTCGGGTAACTATGGAGTGTCCATTTCCCCGTAAAGCAAGGCTGCTCCCGGTCATCCATGACCAGTGAAAGCAGTATGTTCTTTTCACCTGCAATGGTCATTTTACTGTACATAGAACCCTTTGTTATGGCCAGGCATGGTGCAGCCCCTGCCAGCAGCGCTGCTTCTTAGTGCTGAATTTAAAACACCAAGCGGACCAATTCTGGGGCTATGTGGCCAGTGTTTTCTCTTGCTTCCCCATCACAAGTGGGGCAGGAGCCATGCAGAGCCCATGCTATCAACCCATGCATCTGCACACTCTGGCTGTGCCTGGAGTGGGTGAACAGTATCTCGGAGATGTCCATGGCAGAGGCCCCAGGGCCAGTGGCGGGGGAACCGCTCCACCGCAGGGTTGCAGCAGCCCCATCAGTTCTAGCAGATCAATACTTGAGTCTTGTCACGCTAATTGCTCTTTGGTTGACATTCATGATCCTTTCCTGCTCCCTCCCTGTGTAAACTGTGTGTAGTTGGGATGCCAAGAAGTGAAAATGCCAAGCCCTCAGAGCCTGCTGCTGTTCCCTACCCTAGCTGCAGGCACCACGCTCCCTTCCCCTTCACCTCACCCAGGAAGCACCTGGTGGGGTCCTCAGCACACGGCAGAGCTGCAGCATGCAGCCGCATCAGGAGCTGGTTATTCAGCCAGCAGTTACAATAACTGGCTTTGCTTGGCTGCCCTTTGCCCCCCTGGCCCAGCCTGTCTGACACCCCCTCTGTGAGCTGAAGCACCCCATGCAGCTGTCTCCCAGCCTTCCCCAACCCAGGGACACCACTGCTGCCGCAGCGGGCGTCAGATCACACCTACCATATTGGCTTCCTGTCCCCAGAACATCAGGTTTTTGCAGCTATTGTGCACGGGGGGTGTCTCCTCCCGACAATCCCCACCCCCAGCAGCATCAGGCCTGTGCTGTTCAGGGTTTTGTTAAGCCGTTTAGTATTAATTGATTTTTTTTTCCATTTTTTCTTTCTTTCCCTGGGCGGGTCAATAGCTGGATGCTCAAGAGCAGAGGATCTATCAACTGCAGACCAAGCAGAGGGAGAGGCAGGCAGAACTGGAGCAGAAATGCAGCCGGATCCAGCAGCTCAGCCAGGACCTAGAGGCCAGCCACCAGCTGCAAGAGGAAGCTCAGAAGCAGGTAGGGGAAGATGCCAGCACAGTCTAGCTTGGTGGGCCAGGCTGGGAACTTTATTTAATGCATTCACAACGATGGTGGTAATGCGCTGCTTTCATTTAAATGACAGCATAAGGAAGGGCTAATGATGCAAAAGTGGAGTCTGTCAACTCACAGAGAGGAGGGGAAAGTCTGGGGAACCGGGGAGACTGGCTGCAGCTCTGCTGGCTGTAAATAGGTGCTTGGACTGCACTTGATTTGAGGGTGTGACTGCTGTTATGTGCAGAAGTCCTGGATGTTGATCCTATTGCTGATCTCCTCAGAGAGAAGGAAAGAGGGCGGCTGGTACAGAAGAGGAGGGGGAGATCATGCCTCCCAGGACAGTGCTGTCCTGGCTGGTGGTAACAGCGACATGTAGTCAGCCAGGAGAAAAGGCTTGTTCAGAGCTGTTCAGCTATGATGACATGGATGAAACCCTAAATTTGCTCCAGGACATGCAGACATTTGCAATGGGAGTGCCCTCATTGCTCTGTGGACCTGACAGAGGGCCTGCTGGGCAGTGTTTGTGCCAGTCCTCACTGTGCCATGTCTGTTTGGTCCCCTGCTCTGATAGAGCTCTCTCCTCCAGTCCCTGCATTTCAGAAGCTGCCAGGAGTCAAACAGCTCAGACAGCGTATTCCTTCTGCACATGAATCTGGCTTGGGGGTGTGCGCCATTCGCATGTCTCCTCAGCCACGGGTTTATCTGCCTGCTGTCCACTCGGGCACGTATAGTCATGAATGGATTTTGACAACAAGCTGTGATTCAGATCTACAAGGCAAACACGTTCTTGGATGTGAAGAGAGCAGATCCTGAAAATCTGTGCAGCTACTGCTGCTGCACACTGTAGGATTACTTGCTTAACCTGCATCTGTCATCCATGGTACCTGCTTCTAATCTCTTTCAGCACCTCATAATCCAGAAAAATTATGTCTATTTTTAAACTTGGTAGTGAAATATTCCCAGTGTTCTGGAAGACTAAATCTGCCGCCAGGTAGTCCTGATACTATCAGATCCCAGCATGCTGGATAGCAGGAATGAACTCAGCACAGCTGGTCTGTCCAGAATGAGGGCAGCATTTTAGAATCTGGGTGGGTTTTTTCCCCTTGTTGTTTAAAGTGGAAACATTTTGCTTTCCTTAATTTGGTGATAATGAGATATGTTCGTAGCATTTGAAGGAACAGAACTAGATACTGTTCCTTGTACTGCCAAGTCATCCTTTGTTCTCCAAGTGTATATGTGTGTGTGAAGAGACAGCACAGCATGTGGGCAGAATTGCATGTTGCAAGCCTGGTTTCAGATTGCCCACTAGAGAAGGCTGGTTGCTGGCAGTTTGCTTGCTTTTCTCTGCTTGTGTACATGAATGGCAGAGGACAAATGAATCCGTGAGTGCATCAGTGTGTGCCTGCATTTTGTTCTGCATATGTGTATGGGTGACCGTGTATTGATTTGTGTGGGGAGAGCATGATAGGGCAGGAATCACACTTCTGTTGCTCCTTATAGTTACTCTGTCTTACTCCCTTCTCATCCCACCGCACCCCATCCTACCCCCCCCATCCCTTCGATTTGAAGATGCTGAGTTCAGACAAGTCTAGCTGCTTGGTTTGGGTGCGAAAGTGACAGATACAACACACCAGCTCTAAACTTTATCCTACGAAATTCCCAATTACAGTACATTAACTCCTGTTACATAAAATTCTAACCCTGTTTGGGGTCAGAACAGTGCTCCACCTAGCTCTGTGTCTGACAGCACTTTATACACATGCCTCAGAAAGAGACAAAAAAGGGGAAGGGTTGATATTGCCCCAAGATGCTCTCCCACCTCTCTGGTTAAGGGGTTCCTAAGCCCAAGCTGGAGTCTTTGTGTTTAACAGCCACTGAGGAATTTTCATCCATAATTTATCAAATTATTTTTGTAACTCTGATTTTATCTGGCTTCTGCAATGTCTCATAGCAGCAAGCTCCACTGTTTAACCATGCACAAGATGCAGAACCACTTCTTTTTGTTTCTTATGAACCTGTCACCTGACATTTTCTGTTGTTTTTTTGGAAGAGACCATGACCAATCATTCCTTAGTCACTTTCTCTGTGACACTTGCAATTTTACAGACCTCTCATGTTTTCTTTCCGTCATCCTTATCCCAGACAGAAGGGCCCCAGTACTTTTTGTTGTTGTTAGTAAGGAAACCATCCCAACATTAATTCACCTCTTGTCACCCTTCACCATATCTTTAATTTCTTCTGTTGCTTTCAGTTCTGTTATTTGTGTAGATTCAGGGAGCACCAGAGTTTGAAAACAAAACAGCCCTTCTTATCATGCCAGCTTACACCTTGCTGATCTCTTCTCCCATCTTCAGTGGTGCCAAACTTTTTCCCTTGTCTCCATGTCCCCCACAACTTGTGCCAAGAGCTACTGTCCCATTCCAGGAGCACTTTTCTACCTCCATAGCCCTGGTGGTCCAAGGAAGCTCAGTGAGGAACTCCTCTGGTTGCTTGTGTATGAATCACTTTCCTTTCCCCACAGTTTCTCAGATCTCACTCCTCAGTATTTCCCCCACACACTCCAGCACTTCCTCC
This sequence comes from Aythya marila, assembly GCF_965140915.1. Taxonomy (NCBI): domain Eukaryota; kingdom Metazoa; phylum Chordata; class Aves; order Anseriformes; family Anatidae; genus Aythya; species Aythya marila. The sequence goes on from NC_139053.1 coordinate 21,510,213, forward strand.
TCTGCTCTTGTGCCAGATGACAGACACATCTCTGGTGCAATGGCATCATTCATGTGAGGTTGATAACATCCCTGAGAGTTTGTGGGAGGGAAGACAGCAAGATGGCACTAGCCCTGTTGGTCATACACAGACCATTAAGCACTCTCTGGGAATGCTTTTGTCCTCTGCAACAGCAATTTAAATCTGTTGGTGTTTTTTCCTTATGCATTTGACTTTGTGTGGCTGCACATCAGTCCAAGGCTGCAGAATATTTCATGATCCTTTCCTCTTGCTGCTTTTCCGCTGTGGTCTTTAATCACCTTGCTCCCATCTCTTCCAGTGCAGTACTTCCCACTGGAATACTTCCCAGTGGAGCCTGGAAAAGAACAGCACAGTGAACCAGCCCAAAGGTGAGAGAAGGGGAAGAGAGCTTGTGGGATTTTGTCCTGAAGAGAAGGAGCCTGTGGAAGATCACTGCCATCCCCAGATCCAGGAGGCTGCAGCATGGATATAGCTGCAGCACGCTGCAGAGGTGGAATGAACAACACATTAAATAGATCTAAATCCAAACAGTAGAAGAGGGAAAGAAAGGGAAAAGGTGAGTGAAAATTATTTCATGTCATTTCCTACATGCTTTTGAAACTGCACAGTCCCTTCAATCTGACTCAGTATATACTGCCAGAGAGGAAAAGGAAGAATAAAGTGCATCTGACCATCACAGTGTACAGAGGAACTAAAACTGCAAGCACCATACTTGTTAGACTGCAAAATGTTCTCTTGATTTCCATTCTGATTCATATACCAGGGTGAACAGTACCTGAAACAGATAGGTAGAAAGCTACAGAAAAACAAGACAATGGCATGCACTGTTCTGTGTTGTCCTTACTGCTACAGTCCTTACATCTACTCTATTTCAGGTCTTAAGCACATTAAGTCAAGAATGCTCTCTTTTCTTTTTTCTGTGAAGAGCAATGTAGACTGGAATAAGTTGGCATTGTGAACCCATTGCCACCATCATTCTTACCATCCTGGGACCCTGCAGATCAAACTGGACTTAGAGCAGAGGTAGCTGCTCCAGACAGTGGCCTAACTGGCCCCCTCTCACTGTCCAGGCTGATTATTACTGGTCAGACAGTAAGGAGGGGAGACAGGACCTACACATACTCAGGAAAGTCACTGCATGTTAACAGGGAACCTCAGCAGCTGGCATGTTAGCACTCTAAGGTGGAGCTAAGTGGCTGACCTCAGGAGCTGGTTGCTCTTCCAGCTGGCAGAGTACAATACACTTTACAGAGTGTGAAGAGCAGGAACAGGCCTGGGGCTGCTGGCACAAGCTAACAGTAAAATAAGTGAGCAGGAGGCAGGCAACTCAAGGGACTGGAGACCAGAACTGGAAGTTCAAGAGCCTCTAGAGGCAGTGGCCTTGGGGACAGGAGCAGGTGGCCATGGGACAGCACAGAGAGAAGATGTCTCTCCAGAACAGGGCCACGTAGGGGAAACAGGAACCTGGGAAAGGCCAGCAGCCTGTAAGCCAGGCCTGTCCTTCTGCATGTGCTGCTGAGGTGAGGTTTTGAGCCAGTCATAGTTGCTGATAAATCTGCTGATTTGGGGGCTTTGTGCTCCCAGGGCTGGCAGTCCCAGGATGCCTGTAGCAGGCTGCACATATCAGGAGTCCGCAGCCTGGAGTGTCAGGTGTAATTTAGCACTGGGTGCATGAGTTATGGTCCTGCCCTTTAAAGAAAGGCTAGCAGCACAGCCCTGCCTGTCAGCCAAGTCCCCCACCTGATCATGAGCTCTCCTGGTGAATGAATCAGGATTTGGCACATCATTGTTTAATATAGCCCCCATGCTAATGTCTTTTTGAAATGAAACTGAGAAAGCTGTTAACCTCAGTTAGCCAGCTGTCCTCACAATGACCTGGATAAATCATTGTAGCAGGAGCCCCAAAGAACACCATGCTTGCTGCTTTGGAAAATGGAGCTGCCGGTGAAGGACTGTGCTCCCAGCGCATGCTAGGAAGGCTGGTGCAGCCATGCCAGAAGCCCTGCTGGTGCTCCAGGCTGGGTGTCAGGTTCTGCAGAGTTGCAAAGGCTGGAGAGTTCACTGGCACATTCCCTCCCTGAAAGCCACAAAAGGAGTCATGGCTTTATGCTGCAGATGGAAGAGAGTGCCTGGACAGAGGCTGGCATAATGGTGAGAGAAGGCGCTTTAGTTTCTAGCACCCACAGGTCAGTTGATCTGGCCTACATTCAGCATCTTGGGTCAGGTTTGGGGGTATGACATTGCAGTGTAGCTGATCTGCGTGACTATCTCATACAACCCTGAGGGTCAGTCACAGCACAGCTTGGCATCACTATGTGCAGACAGACTGCTGGGCAGAGCTGCTGCTTGTTTTCTGTCATGAGCTGATCTTTCAGCAAATTGAGAAGCTGACCTCCATCTTGAGGAGCCTCTCTCAGGAGTCAGAAAGGCACAAGCAGGAGGAACAGATGAGGCTGCAAGACATAGCACCTGTCCTTCAATATTAACCATGAAAGAGAGATGTAGTGATGTATTATCTCTAGGCTGAGCTACAAGACACTGACCTGCTGGTAAGACATCTAGGAGAACATCCAGACTCATGGCAGGCAGGGAAATCTCAGCAGCCAAAGGCCTGACTGGTCTGAGCCCAGTCTTTATGTATGCAGCTGAAGCATCTGCTTTGGTCCATCACGTGTACTGGAGTGATTTGGTGCAACAGGAGCATCATGTATTGCTCTGTAAGACCTGTCACGTGTCAGACCTAGAGCTCATGGTATGGTCCAAGTTCCTCCCTGCCAAAGCATCGCGGGCATGTGTGAAGAGTAGAGGAGATCTGCTGCAGTGTTTGTCTAGGCTGATGTGGCCTAGACAAAGACATCTTTAACAGAGCCAACATTAGCAGCCTTAGAGAAAGGTGCAGGAAATTTACAGCAGGTGGCTTGAAGCAGCTTGCTCCAGAGGCTGATTTAGAGATTGGCTCATGCTCAGGACAGGGCATTGCTCTCTGCAAAGCTGTTTTGACTCTGGGAGCTGTTATCTGTAGAAAGGCCTCATTACTTTATCTGTTTTCTCACAGGGCACTCATAGCTGCTGTCTCTTTGTGCAGCAGTGAGTTCCACCAGACGGCTTTTCTTTTGTTGTTTCTGATCTGGATGATTTTTTTTTTCTCCAGCATTACTGAGGAAAATCACACCAGCTGCATGTCAGAAACTCTTGGAAAGAGGAACAAAGCCATCTGTTCTCCATGTCCATGAAGGCATGCACAAGAATTAATGGGTGTATCCTGCACCAAGAAATATTCAGGTTAGGAACAGCTTCTAGTGGGGAGGAGAGCAAAGCACATGAACAGACTGCCAGGGGCCAGAGGATTCTGCATCACGAGAGATCTTAAAGGACAGAAACAAAAGACAGGGCACTTGTAGGTTCCCGTCTTATAACAGGAGGATGGGCTATCAGCCTCTCAAGGTTCATGCCAGCCTTGCACATTTCCTAAAACTAATCTTGCTCAAACCTTGAAACTCAACTCTGCCTTCTTCAGAGTCCCACTGTTCAGCACTCATGTGATAACAACATACCATTTACCAGTGTGATTCTCCTTTCTAACAAAGTAACTGTGCTCAAGTCTTGGAAGAGTGCTCATTTCCAACTGTGCTTCACCTGATCTTCACAAGACTCAGCCCCAGCTTTGTGCTTCAGATGGTGTAACATCCCCAGCTGTGCTGTCCATGTTCCTGTGCTGGGTATCAGTGTTGGTTTGTGGGAATACTCTTCCCTCTTTCTTGGCACCTCGTTGTTATGCTCCTGCAAACTTTGTCACAGGAGACTTGCTGAGGAGTACACACACTACTGGTTTCCCTGTAAATTCATTTTTATGTGTCTTCCCTGTTAGTGATGTTCCTTCAACACTCTTCTCATGGAACAGGGTTCTCTTCTCTGTCCTCAGTAAGAAGCTGGGGGATTCTGTATGCATGGAGTCGGTCTCCTTCCAGCCCTCTGGAAGGACAAGTAATTAGATCCACCCAATTCCTCATACAGGACCCTTAGCACTCACCTGAATGTGCTGGGCTGATCACTCGGTGCTCCTTCACATGTTCCAGAACAGCTCACTGTCACTGTCTGGGACACTCCTGGGTAAAGATGTGCTCTGCAGGGTGAGCAGAGGCCTCAGTGCAGCTGGCTGAGAAGTGGTGCCAGAGTCCTGAATGAAGCAGGTAAAGATCAGGCCTGCCTGCCAGAACTGCACAGTTGACAGTCTCTAAGTTGTTCTCTTCAGTGATATATCCAGCAATCTGCACTGTTTCAGCTGCACTGGCGGGTGCCTGGTTTGCGCAGTAGCACTCAGGAACCTGCATGTGGAAAGAAAGCTGGATGTTGCCCCTTTTACTACCTACATATCTGGTCACAAGTTACTCAGTAGTCAGAACATGTGCTTTAACATATGCTGAAGAGAGCAAGCAGAGCCTGGAGGATGTCAGTGGGTGATGAAGGCCCTGATACCACCATCTGTATGACATGTGCTGCTGTGCCTTGGGCTTTGGCCTGAGCACTGCAGTTCCACCCTTGGTGGTAAACATAAGAGTAGATGAAGCAGAGATGGGAGTGTAGATTTGCTATTTGCTATCAGAACTTTTGGATTCAATTTCCATTCTCAGTAAAATAGCTGTGTGCAGTTTCCTACATGTGCTGCTTTGCAAATAAGTTGTGCAGGACATGGCTATCAGTCAGAGACCACCTGGAGAGCAAGGTCAGTTAGATGCTATTTAGTTTTGCTGTGCAGTGGCTGGTCCAGGCAACATGGAGGTGTGGGTCTGACTGATGGAAAGGTCTCACCTCAGTTCCTTGGTAGCTACAGGAGCCTACTGCCCTTTGCCTACCCAGTGTTTGAGTGCAGTCATGGTACTGAATAGCTGGAGAAGTAGAATTGCCTGGATATCAGCAGTTGCCTTATCTGCTTTTTTCTCAGTAACTAGCAAGGGTACAATTCTTAGTGGGATGTTGCCTACCTACACAGCCTCACCCTGTCTATGGAATAGCAGCCATGTTAGTACTTAGGAGCACCCACTTGGACCATAGGTCCTCAGCAGGATGGTGGAATGAGCACACATATACCGTATACCAGAACACAGGGCAGCTCACATAGACATAGAAGACATAGACATCCCAACTCTGCTGGTAGCTTAAAGGGGCTAGACATAGACAGCCAAAATAGCCAGTGGGAACTGTGAGTGACATGGGAAGGTGAATTCTGTCATCTGTGTAGACACTGGAGAGGAACCCCAACAGGTACCTGGGCCTAAGAGCCAGTTCTACAACACAGATATTATAGGAAATAAAGGAAATTATAAAGCATTGACTAAAATGGTTTGCAAGGCTGATTTCTCTCCATGTAGCCTCTGAAGGAGCAGTCTTGGGGCTACGGAGAAATAGGCAGCCTCCAGGCTGTGAGGTTAATGCAGAGCCACAGCTGTTTGTATAGCTGCAGTCTTTAAGAGAGACTTGGGAAAACTAGCTTGGATTCCAATGAATATTTACAATTACACTGCTCCAAAGCTGAATCCAATCACATCACTGCAGTATGCAGGCTTTGTGCATCAAAAGAAAATGAGAGGAAAGCAGGAAAGATGGAGTTGCCTTTGGAGAGACTTACAGTGCAGATCTCCCTGCTTGTGGCAGAACTAAAATGCTTTATTTCTGATAGGAGCAATTTATTCTTCAGACATTTTGCTCAATATTAGAAAGTGTCTGGCCGTTTTTTGAAGTGAGTCTTCAGTAGATGGTCTTTAATTCAGAGTGAAATAAAGGAATGGAAAGTGTTGTAGTCCATAATTTTGACACTGTACTAACAAACTCCAGAAACACGGGAGGATTTCCAAACTAGAGCAAAGACCTCTTCTACTCACTTGAGTTCTAGGTTACTGTGTGGAAGAGGCCTGGACAGAGCTGCCCTTGTTAAAGTCATGCTTCTAATATGATCTTTGACTGATTACCATTAAACAGGATGATCTAACAGGGAAGGGAAAAGGAAATGCTGGATGAACATCCATTGCAGCTTAGTATTGGCCTCTTCTTTTTTTTGCAGTGGAAGGTACACAAAAAGAACGATGTAGGGGAATCACTGTATGATAATATGGAGGATTTGCAACTGCTAGACCACTGCAGAGAGCTGTGTGCAGCAGAATAGGAAGTGTGTGGCAAAACAAAGGCACTTCATGAGATAACAAAAGGAATAGTACCAAGCAGATTACCTCCAAGAGCTGCTCTGGTGGCCTGCCCATATTGTCTGCTGATCAAGTCTTCTACATGTTGCCAAGGGAAATTATCTTAGATTCTCAGTCTCGTATTCCTTGTGTTGGCAGCTGGGAGAGCTGTAGGAAAGGGCTTTACAAAACAAAGAGGCACACATCTGGATGCTTTGAAAAAATCTACGATGTGCTCCATCAATTCCATGTATTGGGGTGTTTTATGGAAGTCTGACACGCTGGAGCAGTTGTTGAAGAAGGCAGGCATGAGAAGGGACAAGAGTACAGAGCAGACTGGGGACAATATGATTTGCATTACCACAAATTATGCTTTTTATTCAGACATTGTATGGCATGCATCAGTGTTGCCAAAACACTGAATACTGCCTGCTGCTATAATGTACAAGGGTTGTGAATAATCTCTGGATTGCTGTGGTACTACAGTACCAAAACACCAGTGTTCTTAATTACAAATATTTAAGGTATATCCTTCCATTCCACCATAAAGACATTCCCTAGCACCATGGCAGCATGACAGCAGGTGCTTTGAGAAAGTCTGTTTAGGATTTACAGTACAAGACTGTGCACTTACTCTGACAGAGTGTGTACTTACAAGCACACCTGACCTGGAAGAGTGACATCTGAAGGGCTAGCCTCCTCCATCCCCAAGGCCCCAGCAGGCAGCATGCCTCCACCCCGAACAGAGGGTAACATGTTGCTGTTTTCACACTGCTAATCCCTTTGCATGTTTTGAAGATGATGCTGTTTCCTAGTGCATTTCATCTTGTGGCTGCACAGATCCCTTCTTCTGGATGGCAATCTTAAAGGCTGATGATGGGAAATCCCAGGAAGCTGGTCTCTGATCTAAGTCACACTGCTGGTGGAGGAAAGCACTCTGACACATGCAGGCATGGCACAGGGTGTTCCCTGCAGCTTGGCACATACTGAAGTCGATAGCCCTCAGCAGGAACTTGCATTCAATATTATACTGTCTGAGAGGCTTAAAATCAACTGTGACATTTCAGTATAGCTACAAAAATCTTGTTTTCAGTTTCTCTACTGGTAGCTTGCTTTAGAATGAGACAGTGCAATTTGGCAATTGATTCTTGGAATCCAGCTAGTACATATGCACTGGGGTATTTGGAATCATATCCTGTAGCATGAAAAAGTCATTCATTTCATTCATTTGAAGGTCCCTTGTGGGCATGGTAACTACCCAGACAAATTCCATATGAAGATGAGAAATGTGACAGAAATCAGGCAGAGGCCAGTTCTGTGTGCTGCAGAAACAGCTATGCAGTTTCGCACTGACCAGGAATCCCCTTTGCTCCATCTTGCTCTCTGCAGCTTATTGTAGGTAGGGCCTGCACCTACCACTTGTGCTGAGGGCAGAGGTACAAGTGCTGTCGGCCCCAGCATCAGGCTCACCATGAGAACAAAGAGCAGGTTTTAGTGCTGACATTGGCTGGCTGATGCCACGGCAAATTGTTTGCTGGGACATACAAACTTCCACTGTCATGGAAGCCAGCTCTGCCGCTGTCAGCCAGCTCTGCCACTGCTAGGAGTGAGCTTTGTTTAAAAGCGGACTAGTCTGTGAAGGCTGAGCTGTATCCTGACATGGCAGTGCAGAGGTAGGGTCACCAGCACACCACTGCAATATTTTGGACTTTTTGGATACATGTCCTTAGAAAAAGACTAGAAATGGACTTAGAAATGGACTAAGGCCCATTGTCTTTTCAAGGCCAAGCTGGATGGGGCCTTGGCCAACCTTATCTAGTGGGCGGCATCCTTGTCCATGGCAGGGGGATTGGAGTTACATGATCTTAAAGGTCCCTTCCAACCCAAGCCATTCTATGATTCTATGAAATGGAGAACAGACATACTGAGACAGGTCATACTGTCAGGGTCAGTCCTTGCAAATGATCCTGGAGCACTGAAGGGAAATATGAACAACTTATGACTTTGCAGTCAGCTGAGTCTGTCTAGCCTACTGTTGTCTCTGATTGTGGTCAAGAGTTATTATCTTGGGCAATGTAAGAAGAGGGCATAGCTATTGCAGTACTGCTCTGCAAGCTTCCAACAATCGGCAGCTCGGAGGCTTCAGAAGCAAAACTGAGGTCTTGTATTTAATCATTGCAACTGGATTTTTTTTTTTGAAGTGGACAGTATTTAATCTCTTTCTGAATGCATATGAACTTTGGAGACCCTTTGGATCCTTTGTCAAGCAGTTTGACACAACATAGGGCATACAAAAATGCTGTTTGTTTTGTAGTTGTTACCTGCTAATTTATGGGGTGCTGCTGGCTCTTACATGGAAGGGACAACAAGAACTCATACTGCAGTCAACCTCTGTGTGCCAAACTTGATTTTATAATCCTCCGTCATACTTCCCTTCAGCTGTCTCTTCTCCAGGCTAAAGAGACTTTCTACTTTTTCCTCATATGGAAGATATTCTTTGTATTTGATCTTGCTTGTTGCTCTTCTCTGAAACCCTTCCAACTCTTATTTTTCTTGAGAGGCAGACCAGAACTGCATATGGTAATCACAATGCAGTTTCCACTATGGATCTATTCAGTGGCATAACTATGATCTGCTCTCCATTATTTTCATAATAATTCTTAACAGTAAGTTTGCCTTTGGATTGCTCCTGGGCACTGAGCAAACATTTCCATAGAACCATCTCTATCCGTCTATATCTGTTTTTATCTAGTGTAGCCCCAAGCCCTCATTCTTGAGGAAGGAGTAGAGCTACAGCACCTGGAGCTGCAAGTGAAACCTTGTAATAAAGAAAGTGCTGCCCCAGAACTTTAGCAGGGTTAAGATTACCTGGCTGTGTCTCGTGCCTTCAAGATCAGGGACAGCTGCTAAACATCTGAAAACCAAGAAATGATGAGTTAAGATCAGTTAAGTCTCACAACAGTGCAGACCTGTCCTTTTCCAGGCGTGTCTGCTCTCAAGTACCAGCACCACCTGAGAGGCCATATAGCATTGTGGGAAGAGCACAGAAGCCTTCTCCTTGCTGAAACAAAGCTCAAGTTCAGGTCAAGCAGAAGAGCCAGGAATTGCCCACATTTGCCCTGCACTTGGACAGTGAGTGTCCCTAAACAAACACTCTGCACCTGTTAAATGTGGTCAGCCTTTCACTCCTGTTGCAAGGATTCCTTCTGAGATAGCACCTTCACTCCCCATACCAAGCACAAAGGCTACTGCTACGCAGGCCACGAGACTTCTCAAAGCCCCACGTGGCACAAAGGCTGGCCTGTGCACTTCAGCTGATGACTGCAGGATTCAGTGCTGAAGAGAGGTTGACTTAATTGCTCAAGAGCTCAGCCGGTTGGCTGTCACCAACCTTTCACCATTCAGCACAAGCACACCTAACCAACGAATGCAGATAAATGCTGAAGTCAAGTCACTATCAATGAACACAAATAATGGCAGGTTCTCTTAGTGCTTCCTCGTGTTTTCTTTCTGTGGATTCACAGACTGAGCAGGAAGGGATCGGGAGTCTGACCTTCAGTAACAGCAGTCAAGAAAATTTCACCATGTTACTGCTGCATTCAATAACTTGTTTGACAAAGGCAGTTTCAGAAGTGCATTCAGCTGGACTTGAAGACATCGAGATGGTAAATGCACTACTTCCTCCCTTGGCCGTCAATCCCTTTGCATCACTCTTACTGAATTTTTGTCTCTGATTATTGCTGTGACAATAGGGCTAAAGAAAGTTTATAAAACTGTGGTACGTTCTCAACTTTGTTTCTCCTGGTTTTGATGTTTCATCTTTTCTGTATCTTAGAATACTCATTTCTTTTTTTTTGGCCAGAATGAAGGTTAACCATAAGGAAAAGAAAGTCATGAGGATCCTCTTTCTGCCCATTTCTGCAATCCAGTACCCACCTTCCCCTCTTTTTCAGTTTCCCCGTGGTCCCCAACCACCAGAGCCTTTTCTACTTACACAGCTCCCTCTTTCTGTCTCTCCTAAACCCCATTTTCCCCTTATCTTTTCCTACCTGCCATTGCCATTGCTGCTGGTTCAGGAGGAAATTGACAAAGCTGGGCAGGGGCATTGGACTACAAGATACCAAGAGGCCCCTGCCAACTGCAGTGACACTGCTTCTGTGACACTGGGCCTGTCCCCACCAGGGAGCTGGAAAGACAGAGGAGGAGGCAGAGGCCTGTGCACTCTCAGCGAAGCTCCCGGGCAGAACCTGCTGCCTTGTGCCAGGGGTAAGAAGCAGTACAAGGTGTTTGGGCAATAGGAACATCCACGGTTGGCCACGTGTGACTGGGACGGGTGGGTGCCCCCTGTGCACCACCAGCTGCCCATACAGCCCTCCCCACCGGCTGCACAGGGGAAGGCGGGGGCTGGAGGGATGAAGGAGGCACAGAGCGCTTCTGTCTGCTCCAGGATTTGGCTTGGGCTCTTGGCAGGTACTGGAAACGCAGCAGGCCAGGTTCCCACCTATTTCTGCCACTGCAGCTGTTTCCTCCTAGTCTCTATTTTTCATTTTTCCCTGCCCTGGAGGGGACCCTCTCCCAGGAGCTGCAATGTGTGTGGGGTTTTTTTGTTTGTGTTTTTTTTTTTTTTTTTTTTTTAATAAGTATTTTTCAAGTAGCTGGCTGAGTCCCTGGAAAGGATAATGAGATCATTTTCATTGTAGAATGCAAAGCCATGCAGGACTCTCCTGTTTGTTATTTCTCCCCTGTAGACTCTGACCACGCTGCCGATAATTTATGTTTGTTGATATTCCTCACCAGCCAAACATACAGCCTGTGCCCTAGACAGTACCCAAATGCGATTAGCCCTGAGGTACCGGCTTCCTACCAACACAGAGAATTGGAAATTATCGCTAGAAATGCAGAGAAATAACCTTTAAGGCTCATCAGAATTCCGCAAGCGCAGCCCCCGCTCCCGGTTTCCCTGTCACGAACCCAGCCGGGTGCTGCAGCGGCTCCGCGGGCGGGCGGGCCCGGACCCCCCCCCCCCCGCCGCCCGCCGGCCTCTGCGGCGCCTCCGCGCCCCCGGGACGGGCAGCGCCCGCCGCGGCCTCGGGGCCCGAGCGCGTCCGCGGTGCCGGAGCCGCGCTGCCGAACGGCCGGGACCGCTCACGGAACCGGCGCCGCCACCGCGTTGCCGAGCGCTGCGGCCCCCCCCCCGGGCCCCGGCCCCCGGCCCCGCAGCCGCCTCCCGCCCTCCGTGGCCGCGGCGGGGCCCCCTCCTCCCGCCCGCCGCAGCGCTGGGCAAGGCCGGGCGGGGGGGCCGCGGGGGCCGCGGGGGCTCCGGAGAACAAAGGTTCCGCGGGGCCTCCGCAGCGCCGCGCCCCGGCCGCCGCGGGGAGGGGCCGCCGCCATGGCGGGGCCGCGGTAGCGCGGGGCGAGGGCGACCCCTGCCGGGCGCCGCCGGTACCGACGGAGGGGCGGACCGCGCCCCCGGCACAGCGCCCCCGGCACGGCGCCCCCTGCCCCGGCCCCCTCGACCCCCCCCGGCCCCCTGCGCCCCCTGCCCCCGCTGCACCCCCGTCCTCCTGCCCTGGTGGCCCCTGGCCCCTGCCGGCTTCGTGCCTCGTTGGCCCCATGTCCCCTCCAGCCAACCTCTCCCCATCGGGGACCTCCCTGCCATCTTTTTCAGACCTTCCTTTTTTTAAAAAAAAATATTTATTTATTTATTTATTTTATTTTTCCTCCTTCTGCCGTGTGTCTGCTAACCCTCACAATGGACTGCTGCTTCCTTTTGGCTCCCCCCACCAATAAGCCTCCACTCTTTTTTAGGTCTCCTGTGACCTCACAGCCCCTTTTTCAGCCTTTTTGTATTGTAGAAATGACATCTACAGATCACCTCACGGCAAGGTTGAGGGGGGTGGTAGAATTAGACTGTAGTTGCCTTGGTCCCTTCCCTTCCCTTCCCTTCCCTTCCCTTCCCTTCCCTTCCCTTCCCTTCCCTTCCCTTCCCTTCCCTTCCCTTCCCTTCCCTTCCCTTCCCTTCCCTTCCCTTCCCTTCCCTTCCCTTCCCTTCCCTTCCCTTCCCTTCCCTTCCCTTCCCTTCCCTTCCCTTCCCTTCCCTTCCCTTCCCTTCCCTTCCCTTCCCTAGGCCCAGCCTATACCATCTGAGCATACTCAAAAGCATTGCTATTGTGTTTGCAAATGTTTGTTTCCGGGGAAAAAGTTAGGCCACATGAGGACGAAAGCCTGGTTAAGCTTAAAAATATGTAGCTATTTTTCCTGTGGTTAGAGTTATTTTTAACACTAGTAATTTCTAACATGCAAGTATTTTTCCACTCATTCCATAACTCAGAAGTAGTTGGTTAATCAAAGATTTGAAGTAAATGCATCTTCAGGAAAAGGCTTGGCATGGAAAATTTTAGCTGCAAACAGAAGTGTTTCAAGGAGGAGCTGAGCCCGAGTATGATGTTATCCTGTTGGTGACTTCCTCAGCCTGCCAAACACCGGTGCAGGTAACCTCAGCTCACCTGCTTCCCGGGAACAGCCCCCCGACCAGGGCTGGAACCCTGGATAAAGCTTTCAGCCCAAGATCTCCTTCAGCACTTCTGTCACTTGTATTGTCCCTTCAAGCACAAACCCAGCAGTATGCCTGAGCCCCCAGGGCACTGCAGCAGGCAGTGAAGAACTGACGTGGAGTCTCCCACCCCACTGCAGGACCAGAACTAATTCCTACTTTGGGATCAGTACATGGGTAAACCAGCAAAGGAAACAAGCTGTCCAAACCATGTTTTTAAATGGCCAATGATGGCACAGCTCCTTCAGCATTCGGTTAACTCTGCCAAGATTTAACTATTAATGTATATGCTTTATTTCCAGTTTACATTTGGCCTGCTTCAGCTTACAGTCATTAGATTGAGATGTGCTTTTGCCTGCTAGATCTAAGAGCTTTCTGTTACCAGCTTGGTTCTTCACGTTACGGACTGCATGCAGACGTGAGTCAATTGCCCCTTGCTTTCCTCTCCACAGCACCTCTCCAGCCTTGCGTGCCGAGGCGACGCCTGCGGCTCTTGGCATTGCCCAACACCGCGAGCACCTCGGCTCCCGTAGCCGCTGAGGGGCCGCAGCTCCTGCAAGATGTCTGCCACTGGCTCAGCAATCCTCTTTACTTCTTAGTCCCAGCATCCAGAACTTCTGTGGTGGTCCTCCCACCAGTCCGTGTGGGCATGAATTTGTCATTACTTTCTAATCATTCATTTCTTTGTTTTCATCCACATAGTAGGTAAAAGTACTGCCGTCTGCTCTGACATGGCTGCCTCTCAGCTGCAGGAGGAATTCACCATCCCCTGTGCTTCTTTGCATGCTCCAGGAGTTTGCTCATATTAAAGTGATACCATCTGGTTTTGCTCTAAACTGCCTTTTCCTTTCCATTTCCTCAGTCACGGTATACTGGGAGCTGGTACAGTGACCATGCAGTCCAGGAAACCACAAGGAGAGAGGGCGGCAGTGTTTGGGATGGGATGGAGAAAAGCATCTGCATGAATTGTGGTGGGAAGGCAGCCACTCAAAAAGGTTCTTCCAGGGGAAATTCTACGCTGGCAAAAAAATGCATTCCCGTAGTGGGCATGCCCCACACTGGTGCGAGAAGATGTATTGGTCAAAACCAGACAGAATTCAGGGGAGAAAGGGGAGATGATACTATTAGCATAGGCAGTAAATTCTGAAATCTAACTGAATTAATGTAATAGCAATGGCATAAAGGCAGCATTCCCTCCAGTTTGTGGCAGGTACAGTAAAGAAGGGGCTGCGAGAGAAAGGCAGGTTAAAATGCAGGAGATTTCTAGGCTATTAAGTATTTTGCATACCTGGACAGGCCTCCTTATAAAATACCGCCTGAAACCACCAGGTGTATTTTGGAGCTGGACCTCAGGACACGGGCACTGGACATGTCTAGACATAGTGTGATAAAACAACAAAGAAAATAATGATTTAAAGTCCTCCCTGTCCAGGAGATTTTTCTGCTTTCCAAAGTGCAAAGGCATGGTCATTGCTTTCTAAACACTGGCCACTTACGATGGCTGCTAGGAAAGCACATCCAACCCCACATCTGTTGGCTGTTTGAGAAGCCAGCCAACCGGCGGTGCCACGCAGAGCCCCTCAGCCTGCAGACCAGGTCCGTGGGCTCCCCGGTGTGCCGGGGCTGTACGGAGGGAAGGGATGGCATCTGCGCTGGGGCCACATTTCCAGGTCACTCCGGATCTGTTCCTGTTATGTAGAGGATTGCAGGCAGGACACTCCGACCTGTATGTTTATTTAACTGTCTGTGCAGATGTTTGCAAACTGCCCTCTTGTGCGTACCACGGCTGACTCCGCCTGTGTTCATGGCTGGATGTTCAGCTGCTCAAATGGCTGTCAGTGTGTTCAGCACGCTACTGGGATGTGCAAAAGCCATGCCTGCCACTGCACCTATATTAACTGCACAAGGCTTTTATGCACTCACATAGAAACAAGCAAGACCTTATCTGTGCCTTGGCTTTCCTGTGCAAAATGGGGATAATAACACTTGCTCATTTTGCAGAAGGGCTATGCAGTTCAGCTCATGAATATAAAGCAGTTTGAGATCCTCTGATGGAAGGCGCTAGAGATGGACAAAGGGGTACTAATGCCACAAAGCTGACTAAGTCCCAAGCACTGGTCTCACCCAGCTGTACTGTGTTTGCTAATCCAAGTGTGTAATCAGCACATACATAGGCGACATGTTGGTTCAGGCTGTGTAATACACAGCAACTTCAAAGCAGGCTCTCAACATGAGCTCATGCCGCTGTAGCAGGGCAGTCGGTGCCTGAGCACACTGCTGCAGGACTGGCGTTGTGCAGATGGAAGTGGAAAACTGCCAGGAGTGTGAGATGGAAGTATGTCTAAACACAGTGCTGGTGTCACTCCCCAAACAGAAAACATCTCAACCTCCCTCCTCCTGCCCCCACCTCTGCCTGCCAGCTCCTCTGAATGAAGTCTCAGCTTTGTTTTACTGATTTCCATTTTGTATCCTAAAATATTCACTCCAAGTTCCGCTTGACAGACGTCCCTAATCTAATCTCCACGTCTGCTTTCTAATTTTTGCAGTCAGGATAAAACAAATCGGCTGGCGTTAATTGCCTGTGCAGCGGCCTGGAGCTTTGAGCCGTGATTTACGAGCTCAGAGCAGGCGCTCTGCAACACATTTTTCTTAATTTATTTTTAATGAGTCTCTCAATTAATTTTCTTGGAAACATCTTAATGATGTTGGAGGCGGGTGTTAATGAGGTTTGCACCAGTGCCTCATTTTGCATATTTTAAAGTACTGAATGGCATCACAAGCAAGCTCCTAGTCCTAAAAAAGAAAAAGGCTTAAAGCTGGGAGGAGACACCATCCTCAGCACTGCTACCTCAGCTTAGATGTTCGGGCTGTATGGGGCTGCTTGTGATATTCAGTGTTGGGCAGCTGAAGGTGGCCAAACCCACAGAGAAGGAACGACCCCAGCAGCATAGGAGGGCTGAGGGGCAGTGCTGGGGCACAGGCCCATGGCCAGGACACTTCTTAACGGACAGGATCAAAGCCAGGACTCGGCATCTGGGCATGCTGTGGTTTTCCCTCGAGCCCTCTGTGCCAGTGTCCCCCATGACATTCCCCCGCCGAGCCCCTAGGGCAGGAGCACCCCAGGGCGCAGGGCTGGGCTGTGTGGAGCAGCAGCCGTGGGGCACTGCGGGGCATCCACGCCAGCTTGCAGGGTCTCTGGTAATTGCCGGTGCGTGTGCCGGCGAGAGGCAGCAGCTGGATCGCCTTTGTTTTCTCACAGCACGTCAGTCTTCATTAAACCAGAGAGGAATGAAAATGGATTCACTTTTGTCCCAGCCAGAACGTGGCAGCTGTTTAATTTCAATTAACGTGGCACTGAAAAGAATAACATTACGGCAGTAATTAAAGTGAGACGGCTCCCACCCCCAGCGCCGCCCAGTGCGAGGTGCCGGCTCACCCAACAGGGTCCAGCTTGGCCCCACGCTCCCCCAGCAGCAGGCAAGCAAGAGCAGGCTGATGTGGGTCAGGTTTGTGGGGCTGCCCCCCAGGCTTGCCAGGACAGAGCTGGAACAGGGCTGTGCCCTTGCCCCGCTATGCCTGCCTGCAGCAGCCAGCCGCAGGGCAGCAGGACCAGTGGCACGACCTCTGGAGGTGAGGGCAGCGTGGCACAGCGTGGCACAGCACAGCGCACGGCGCGGCAGCGTAGACCATCACAGTGCGTGCGTGCAGCAGCTGGCTCACAGTGGGCACAGGCTGGCGGCACAGCCAGGGCTGCTGCTGGTGGTAGCCAGGGAGGAGGTGGCAAAGGCCCAGCGTGGAGGCTGCAGGTGGGCCGTGGTGCCACAGGCAGCAGATCTGGGTGCACACAGCTGCAGGACATCAGTGCTGTGCCAAGCTGCGCTGCCATGTGCCAGGCAGAGCTGTGCTGCAGTGGGCAGAGTGGCATGGGCTCCTCCAGGCTCCGCTGCCACCATGGGGTTGGCTCTGGCCTGCAGTGCCTTCAGCAGGCTGCAGCCAGGGGAGGGCAGCCCACGCTAATTAAAGCAGCAATAGCGCAGTGATGGAGCGCCAAGGAAGAACATACGCGTAGGTTCTGTGCTCTGGCTGCCACTGCCTGAGCAAGATTAAAATCTGCCGGGGGATTCTGTTCCCTTGCACTGGCAGAAACTAGGGCTGAATTCAGCTGCACTGCACGCAGCTGGCAGCAGTGGGGGTTAAGTGGCCCTGCTCACGCCACCATCGGTTCTGCGCCCACTCCCACCGCCTGTGGCTCCAACCCTGCGGAGCAGGTCGTCATGGCAACCGACGATTCCTCTTATGGTACATCTGAGTTCACCTTCTGGGCCCAGCTTGGCCTTGGAAATTTCCAGCTAAAATACTTATTCGTGAAACAGCACTGAGCATCAGCAACGGGGGGGTGGTCACAGGGAGCCCCATGGCATGGGCAGCCAAGGCCAGTGGCAAGTTTGTTCCCCAGGCATTGCCTCACGGCTGCACCAGGGCACCTGGCAGGAAGGGTCGGCCCACCGCTCGCTCACTCTCAGCCCTTTGTCAGGGCACTTCCCACCCCCTTGCCCCCACTGCAGCCCTCGACTGATCAGTCCCACGATATTTGATGTGCTCGGGCACCACAGGCCCATGATTTCACCAGCCCTCGATTTCACTCCCACCCACACCAGCACCCACAGTTTGCCTCTGTGGACTGCTTTTCATACACCTGTGCAGCCACGCACTTACCCACCCTGCACTAGCACTGCCCCTCTTGCTGCCCGGGCACTGTCAATATGCGGTCCTTCAGCGGCTTGATGAATTAATACCCATACGTCCCACTGCCACAGGGGGACCTGTGGGCACTCCGTTTGGGACAGGTCTCCTGCACCCAGGAAATTGGCCAGAGGTTGCTGCGTGCCCAGAGCTGACACCGACTCCTGCTGCCAGCATCGGTCCCCCCTGGTGACAGCCACCCACCTCTCCCCAGCAGGCTGGCATTAAACGCGTGCCCATGGGTTTGGTTTACTGTTGGCTTCCCCAGCAGCGGCTGGGCTCGAAGCCAGGCTCAGTTCCATCCCCGAGCAGCCACTGGGGTGTGCTCAGCCTCCCCCAGGGCCGTGGGCTCTGTCCCCACTGCGGCATGCCGCTGCGGTGGGCTCGCCGGCCCCAGACCATTCGTGCTGTGCAGAGCAGAGGGGCCCCCACTGTGGCCACCTGCCCCCACCGCGGCCACCATGCTGCCAGGGCTGCCCAGGGCCCAATGTGCTCAGTTACTGCAGCACACGCAAGCAGAGAGCTTGGTGGTGTTTTTTTTTTCCAACTATTGATCTGGTGCTTTGAGAGGGGAAAAAAAAATCTCCTTGGCTGTCTAAACACTATTGATCTGTGCCGGGAAGCCGCACGGACAGGGAAGGGCGTGGAGAAATTGAAATTTCATTTCCGACAACTTGTTCCTGTTATTTTTACCCTTCTGGACTGCGAGAAACACAGAGCAGCAGCCTCGGTCGATACCTCCTCCAGCAGCTGGACGCGGCTCCGCGGGGCAGCTCAGGGAGTCACAGACAGGCCCAGCAGGCCAGGGATAGCTGCCCCAGGGGCACGGCACCGAGCTCGGTGCTGCTGCTGGCCCTCTGGCCATGGGCTGCAGTGTTCCCTGGGGCCAACAATGGGTCTGGAGCATGGCACAAGGGCGGCACACAGACAAGAAGGCGCAAGAAAACATGAGGCTGGTGAGGACAGCACGAGGGTGCTGCATGGCTCAGCACGTGTGCCAGTACTGAGCACACGAGCACCAGGAGTTCCCTGAAGGATACCTGAGTAGAGTCCGGGGTCACCAGGTTCTGGTTCCAGGCATTGTCTCAAGAACTGGCCCAGGGCTGCGCTGCACCAGGGCAGAGCATGATGAGGTGCCAGGGACGCAGCACAGCTGAGGGGGAGCATGGCGCGCAAAAGCTGCGGTGAGGGCTGTGGGCACTGGGGGCGCCCTGCTCCCCAGAGAGGGACCTGCTGTTGCCAGAGGGGGGCCAGGGGCCCTCACATGGCTCCAGGCCATCGGCAGTGCCGCGCTTTCACAGGAGCCCCCTGCTCAGCATCTCCCACTGGCACCAGGCGCTCCTGAGATGGGAAGCACCAACGCCAGGCAGCGATGGCAGGGCTGCACGGGCAGGGCTGGGTGGTGTCCCTGGCTGCCCCTCCCCGGGGCCGTGGGTTGTTCAGAGCCAGAGGGAAAGGCCCAGCCCCTGTTCTGGCCTTCCAGCAGCGAGAGTGACCAAAACATGGCACATCCAGGGAGGTTCCTGCACCCCTGGGACAGCCTGAGAGGCCCTGGGGAGGGCTGCCAGGAGCAGAGGCGGCGATGGCAGAGCTGAGCAGCTCCACCCAGCAGTGTCAGCAGGAGATGGAGCGCTGCCAGGCCCAGGTGAGTGGTGCAGGGCCCTGTGCCCACCTCAGGCACGAGGTGCACGGCACAGGCTGGTGGATGGGCAGTGCAGGAGGCCCTGGCCAGCCCCTACCAGCACAGAGCGCATCCACAGGGGCTGGGGGCAGCACAAGGGCTTGGGGCGGGCATCCAGGCCTGCTGCAGCTGCTCTGGTCCTGGTGCTTCCATTTCCCACAGCAGCCACACGTCGCAGCGGCATCACTGCTGCAATGGTAGGATGCTCAGGTGTCTGAGAGCCCTTTGGGGGCTGCCTGAACACACACAGGTTGTTGCTTGGGAGGGAAGGAGGTCTGCACCCACCAGTCATTAATCCAGTTCCTTGCTGCTCTCTAACCACAACCTGGGCCACCCATACAGTCATTCAAACCCAGTGCCTGGCAGGAGCTGCAGAAAGAGCTGGCTACTAGGTACCAGCCACAGCAGTGAGACAGACAGCTGCTGCTTGTGCTGTGTCCTAGGGCCAGAGGCAAGCAGAGGTGCCAGAGCCCCGGCAAGGAGAGCCCCAGGCATGCCAGGACACAGAGCAGCAGGAGCTGGAGCCAGCACACGTGCTGGCCTCCTTACAGGCGCTGCAGCTGGACCTGGACTTCTGCAGGGGCAGAAACTGCAAGCGGCTGGTCCAGCTACAGCAGCAAGAGTGCGTGGTGGAGCAGAAACACCAGGACTTGGTCTTTCTGATGCAGCACTACCAGGAAGTGATAGGCAAGGTACCACCGCTGGGTGCAGCGGCTGTGGGCCAGGTTGCCCTCAGCCACATGTTCCCTGCAGCCTGCTCCATGCAGCTGAGGCACCATCCCTGCCCAACAGCCTTGCCTGTGCAAACGGGCAGTGATCAGCCCACCCAGCCCCAAAACAAGGCAGGCATTGTTACTGCAACCCAGTGGAGCAGAGCTGGGGGCCTGCAGTCCACCATGGTCCCCCTGACACCCTTCCAGTGGTGGCTCCAGCCATCCTAGCGTTGGTGGCACCTTGCAGCCCACAGCTTGGGAGACACGGAGTTGGGCTCACTGCCCTCCTCACAGGCCCACACCCCGCTGCAGATCAGGGACTACAGGGATGCCTTCCCTGGGGCTGCTGGGTGTCCATCAGTCACCACTGCAGCAGGAAGGGCAGCAGGCGGCTGTATGAGTGACCTGACGGCCAGGAGTCTGCAGCTGTTCTGCCCCACTTCTGGGTCCGGCCACGTCCCTCTGCCAAAGGTGTTCCAGGAGCCCATTGCTTGCAGGCTGCCCCAAACCAGCTGCCTCTGCAGCCCCAGCCCCTCTACAGGCAGAGCACAGGTGGCCTGGGGCAGTCCTACACCTGGCCACACACTGATGCTGCACCTCTCCGCAGGGCCAGAAGGATGAGGCCGTGCAGACAGAGGTCACCTATGCAGGCTCCCATGACAACGCTGACACCAGCCGTGGGCTTCCCAAAGGGCACGTGGAGCTGCTGGAGCAGGTCTGTGCTGGTGGCCCAGCACCCACAGCACCAGCACCTGGGGCTGGCTGGGAGCTGGCAGACAGCAACAGGCTGTGCTGCTCCTGCAGGTGGTGCTGGAGGCAGAGGCAAAGCAGTGCAGGCAGAAGCGGACCGCTGAGACACTCCAGTGCCGGGCACAGGACACGCTGCGGGCTGAGCACAGCGCTGCCAAGGAAGGTGGGGTGAGGGAGGAGAGGGACACCCAGGGCCACGGGGCTGGGACATGTGAGGGCTGCAGCCTGTGGCCTGTACCCCAGGGCTGCCTGCTCCGGCTACCTCTATCAGGCAGCCCAGGGCTTGCCAGTGGTGGCAGAGAGCAGCAGCAAGGGGACTCCAGGTACCCAAAAGGGTCAGCCAGTGTGCCGCTGGAGGATGAGACGGCACAGCAGGAAGACAGGAGGCAGCAGGCAGTGCAGGCCTCCCCAGCAGTACCTGCACGTCCACAGCCTACAGCGGCACGTAGTCCCTCCTGGCAGGGAAAGGCTGAGAGCCTGTGGGCACGAGGCTCCCTGTGCACTTGGAACATCGCTGGCTGCAGGGTTACAGGGCAACTCTGGAACGGTGAAGAAGCAGTGCCCATAGCACAACAGGGTCTCCGAGTTGGGGGGAAGCAGCCCAGGGGGGCACAGGAACCCTGTGGAGAGCAAATGTCCCAAAGCCACACTGCAGGGCTGTGTGCTCTGCTCTGCTTCCACTGGAAGCTCAGGGAGGGGCCCAGGGTGGCAATGCCAGCCTGCCCCTGTCCCGGGCAGCCCAGAGTCAGCAGCAGCGTGCAGAGGAGCAGTCGTGCCTGAGCCCAGGGAAGGGCACGCAGCGCGAGGCCAGCCGCCGGGCGGAGGATGAGCTGCGGGCACTGCAGGAGCAAGCAGCCAGCAGCGAGGCAGAGCTGGCACAGAGCAGGTACGCAGGCCTGGTGGCCGGCTGCCCCCGGCACAGCCCCAGCCCTGCCCCTGCCCTTTCCATAGAGGGAAGGGGCCCTGGGGCTACCAAAGCTGGAGCTGGGCCCTTGCCTGCAGGGCACTGGCAGCGTGGCTTCAGACAGAGCTGAGCCAGTGGCAGTGGAAACAGCAGGTGACCCTTGAGCAGGCAACGCAACACATGCATGCCATGGCCCGTGCCAAAGAGAAGCTGCAGAGGAGCCAGGAGCAGCTCCACGCCCTAAGGGAGCAGGTAGGCAGCAGGCAAAACCTGCAACCGTGTCCCTGGATCAGCCTGGCCCCACAGACAACCCAGTACATGTCCAGTGCCAGGCACAAGCTGCCACGCTGTGGGAACTGGAGGAAGAGCTTTGCTGTCAGCAGGAGGGGAAAGAAAAGCTCCACCAAGAGCTGCACCAGGCAAAGGACTGGACAAGCAGCCTTCTAGAAAGAGAATAAATAGGAGCCCTGCAACGCAGCCTGTGCAGCAGCGAGGGGTCAGCAGGGGGAAGGAAAGCACAGCACCCACTAATGCTTTGCCTTTGCTGCAGCTGAGGGTGCGGGAGGATCGAAGCCAGGGCCTGCAGCGCAGCCTGGCTCAGCTGCAGGAAGAGCTGGGAGCCACCCGGGCCCGGGAGCAGCAAGGCCTGCAGCAGCTTAGTGGGGCCAAGGAGACCATCCAAGACCTGCAGCAGGAGGTAGCCTCCAGCAGAAAGCACGAGGCAGAGCTGCTGCAACAGGTAAGGGCACAAAAAGCACAGCCCTAGACACAGCCAGCCACCAGGCAGCGCTGCAAAGGGACAGAGCTGCAGAGAGCACTTCCCTGCTCCTGAGCAGGACTAACCCCGGGGAGGAGCCCAAGCTTGGCCAGCCACGCTCCCAGCCCCACCACTTCGCCTGCAGGTACAGGATGTGGCAACCCTACAGGCAGAGCTGGCCCAAGCCCAGCAGAAGAAAGCCAAGCAGGAGGAAAAGATTGCAGCCTATAAGGAACAGATGCAGCAGCTCCACTTGGAACTGAGGAAGCTCCAGGAGGCCCAGGAGCAGAGCAAGCAGCAGGTAAGCATGCCCTAAGCCTTAAGCCTTCCACCTGGCACCTGTGCTCATCCTGCATGTCTCCCACTGCCCCCCTCTGCCTCCCACAGGCCCACTCCCTCCAGCAGAGGCTGCAGGAGCTGAGCAGCCAAGCCCAGCACTGGCAGCAGTTGCACCAGGACAGTCAGCAAGCTCTGGCTCTGCGGGAAGAGGAGCTGGTTGTTTGCAAGGTGGAGCTGGCTTTCCTCAAGGAAGAGCTCAGCAAGGCCATGGAGCAGCTGCAGGACAGGACCGCGCAGCACCACAGCTCGAGGACAGCAGGAGTGCAGCAGGCTGAGCCCCTGACACCAGAGGACAGACCCTGGCCCACAGGCACGGCAGAGGTGGAGAGGACGTGCCAGGGGATGGCTCACTGCAGAGCCCAGGCCAACGTGGGAGGAAGCTGTGGCTCTGTAAGCAGCAGTAGGGCTGAACATCATGTTCTTAAGTAGCTGTCTTTGTTGGGTTGCTAGAAATGAGCCCCCAGCATGAAACTAACACCTCACCACAGTTTATAGCCAGTAGTGCTGGAGCAATGTTGTTTCTCTGATCCTGACAGCTCTCCCAAAACACAGGCAACTACTCCAGACCTGTGGCTCAGCCCCGAAGGCTGCTGCCCCAGCACAGCCTTGTTCCTGCACCTTCCTTCTGCCCTAGGCACATACAGGCTGAGCAGAGCAGTCATGTGGGGTCACTCACAGCACAGGGTGTTGTTTTTTTCAGGTAGTAACCCTGTGCACTTCCCACACCCTGGGATGGTCTAACAGCAGCAGGCCGCACCAGGAGAGGGAGCTGCTGCTGGTCAACATCAGCCAGTGTGCGAAAGAGCAGATGTGAGTAAGAAGCCCTAGCCAAGCAGAGAGAGGCAGGTACCTGTCTTCTCACACCAACTCACTCAGCTTACACCTCATTTTCAGGCAGTCAAGTGAGAAACGAGGGCACAAGACCCAGCAGCAAATCAACCACGCTGCAGAGCTGACAGGCAACAAGGAGTAAGTGATGAACACAGGTACTGGGTCTGAGCAGTTCACGCTGCCCACAGGGGTTTATAGGACAAATGAACAACTACTGCCTCACCTCATCTCCCCTGCTTTTCTTTCTTCCAGGCATCTTCAGGACACACTGGGCAGCTTGCAGGTAGAAAACAAGTACCTCAGGGTCAGAACACATGAGCAGCACCACAAGGGTGAGCAGATGAAGGTGAGCAGAATTCCTGGCCCAAACCAGTGCTGAACCAACCCTCCCTTGTGTACAGGGACAGCTGGGCACCAGTTACTTGCCCAGAGCTCTGGTCACGGACAAACTGCCTTTGCAGTATTCCAGGCCAGGTCTGTGCCAGGCGCAGGCTGTCTTTGCCCTCTAAGCCAGTGTAATTCTGTGCCTTGTCCCCGGCTGTACAGGGCAGCAACTTGACTGCACGAGCCACGCACAACTCTGCAGGGCTGCCTCTACCCAGAACTCAGCTCCGGGACGAAAAGTGACGCAAAACAAAACAAAAAAAAAGGTTAAAGACTGACAATCTTTAAACAAATAAAATTCTTTCTGTTCTGTAGCAAAAGTAGTGCCAAGCACCAAAACCTTCCAGGGCTACAAGCTGTAGCAAGCCTCACAGCAGTCAGAGAAGCTGAGCACTCCTAAGACTCAGCTGCTCTTGAAAATCTTTAAGCCTCGTAGCAATGGGCATTCTTTTCTCAGAGGCCAAAGCGGGCTGGGGTGCGTCGTGGTGTCAGGGGCTCCCCCTGCTCCTTCCGCCCAGGTGTGTAGATTTTAGTAGATCTGCCAGTAAAGGACAAGAGTGATTAGTGGAGAATACAAATATTAGTGGAGAATACAATTTTTCCCTGCACCAGGAGCACCTGTGAAGAAGTTGGAATCCTCCATGCAGCTCACTGCTGCTCTTAAGCAGGCAACTGATGGCCAGCTAGTGCCAGCACCCACCTTGCGCTGCCCAGCGGGTTACGGCGCTCCTGCTCCTCCCGGCGGGCACGCAACTGCTCCTCAGCCAGAGCCATCTCTTCTTCCATGGCAGACACTTCCTCCTTGGCACGGCGGCGGTTTTCCTGGGGCAAAGCAGCAGCAGATCAGGGACTGGCAGGACTCTCTGCAGGCCCGCAAGTCTGATCCCTCCACATTCAAAAACAAAAACAAACAGAAAAACAGACCCCCACCCAGGAACAGGTATGCCGTATGCCGTGGAGCTGTGTGTAGCAGGGACCCCACTCAGGCAACATTCCTTTCCAGTGTAGTAGCCTGCTGTCTGTCTGTCAGCTGGGCCTGAGCAGGAGACTCACCTGGCGCGACTTGCCAGCATGTTTGATACTGTAGAACATGGGTCCCAGCTCTGCCAGCCACTCTCCATCCACAGCAGTGACACACTGCATGTATTCCTGCAGTGAAAGAAGGAAAGACCAGGGTAGGGATGACACCCAGCATCTGGACGCCATTGCCAGAACCATGGCAGCTCCCACCCTCCTCCACTTGCTGATGGCAGTTCCAAAGTTAGGACTTTACTCCTTCCAGACAATTCCTCCAGGCCTCAGAAGCTGCTATGGGCAGGACTTGGTGAGACTACAAAGATGTCCCACATATGCCAGGAAAATGTATCACAAAAGAGAAAAACAAGGCCCTACAGGCGACGGAGACATGTGCGGGCAGTAGACATGTGAAAGGCTGAGAACTACACCCTCCAATAGATACTACCATCACAGCAAAGCCCTCTCACCTCCCTCAAAGCACTCTTTACCCTTCCTGCTAGCCCTCAGCTCAAGTTTACCTTGGTGGTCATGACCAGCTCATGATACACAATGTAGTCTGGTGTGTAGCCCATGCCAAACAGAGAGCTCGTGGGATGCAGGTGACAGGGCATGCCTGTGCGGATGTTCACGTACTCCCCAATGCCCTGCACAGAGAAGTGTGGTTAATACATCAGTTCCCAGCAGGGGCCTCTCATCCCCCAGACAGGTACAGGCCCCTCTTACCTTCAGCTTTGCAGCTTGATGGAAGTACGCAGCACAGATGCACTTCCTGACAACATCCCAGTCAGTACCACAGGATGCTAGGCTCATCCGCTGCTGCACCATAATGTCCTTGAGCTGGGCACGTACCTCCCGCACCTGCAAAGACGTGCAGCAGTCAGATCCCTCTCTTATGTAAGGCTCCCTCCCCCAACCTCTTTGCCACAGCCTCACCTTCCGCATGGCCTTGGCATGAATGAAGTGCTGGTTGCACCACAGAGTAGAGTAGTTGTTGTTTTTCCACTGCAGATAAACATTCAGGTAAGTCAAGTGATCGCTCTCTGGGACAGCAAACTTCTCCCGCACTTGGTCACTCTCTTCCTCTCGACCCTGAAGAGTACGCAAAGAACACAGGTTAGCCAGAGGGCAGGTAAAGGCCCTAAGCTGCTGGAAGAGCAAACAGGTACCTTAGGCCGATAGAAGATGGCAGGCACAGACAACATGGAGACAATGAGCAGGATCTCAGAGCTGCAGCCCATGTCACAGGAAACAATAAGCATTTTGGAGAGTGCAGGATCCAGTGGGAACTCCACCATGAGACGTCCTGTTGATGTCAGACCACCTGCAGGAATACCGTAAGGATCCATAGAGCAACTGGACAGGTCCTCAGAGTCCCATGGGTTGGCAGCCTGCCCCAGCAGCCAGTACCTGTGTTATCCAGGGCTCCCAGGATCCACAGCTGGTACATGGAGTTCAGCATGTTGTCCTCAGGTGGTGGATCCATGAAGTGGAACTGCAGCAGGTCCTGCACACCCAGGGACTTGAGCAAAAGCACTACATTGGCAAGGTTGGTGCGCTGGATCTCGGGCACCGTGGTTGTTAGCAGCTCATTCTTGTAGGCGCTCTGGGTGTAGAGCCTGGGGAGCAGATCCCAAGAGCATGTCCCTCCCCTTCAGGCCACTGCATCCCTCTCTGAATGAGCAGCAGTTCCCAACCCAGCCAGGCCCTGCACAAGGCAGCAGCTCTGCACTCAGCCAGGCCAACGAGCAGAGCCCCAAGGAAGAAGCTCTCCCAAGGCCACAGTGCAGCCTCCCCAGCACACAAGTGCCTGGAGTGCAGCACGAGGTACACCCCCCTCATGTACAGTCTTTCCCTGGTCGCGGACCAGTCTTAAAGCAAAGCCTTGAGATGGCTGCCTTTAGCTTGGCTATCGTCCTGAGAACATCAAAGCAGCTGGCTCAGCAATGCGGAACAGCCACAGGTAAAGATTGGCAAGGTAAGATCATCTCCACAACCAGTTCAAGACAATGAACAGTTCTCCAGTGAAGAAAAAAAAAAAATAATATATATATATATCTATATCCAGATGCCAAGCTGCAGTATGGCAGGAATAGGAACACCAGTGATGTGCCTACCTGAAGCAGTGACCTGGGCCCGTTCTGCCAGCTCGGCCTGCCCTCTGATTGGCATTGGCTTGACTGATGGGATAGATCTGCAGCGCATCCATGCCTATACGGGGATTGAAAACCTGCAGGGCACAAGAAAAACAGACTGAAGCAAGGAGAAGGCTGGGTCACTGGCAAAGAACTCCATCAACCCAACCGCAGAGATGACAGACATGAACAGTCCAGGAAACCTTTGCATACCTTCAACTTGCAGTAGCCAGAATCAATCACAAACATGATGCCATCCACTGTCAGTGAAGTCTCTGCAATGTTAGTAGCAACAATGCACTTCCTCACCCCATCTGGAGCCTGCAAGAACACCACGCACCAGTCAGTTTGTTGGGCAACAGCTTCTACACCACTGAGGAAGAACCCAGAACCCAGACAGGAGTGACTGAGTGACTGGAAGTTGAAGGGGGCACATGCTTTCCGTCACCATTCTATGTGCAATACAAAAGGCATCTCTGCACCTCTTGCTCATGCCAAATAGAGTCTTCCCTACACTAATCTCCCATCTGCCCAGTCCCATCAGAGAGTACGCATCAGCACCTTCTGGAAGATCTTGGCCTGTAAGTCTGATGGCAGCTGAGAATAGATGGGCAGTACAGCAAGAGCAGGCGCCTTCTCCAGTTCCTCGAGGTGCTCCACAATTTGCTCTGAGGTTACCTAGACACAAAGAGGAGTATTAACATAAGATTGAAACAAAAAATGGGTGGGACAGTGCCTGCCCTTCCATCCAGCTCACCTCAATGTCCTCCTGGCCAGGCATGAAGACAAGGATGTCGCCAGGAGCACCAGACAAATGGACCTGCAGGGCTTGTTTCACAGCAGCCTCCACATAATCCTCTTGTGGGGTCTGAAAGACACAGCCCGAATTACAGACACCAATAATCTCACCTGCCCCATCCTGTGTGTAAGGCTGCATCACAGCATGGGTACCCCACTGCTTTCCTCTCTGTCCACTGCAGAGTGAGGTACACCCAAGCCATAACCCCCCCTCACACTGCAAACTCTCTCACATTGACCTTACCTTGCTGAAAAGAATATCAACAGGAAAAGTGCGCCCAGGAATGTGGAAAATGGGAACGTTCCCGAAGAAGGAGGCAAACTTATCTGCATCCATGGTGGCAGAGGTGACAACAAGCTTCAGATCAGAGCGTCGTGCTACCACCTAGAAAATATATGAAAGGAAGAATAGACAAGTGGCATTTGTGCATGGGTCCAGGCTACTTCCACCACTACTGAGACAACAGGACAGGATGGAGCTTCCACCATACTCTAGAGGCACTCACCACTAATGCCAGGGAAGGCATATGCTATATAGCCCGTCCAGTTATAAAGATAGTCTGACACCAGCCAAGAAAGCCTTATACCTGCAAGCATCTCTGTACCTAGAGCTTCTTAGTTAGCCAGCAAGCCTCTGGCAACACACTAAGGCACATTTAAACCCTCAGAACCAAGGATCAGGATGTTTGAGCAGCAAGTGCAGTCAGAGATGTGGGAGCCTCTTCATTTCCCTTTCCCAGGCCTGGGAGAGAAGCACCACCTCTGCCGATATTCTGCACAAGGACCAGTTCACGCGCCCTATGCCACTGTCTTAGAATCTTCCTGTAGCCCAACTTGCACACACCTCCCGTAACAGGCCAAAGAGCACATCAGTGTTGAGTGAGCGCTCATGCGCCTCATCCATGATGATAGCACTGTAGTTGTCCAGGTCAGCCTCTCGCAGTGACTCACGAAGGAGGATCCCATCTGTCATGTATTTGATTATCGTGTTCTCTGACGTGCAGTCCTCAAAGCGGATGGCATAGCCCACCTGGGAGGGCAGAGATATCAGCAAGTCTTCACCAGCCCTGTGCACTCACTGCCAACAGGCTGCACCCTCGCACGTGCTGCCAGACTCACCTCCTCTCCCAGACGCACTCCCATCTCTTCGCTGACCCGCTTGGCAACGGACATGGCTGCCACTCTGCGGGGCTGGGTGCAGCCAATCATGCCGTAGTCTGTGTAGCCGTCCTCATGGAGGTACTGTGTCAGCTGAGTTGTCTTCCCACTACCCGTCTCCCCTACCACAATCACAATGCTGTTGTCCCTGAAGAAAGGGAAAGAGTATTTCTTCGTACACCACAAAGAAAGACTTTTTCGTTTGCAGCTCTGGTTGGCCACCCAAGAGTTGTCCTGCTTTAGCAGGAGAACTGCCATCAACCAGACAAAGCAATTTTATTTTATTTTATTTTTTTCTTCTGAGGGTACAACTTCAAACAGGTCCTCTATCGAGGAAAAATTCTCACTTGGGTTCCAGTGATGTAAGCCAGTGCCACAGGGTTGCACTAGGACCAACTGCCTAACAACCGTACCTGAGGATGGAGAGCAACTCCTGCTGCACAGCAAAGATGGGCAGATATTGTCTCTGCTCCAGGATTGATTTCTTCTTGGCAAACTCACTCCTTGCTTCACTTTTTTCTTTCATGTGTTCAGCAAACTTCTGCTCAGTCCTAAGGAAACACCAGAAACCTTAAAACTGTCTCTCCACACACTTTGCTACACCTATGGCCCCATCACCAGCTGAACAGGAGCAATTCAAAGGAAGGATTACTTGTAATCCACTTTGCCATCTTCTGTCACCATCTCATCCTTCTCCTCCTCTTTCTTGATTCCCATAATGTCTCCCAGTTTTGTGCCTGCCAGCTCCCAGTGTTTATGCTGAGCCTGGGAAGGCAGAGAGCAGTGTAAGTGCCACAGTTGGGACTGCAAAAATAATTCTTCTGCACTCCTACTTGTAAGGCTAGGAAAGCATTTTAGCTTCACATTTCCTTAGTGCTACGAGAGAGAACACACATCCCATTCCTACATCAGGTCTCCCTCTTCCAACTGAACTGTGACAGACCTTTTAGACACTGGTCCGGATACAGACACTTCAAGCACAGGATGACCAACAGCCTCCTAAGACAATGGTTCCAGCTGCTGACAGTTCCATTAAATTTGCACTTACATCTACACAAATGTGAACCAGAGATAATCTTCCTGCTCTCAACAGGTACCCTCAGGTACTCCCAACTTTCTGTTTTCTTTCACCTCTTGTATCAGGAGGTCAGCTTCTGCCTTCATTCCACTCGTAGTACACCTGCCTCAAATCCAGCTCAGTTTCTGTTTACAATGTATCTGTGTTTTAACCACCACTATCACATAAGCCTTATAGAAAGTCTTTCTATTAGGCACGCACCCACAGACTAATACACTACCTTACTGCATGCTCCTCCTCAAAACTCTTTTGTTGATACAAGATCTCCCCTGCTGCCACCCACACTAAATGTTGTCCATCTGAGCTACCCTGTATTCTTTCACCCGTTCTCTTCTTTCATGATCCAAATGTCGTTTGGATCAAACTTCTCTGCACAAGTGCACAATTTACGTCCCAGGCAGTGCCTGAGGAAATCACATCACTACAGCTGCTTATGAGACAATGCAATGAACTGGGCTACCAGGATATCCCGGGTCACAAACACACGGTGGACATCTTATCACCGCCACCAAGGCCTGTGTTCTACACAGCCCCAACAAAGGCTGTGAAGCCCTACATTACACAAAGTCACGAACAGCGGGGCAGTAGGACAAAAGGTCGTAGCATACCCTCTTACGCTCCTTCTGCTCCCTATGCTTGCGCACCAGCTGGCTGCCTTTCCGAGCTATGATGGCCAAATCAGAAGTGGCATCTTTGACAGGGATGACTGGCTCTGGCTAGAGGAAAAAGGCATTGCTTCAATACAGACAGCTCACACCTGTGAGGCTCCCTGCCATTAGAACCTTCAACCACAGCCCCTACCTGCTTGGTGAAGACTATCCTCCCATCTAGGAATGGAGGCACCAGGTTATGCACCAGCAGATGCACTTTGGCTGAATTATCCTCTTCAAAATCTTCATCCACTTCAATCCGATGAACTACACCACTGGTCAGCATGCGATTTGTCTCCCATCGCTCGTTGTCCTGCAGGAAACGAAATATCAAAGGACTTTAGCTATTACTTTCCGTCACCTAAAACTCAAGAACAATCAAGAGACTCCTTTACACCTACCCCACAGTATATACAGCTCAAAGCAACTGCAAGGCAATAAATAAGGCAACACGGCTTGCTGCAAAGCACTACAGGACTGTGACCAAGTCATGATGGCATAAAAGTGAAAGCTAAAAGCAGGAAGCTGCTAAAGGCAAACCTGTAGCTGATTTGCAATACACACCACGGTTATGCCGCATGGCTTCAAGTACTGAAATGATCTAGGGCTGCGTCTGCTGGTCTTCCTTCCCCCAAAAGGGAAAAAGTCTAGAGCCCCACAGATGAAACTAAGCAAGCCTGGAACACGTATAACAACTAACACTGAAAGTTCTAGCCCAGGGAACCCAAAAACAAGCACATGGAAAAAACAAACAAACAAACAAAAAACAAACAAACAAACAAAAACAACTAACTAGAAGCAGCAGGATACAGGAAACACAGACTGGCCACACAAAGTATGTGGTTAACAGAACGGTCTCCAAGAAAACAGAGAGCAAACTGTCCACAACGCCCCAGCTACACACTGAAAGCCAGAAGCCTGGAGACAACCCTGCTCTTATGCTGAGATCGGCAGCCCTGAGCATCTGGAGCAACATCAGACAGCCCCAGTAACATGGCTTCTGCCTCTGTACAGCAGGAGCACAGCCCCCTGGGTTCCAGCAGCCTGGGACGCTGTGACCAACTGCAGTCACTAACTGAATTTTGCCCCATGCAGGAGATGCACGGCTGCACTTTCCAAGGGAATATAAAAGTTTCCCTGTGAGCTCATTCAGCCTGGGCCAGGACAAAGACTGCCTTCTTTTCTCTGAGGGCAAGGGCTCAGCCCACCCCACCAGCAAGCAGGTCTGCACACATTCAGAGCAGCCAGCTCTGCATCACGCCCCCACCTCATTGATCTGCCGCCGCTGTGCAGAGATGCGCTTCTGCTTCTGCTTGTGCAAGTGCTGCTCCCTCTTCTTCACATACTCCTCGGAAGAGTAGGCCAAGGGGTTGTGAAACTCGTCGTAGCCCTCGTCCATCATGTACCAGTCCCGGTCAGCTTGCTGGGAGGGGAGGCACAGCGCTGAGCTCCGCTGCCTGCTCGGGCTGTGCCGGGCCCCCCGCCGCTCCCCGAATGGCCGCCGGGGGGAGCCCGCCCGCCGCCAGCGGCCCCGCGGCACGGCTCTCCCGGTGCCCTGGGGCCAGCGGCCGCAGCCCGGAGCCCGGCGTTCACCGGGCGCCCAGCTCCCCAGGCTCCTACCCGCTGGTCGTCCTCCCACTGCTGCCGTTCCTCCTCTGTCTCGAAGGCGATGCCTTCCTCCCCGTCCTCACGCCGCCCTGCAGAAGGCAAGCTGGTCAGCGGGCCCCCAGCCCCGCCAGACTGTCGCTTGTGGAGGGAATCCCACAAAACCTGCCCTTGTGCTGCACAGGGGAAGAGGACTCGGCCACCGCCCAGCCTCGGCAGTCCTCTGCAGACTCCTCACCTCTGCCCCTGGACAGCCGTGGTGTGGCCCCCAGGTGTCTCCGGTCGTCAGCCCACTCGTTATACTTGTACGACGGTGTGGGCAGCGGCGTCTTGTCCGAGCACCTGCTTCTTACAGACCTGTGGGAACAGCACAAGGAAGGGATCAGTGCCTACAGCACGGTGCTAATCTGACACACACCCTCCTGCCCTTTCTTGCAGAGCGCTGGCTCGCAGCCACACCCCCAGCTGCCGATACCTGTCCCGGTCCCTCCGATCTGTGTCCCGCAAGGATGATGCCCGGTGGCTGCGCTCTGAGTCCCGATAGGAAGGTGTGGGGGACGGAGATTCCCACTGTGAGCGGCGGGAACTGCTGTAACCACTGTCATCTTCCTCCCAGCTGGAGCGAGACGGCGTGGCTGCATCTACAAGAGGAGATGATGACTGACCACCAGTGTTCACACCGTGGCCTTAGGCACCTGCAGCCACTTTCCACCTTCTACTGCAGAGCACAGAGGGCACCCATCTGCTGTCCCTCTAAGAGAAGGAGCTGACACACCGACTCCAAGGAAAATTGTCAGAGGAACACATCTGTATCTCACAGACCCAGAATGAAACTCACTGGGCAGGGATCAGCCAGATCTTTGCACACAGCTGGCAGATCACTCCCAGTCCTACATCCAGGAAGAGCCAGGAGTTTTATGCCTGGTCTAACCGCAGGCCTTAAAAACACCAGATTTGTTACTCACGTTCATCCTGACAAAAATAGCAGGATTCCCAAAAAAAAAACACGCCCTTTCCCATTAGGTTTTACGTGAGAACTCTGCCAAGTCCCACTCCTACCTTTAGGACGATGCCTGGGACTCTCTGGTTCGCTTCTCCTGCTGCTCCGTTCCGATGAGCCGTCTCTCTCTGACCTGCTGCTGTGATGACTTCTGTCCCGCTCCTCTGGAGAGGGAAAGTACGATCAGATGCCCTGTGCACAAAGAGGCTTCCCAAGCCTACCCTAGAAAACACCCTGAGCACCAGTCAAGGGCAACAAAGAGGCTAAGGAACAAGCCCCACATCACTAAGCAAGAAGAGTCACAAATATCTCAAACTGTTACCGCGGTCTCGTTTACGATCGTGGTTCCGATCCCTGCTGCGCTCCTTCTTCCGTTCCTTTTCCTCCTTGGAGGACGCAAAGACACCATGCTCACGGCGGTCTCTTTCCCGCTGCCGACTGCGTTCCCAAAACTCCTCGCTGACACCTCCTGTGTAGGAAGGTGTTTCCACATGCACGGAACGATAATGCCTGGAAAGGCAGAGCAGAAAGAAAGGTTACAGAACTGAGGAACAGCTAGCCTTTCACTTGTCTCCTGTAACTCTAGTCCTAGTCCCCGCAATAGCAGAAGCCTATGGTTGGGAACGCTCGCTCCACCCTTTGCTGGCAGCCCAGTGTGCCTGCCGCTGTTTTCAGACAGGAGCACTTCTAAGGAGGCTGCTGCTTCCAGGTGTCAGGGGGCAGGCAACGACACGGACAGGACACCTGGTGCTTGAGGGCCTGACAGCACCTAAAAACACTCCCGGCCATCACGCCTCAGGGATGGCACCAGCCCGGGAGCTGTTCTGGGCCCCCTCAGGTCCCTGGAGACACCCGCAGCCCTGCCGGCCGCACGGAGCTCACAGCCCCGAGGCGCTGCGCTCCCACACGCGGCCGGTGCCCTGGCAGGGGCCGTGCTGCCGCGGAGGCCTCAGGGCACTCACCTGTCCTTGCGGCCGCTCCGGGCGCTCCGGCCGCCCTCCTCCTCCTCCTCGTCGTCCTCCTCGGGGCTGCCCGCCTCGTCGCGGCCGTCCTCCCAGTCCCTGTAGGAGCACACCCGGGACCGCTTCCCGCCGGCCGCCGCCTCCTCCTCGCGCTCCCGCCGCTTCTGCGCCGCCAGCACGTCCAGGCCCAGCAGCGAGGCCCGCGGCGCCGGCGCCTTGAAGACGTGCTGCTCGGCCGCGGCGCTGCGCCCCCGCAGCACCAGCCCGCCCGGCCCGGCCTCGGGGCCCGTCCCGGCCAGCCGGTGCAGCGACCGCTCGCCCGCCTCCGCCTCCGCCATCGCCGCTACCGCCCCGCGCCGCGCCCCATGGGGCCTGGGGGCCGCGGCCCGAGCCCGCCCCGCCCCCGGGCGCTCAGCGACCGCGACCTCGCCCCGGTCCCGGCCCCGCGCACCACGGCCGCGGCGGCGGCACCCCGCGGGCGGACCGGCAACCACAGAGCCCCGCGGCCGCGGCACAGAGCGCCCCCGGCGGACTTCCGGCGGGGCGCGGGGTGACGTCACGTGCTCTCGGAGGCGCGGCCGGAAGAGAGCGGGCGGGGGCGCGGCAACGGCGCCACCCGAAAAAGCGCCCCCCCGGAAACCGCGGGGCACGGGCCTTGCTCAGCAAGGGGAGAGCCGGCTGCCGGCAGCCCGGGGTCAAGCAGCAGCTGCTGCCAGGAGGCCCCAGAGCAAACAACCCACAGCCTCCAGCACTGCGAGTAAGCAGGGCTCTTCCCTAACAAGTGACAGGGCGCAACCGGGGCTGTCTCCAAGCTCCAGCAACAACAGGAGGAAGCAGCTCCTGCCTCCTCCTGAGGGCACCGATCAGGCACAGGGCTGCGTGGGAGGGCCTCAACGACCAGCAAGAGAGGCACGGGGGAGAACAGAGAGCAAGGATCCCCCTCAGCTGAGGAGAGCCATCCCCTGGAGTCTGACCAGCCCGAAGGGCATCCCCAGAGCAGGACACAGGACCAGGTGAGCCAAACGTTTATTGACACTCAGGCAGGACCTGGGGAGCACGGGTTTGTAACAGCACGGTGTGCAGAGCAGGGCAGGGAGGATGGACCCTGCTCTGGAGACTGCACTGCAGGAGGACCCAGAGCCAGCAGCACAAGCTGGCTGCAGGGTCCCTGGCAAAAGGGACACCCATCACCGCACAGCTGGGGAACCAGCCCACAGGAAAGCCCTGAGCAACTGCGGCAGCGTGGAGGTCCCTTCCCCTGCTTCCCACCAGTGCAGCCCCAGCTCCACGTAGCACTAGCCCTTCCCAAGGGCCCAGAGCAGGACCTTGTCTTGGTCCCAGCCTGCCCACGCTAGAAGCATCACAGCCGTCCTTGCTTTGCCACGCTTCCTCCTGGCCAGACCTCGGTCCTGCGATGCGTCAGCGCTGGTGATCTGCTCCAACTGCCTCCATGACACTCTTGAAGCCCTGCTCCCTGATCAGAAACAGCGCGTGATGGCCTGGCTGGCACAGCCCCGCGGCACCAGCACGCAGCTGCCCAGAGCCTCCAAGGCCCCAGGGGGGTGGCCGGCCCCTCCCTCACCTCAGCAGCTCCTCCAGCTCACGCTTCACCGCCCCCACCACCAGCGGCCCTTGGTACACGAGCGCCGTGTACAGCTGCACAAGCGAGGCTCCGGCACGGATCTTCTCCAGGGCGTCACGGCCGCTGCTCACCCCACCCACGCCGATGATGGGCACCTGGCCTGCGGGCAGGCAGGGGGGCAGGTGAGCGGGGCGAGGCCAGCACACGCCCCCAGTCCCGCCCTGCCCCTACCTTGGGTGAGGGCGTACATCTCCCTCACTGTCTGCGTGGAGAGCTCCCGCAGGGGCTTCCCACTGAGGCCCCCAGGCTCCAGGCGCTGCATGCTCTGGAGGCCCTGGGGCCTACTGACGGTAGTGTTGGTGACAATCAGGCCGTCCACACCTAGCTGAGGGACGCAGCCGTGTGAGGACCCATCTGCTGCGAGCAGCCCCTGAGCCTCATCCGTGAGCTGCCAGGCCAGCCGGGACTCCCCCCAGCACTGTGCCCAGAGACAAAGCAGCCGCCACTGACTGCACAGTCCCTGGGGTCTGCTGGGATGCATGCAGCTACTCGAACACTGACTACAGCCAGCCAGAGCTGCTCGTCTGCCTGTCCCTTCAGAGGTCACTCATCAGGATCACCAGCATCCTGCCCCACGCTGAGGCCAGGCAGGGGGTGCACAAGCCCAGCTCCTCAGCAGCCTCCCCTTCCCACTGCCGTTGTGCCGCCCCCGTCCCCTCACCTCGCACACGACGCTGGCTATGTCCTGCTTGTCCTGCAGAGTAAGGTCTGGGGCAATCTTCACCAGCACAGCTGGTTTGTGTTTGCAGGGCAGCGTGTCCCTCTCTGCCAGCACCTGCGGGGTACACACAGGGACACGTGGCAGTGTGTGGGGGACACGCACCTCCTGCTCCGGGCCAGGGGGACCGTGTGCACCCGCAGCCACAGGGACAGACCCTGTTGTCCCCACACTGCACCACCCATGGGACAGGCACCCAGCAACACGGCCTGGGGCACACAACACGCATAGTTGTGGGGCAGAGGCAGGACTGCGGTAACTCCTGATGTCATGGGATGCTCCTTGCAGGAGCAGAGCAGAGGGCAGTGCCTCGCTGTTCACCTGCCCTTTGCTGGAGTACAGTGCCCTGGAGCACCCAGCGCCAGCCCATGGGATCAGTGGCCGAGCAGGGGACATCTTGGTGGCTCTGCCCACTGCCCCAGGGAGCCACACTCCTCCCCACGCGGGGTCACCCACCTTGGTCAGCAGGTCCCGCAGCTCAGCCTTGCCCTGCAAGTCCCGCAGCCCTGGGGTGTTTGGGCTGGACACATTCACAACCAGGTAGTCCGCCAAGGGGCCCAGCACTCGGACCCCAGCCACGTAGTCAGCTACAGCATCTGCAGAGCTCTTGTTCTTGCCCAGGTTGACTCCGAGAGGCATCCCCGCTAGAACACAGACACATCTGAGCCAGTGCAGCAGGACCAACCACCATCCGAGGGGCCAGAGGACCCGACAAGGGAGGTCCCATACTAGCTAAAAGCAATGTGGGGATAAACAATCCAAGAGTTTGATGGGGCTGGGACCTGAGACTGTCCTGCAGCCCCAGGAGCATCACTGTGGCTGGCATGGTTAGCACCTCCCAGCACTGCAGCCTCCAGCTGGGCCACCCAGTACAGGCTGCCTATGGAAACGACCCAGATGGGGCCCTGTTGACTTTGGCTAGTCTCAGCTGATGCATCCATCCCCAGGCAGCAAGCAGAGCCTCTACTGCAAAGGAACGGGCACAAGAAAGGTGCTTGGTCAGAGCCTTGAGAGCTCTTACTGTCTAAGTACATGTTGCCTTGGCCAGCTCCTGGACGCTGCTCCAAGGCACTGGCATTGTACGCCTTCCCTGACCTGCAGCTAGCTGGAAGACCCCCAAATCCACCCTGCCAACCCCCAGAGCAAAGGTTTACAAGCTTGTCTCACCATCAGTGAGCTTGCGCTGTGTCTCCTGGCGGGCCCGCAGCCTGCGTTCCACTGCAGCGTGGCCGTGACTGTTGAATCCATACCTGGAACAGAAAAGACAAGGTTCAGGGCCAGGCTGGTGCACCACACGGGACACAGAATTGTGAGGAAGGCTCCACAGCTCCACTCAGTGCACCCAGTACAGCTGCAACCACAGAGCAGAGGACGGCGCTGGGGCCACCCGAATGCCTCCCCACACCGCCAGCCCGTCCCGTCAGCACCCGGCCGGACACCTTGCGCGTCCCCACCTGTTAATGACCGCCTCGTCCTCCAGCAGCCGGAAAACCCTGGGCTTGGGGTTCCCCTCCTGGGGCTCGGGTGTGACGGTGCCCACCTCCACGAAGCCGAAGCCCACCTTGTACAGCCCGTCCACGGCCTCGCCATGCTTGTCGAAGCCAGCCGCCAGGCCCAGCGGGTTGCGGAACCGCCGCCCGAGGACGCGCACCTCCTGCGGGGCAGCGCCGCCTGGGGACACCGGCCCGGCCCGGGGCCTCGCCCCCGGCCCCTGCCCCGCACCGGGAGCCTCCCCGCGGGTAGCGGCCCCGCCACCTCCCCCCGCCCCCCCCGAGGCCGCCCCCGAAGCCCCGCCGGCTCCTCCCCCCATCCCGCCGCAGAGCCGTACCAGCGCGGGGCCGTCGGGGCGCGCAGCCGG
This sequence comes from Aythya marila, assembly GCF_965140915.1. Taxonomy (NCBI): domain Eukaryota; kingdom Metazoa; phylum Chordata; class Aves; order Anseriformes; family Anatidae; genus Aythya; species Aythya marila. The sequence continues at coordinate 21,548,683 of NC_139053.1, forward strand.
CAGCAGCCCGCAGGCGGCGGCCCTCAGGGCCAGGCCGTGCGCGGTCTCCGGGGGGAGGCTGCGCAGCGCGGGCAGCACCACCGCCTGCAGCCGCTCGTCGCCCGCCGCCAGCGCCGAGCCCAGCAGCAGCCCGCAGCCGCCCAGCGCCGCCGCCAGCGCCCGCAGGCGCCGCTGCGTGAGGCCGTCAGCACCGGAGCGGGCACCGGCACCGGGACCGGCCCCGGCCCCGAGCCCGGTACCGGGCCCCCCGTCCCGCTCCCGCCGCCCCCCGCCCGGCCCCGGCCGCTCACGCGTAGCGGCGCCGCCATCTTGCCCGGCCCGAGGTGTGCAGCGGAACTTCCGGGAGCCCGGCCCAGGGATTGGCGGAGGCCGAGGCGGCCCAGCCAATAGAAACGCGGAGGGGCCGGGCGCGGGAGCCCCCGGGAAGCCCCGCCCCCTCTACCGGCAGCCCCGCCCCCGACCCGCCCCCGCGGCCAGCTGGGAGCGGCCCCCCCGGGCCCCGCCGCCCGCCCCCCGCCACATCCCGCCGGGGCCGCACAGGTGCTGCAGGGGAAGGGCATCGCTCCTCGCAAGGGTGCTGCCTGCCTCGGCCCCCAGTAGTTAAATCTTACCCAAGGGACTTTTAAAAAAAAAAAAAAAAATCAAGAAAATCCCCCTCTCCACACGCACCATAAGGCAGTGCAGGGCACCTCGAGGCTGACACTGCCCTGGAGCCCACACACACACAAGGAAGCCTGGTGATCTTTCAACCTTCATCACCCCTCTCTGGGGAAGGCAGCACAGCTGCTGCGGCCGGCCGGGAGTGGCAGCCACAACGTCCAACACGGGTTTCCTCTATAGCTACCCGAACTGGTGCAAACCGTTCCCTGCTTCAGTCTCACAAGGCTCCCCACAGTTCAACTCCTGGAGCAATGACTGGGAAAGCTGCAGCATTTGGTTTAAGTACAGCAGGAAGAGAGCTCAAAAAGGAGTGTTCGTTTGAGGTTAATATAGGAAACCGATTTCAGGGGGGAGTGTTTTAGAGAGAAGTTAATCACAGCTCCTGCCCTTCTCACAGGAGTTAGAGCCCACTCAGTCTTAGGTTTTCTTCTTTAGCTCCTCAAATCTCCGAGAAAGATCATCAAAGTCAATGTCTTCAGAGGCAGAAGAATTGGTGCCAGCAGATGCTGTTGGCAGTGTGTCCGGCACAGAAGGTAACTCAGGCAACACAAAGTTATCAATGGTATTAGGAGGTCCAGCTCTTGGTTTTGGAGAAGGTTCTGACTTGGGTCCAGGCCCTATTTAGAATAAAAGGAGTATCATTTCACCTCACTCATAATCACACTCATTAGGCCAAAAAGAGACACAAAAGAGACACAGAAACACACGCAAGAAGATCCTGCAATCAAAAAGGCAGCACCAATGACCAGTGGTCACACAGCTCCAACTGCACTTAGGCTCAGTGGGGAAAAGGTTTATAAGACCGTGACAGACCTGGACTGGTGACCCCACCCTACAGATGTACTCAACTGCAGAAGATGGGCTGCACCATGGGGATTCAAGTCCCAGTTTTCTCCATTCCAACACCCCCTAAAGGGACACGTAGGTATCATGTGCTCCTATCACCCAGATGTCAAACTGAAGTGTACCAATCCCAGTGCAATGGCAGGCCTACCTCCATCATTCATACACCACCACTTTCCGAAGGACTCCATTACTGTCAGAAATCCTTGCTGGAGCTGGCAAGGGTTTACTTACTTTAAAACCTACTCTGCCCATATCTGCTACAGATTATAAGTGCTTTCAAAGCATACAGAACAGAAGCACGCTGTACAAAGCTGAAGAAATTGTGACCCAATTACGATACATGAAGCATCTCAGAAGCATGTAGGCAGAGGGACAGAGATACCAACTCCTCCTGCTAGCCCTGCTGCACTGCATGCGGCCTCAACGCTGACGCTAATACAAGCGTATCTACCTCTCAGGGCTTACTTCTTTATTTCTGTTCCTGCAAAAACTGTTATATAAAAGTATATTATCATTTTAATCTGTTGCTTGCTCATTTTATTCTGCAAACTGATGAGATAAGCTGAAGGCCTAGTACTGACGCCAAAGTCAGACTCTAGTTGTTGAGTTTCCCAGATCCAATGTGTTTGAGAATACTCTCCACTTCTGCCATAGGCTTCTCCCAACACATTTTGAAAGCAGGATTTGAGTCCAGTTCCACACATTATTCCCTATAATTAAAGTTCACTCCCAGGGATGCTAGGATATCCCAGCCTTACTCACAGCCCCAAACCACCCCATGCCTCTTGGCATACTCACCAGCCACCGGTGCAGAAGCAGCATCCTTGTCAGCGTTAGGCTCGTCAATCTGAAACAGGCTCTCAGTTACTATCATTCTTTCCCAGCAGGCACAGAATCCCCCAGCTGTACAGGCACAACTCGTGCAAAAGCAGCCACACTCATGCACAGCAATGCATATGCCACACCTCCCCAAGAAGACAGATAAACCCTTGCTTCCAGCACACTCCGAAGAATCTGTATCTCTTCCCAAGAAAAGGAGGCAGTGCTTCCATTTCCCTGTCCCTCCTTGTCAATCAAAGCAGCTTAATTGGCCATAATTTGGTACTAGATAAGCAGCACATCTACTACCAGGTCTAAACATATTTATCAAGGACAAAAGCTGGAGAAGACTGCCCTCTTCATCCACGTAAGCACAGCAACTGCTTCCTTTCACAAGCAATAGATAAGCCCTTGCGATCAGCAGCAACGTAAGAAACGATCTCTTCAGAAGTCTTGAACCCGCTAGGACAAAGGCCCACAGCATGGTCAGTTTTGCTGGAAGAACTCCTCCTTCCTGCTGGGCTGCAGTCAGTGCCATCTATCTGCACCTAGCTGACAGCTGCTGTACCTGTGCCTGCATCTCCTGGACTCAAAGGTACGCACAACTGTTGGGCTATACTTGTTGCTATTCATGGCATCGCAGAGACAAACATGTCACCAAAAAAAAAAAAAAGATATGATCATGAACTGCAACAAAACCAAGCATGGAAAGCAAACTCCAGACTCCCCTTTTTTCTCCCCGAGGACTTAGAAAAGTCTGGGAAAGGAAGAGTGCTTAAATGTTCTTCAGCTGGGTCAGCCAAAATTTTCATCCAGACTACCTATGTATTAGTTCAAACACCATAATGAGACAGACTGAAAGCGATAAACCTGTCACGTTACAAAAATAGGATCCAGGGTCTCTGCTCATCAACTGTTTATCATCGTTTTAACAACGCAGTAAAAATAAACCTTGGCTTTCCTCTGCAGTTAAAATACACAGAGGAATGAGGAACTTCTCACAAGACTCTTTCTCATCACACACACCCAGCTATTCACCACACCCAAAGCAATGCCGAGCACCACCCCAAAAGCTCCAAAGGTCGATAGCAACGTGCTTAATGAATGGCTTCCACTGCCCTCCTCTCAAGTTTCCCTCTGCTGCCCACAGCGGTGGGTGATTCAGCTCAGGCACTTACAGATTCGTATGTTGGTGGGTTTGCTGGAATTGGTGGCGGATGAATGTTAGTAAAAGGCTGGTAGGTCCCCACCGGCAGGCCACTGAAGTTCTCCTGTACAGAGAGAAATTGAACAGTCACGCGCCAGCCAAGTCACCTGAGAGCCACCATGGGACACAATACATCTACAGCTGCTACGGGAGTCAGAGAAAGTGGTAGTTTAAGGTAACTATCCAACTTGACATAGATTATGCTCACTAGGAACAGATTCTCAAGTATTAATCAGACACAGTCACCTGCAGCCACTGAACAGCACTACAAGTTATTCTAAAGAACCATCACGAGTAAACACTTCATCCCATGCAGTATTATAAATACCAGATAATAAAAATGTGGAACACTCTGCCTTAAGCATTCTTGAGCCATCTCTCCTGAGTGCAACACCACAGAATGGGAAGGAACTCTCTATGGCTCACCGAAGGCTTTGTATGTATTACCCTTACTTGTAAAACAACAGTGCCTCAAAGGTCTAGACTTAGAGCAAGTCCTCAGATTATTTATGCCTGGGTCTTCAGCCTGCTAACGGTACTTGGCCCAGATTTTCCATGAAAAACACCACATTGCTGGGTCTTTATTAAGATATCAAGCCAACCCACTGTTTTGCCACTCCCCAGATATCCTGTTAACAGCCAAGAAAGGTGCTCTTTCAGGCTTCTGCCTTCCATTCCCACAGCAAATCATCTCAGAGCCGCTGGCCTAGTCCCCTCCCAACTTGGGTCTAAAGGCAAGGCACTTCTGCATTTTCCTTTGCTGTTCCCATCCCATAAAACTCACTTGATTTCCTTGACTGAACCTTGGCACGCTACCAGCCTACCAAGTTCAAAGTGCTGCTCCAACCCCAAGACAAAAGCCTGACAGTCAGAAGACTGCCTCAGGAGTTAGGCCTGGACTCCTCTGGTCCCTGAATGCAGAGGGCTGGCTGGAGAACAGTGGGAGGAATCTCCACAGTCAAGAAGCAACGAGAAGCTTCAGCTGTGCTGCCAACAATTTCCATCTCACGCAGTTTCACAGTTACAAGATGGCCTTCTGACACATCACGCTGTCAGGTACAGATACTTCCCAATCGGCAGGGACAGGGCTAAGCATCACAACCAGTCCTCCACAGAAGAAAGGCAAGCTCAAACCAAAGCCACTTACCGGTCCCTTTGGAGGTGGATAGGAGAAGGGTGGATTTGGTGATGGCATGGGCATAGGCATCGGCACTGGCACAGGCACTAATCCATCAAGACCAACCAGTGGGGCAGTAAATCCACCACCTCCTCCCCCTCCATGGCCGCCTTTCTTCACATCATCTGTGAATCCCACGTCAATCAGATCTGCCGCCACGCCTGTAGGGGCTTCAGCCTGGGGAGGGAAGAAGAATCTCTTTTCTGATCACAACCCTCTGAACAGCATTAGATGCAGGTTTTGTCTCTGGACAAGATGGGACAAAGCCAGAAGGACAGAATGGACAGCAACTGCATTAATGGAAGTCAGAAGAGAGACCAGACTGCAGCATGACAACAGCCATATGCTACAGTATGGGAAGTAGCAGGGATCCTGCTATGCTAGTATGCTAGGACTGTACAGAAGGCATCAAAGCACAGCTACCACCAAGTTTGGTGCAAAGCTTCAGACTGGTGCTCTGAATACCCACCCAAATACTAATGGGAAAATTCCATCACAGTAACACAGAAGAGAGCTACAGACCTGCAGTGCCTCACTCACCATCACCACCGAGTCAGGCTCGTAGGGCACATTGTAGTTCTTGGCAATCTCAATGAGGTATCTCTCCACCAGAATCTTGGGTGGTGCCTCCACACTCAGCTTGTGCATCAGCTGGAACACAAGGGTGCAGAGATGCTCACGAGGAACGGGGCAGCACAACACAGCCGGGCTCTGTCCCAGCCAGGGCCACCTGCCGTGGGGAGCACAGCGCAGCGCTGAGGAGCCTTTCCTCCCAGCACAGCACTGCCACAGGGGAGCCTGCTGGCAGCCACAGGGCAGGGCTCCCCACGCTCTGAGCCTCTCCGCCCACAGGCAGCACAGGCAGACCCCACCTGCCAGGCACCTCAGCACCACGCTCCTGTGCTTCAAGGCCAGCAAGCCCCAGCAGCGCAGCTGTCCCACCCCACCCTGCAGCGAGCCGCAGGCATCAGCCACTGGCCACAGGAATAAGTGGCAGAAAGCCACAGCAGACAGATCTGTTCTGCCAGCTGAAGCTGGCAGTAGCTGTTCTACCAGTTCATTACCCTGTCATTAACTGTTCCGATCTGGTTTGTCCGGCACAGCTTCCCGTACTCCTTGCTGTATTTGGCACACAGCTGGTCAGCGACCTGCAGCAGGAGAGGAACTCTGGGAACATGCACAGCCTTGCTTTCCCCCAGCCACACGTTCCACGTTTCCTGCAGCCCCACAGCTCTCCCTGCCTCTATTTGCTCTCATTTCTGGCACCAAGAGAGCCCAGCTCATCAGCCTCAACTGTCCCTGAGGCTCCACGGTTCCTTGTAGAAATGAAACCTGGGCCGGGGTCTCCACCTGCAGAGCTGGTAAGGTTACGTCCTTTGCCTTAAAGGCAGAGTCCCGGGAGAAAGCTTCCATCAGTTTCTCACAGTGTTACCCCCACCCTGCTAACACCTCTCAAACAACCCTACTCACAATCTTTAACTCAGCCACTTCTGACTGGAGCCGTGGTGCAGCCCAAATCAGTGTAGAGACCGCTTCTGCCAGGCCGGAGTCCAGCTCCCTAAGGACAACAGAAGTCTTTGCAGCCCTCAACCTGCTCAGCTTTTAAGTCCCCGACCTCCATTCCAAGCTCCAGAGACTTCCCCATCTGGGGAAGAAAAGGCCTCTGGAGGCCCTAGGACACCGGGACAAACACGGGTGCCATTCTGTATCCCAGGTGTGCCCCCAGCAGTTCCATGCCCTGAGCCCAAGGGGCCTGGACCCTCTCCCACAGCACACCCTCTAGTCCAGAGCTTACTTCATGGACTGAATCAAGCCAAAGCGGGCTAGCAGCAGATCGCAGTACAGCTCCAGGATCTCCATGGCCTCCACGAGGTAATCTTCACGGATGATATGTTCCACACGAATCCTGGCACGCTCATCTTTCCCAGCTGCCAGATAATCTGCAATCTCCTTCCTTGCCTTCTGGGCCAGCTCAGCTACAACACATATCCCAAAGCCAGTCACTGTGCTGCCAGAGGTTGCTGCCTCCAAATCCCCCCGCAGCCCCCACCACACATATCCATTACCAGCTTCTCTCTCTCCATTGAGCCTCTGCAGTGCAAGACACGCAGCCACGGCTTAATGGAGCCTTTGTGTCTCAGTCCACGCATACCAACTCACAGGAGAAAGGGCAGTGGGCTTTTGCCTGTTAGAGACACTTCTACACCTTCAGTTACCTTGCAGAGTCGATCAAGACCATGGGGTAAATCTCTTATCTACATCTGATCAGGGCAGAGCAGCCCAGGTGGGGAGAGACATGCACAGGAAATTCCTCACTGCGCTACAGGCACAGAAGGCCCAGGAGATGGTCCTCTGGGCAAAGTGGACCATCCCTCACACACAGCCCACAGCTGTGACCCCGCACACCTTGTCAGCTGCACTCTGACACCTGCCAGGGAGCTGGATGGAGGCCGCACCACAGCCAACCTGTTCCTCTGGGGACCCACGCACCAGGGCAGAACACAAGGCCTGGGTCCAGCAAGGAAGAGCAGAAGGCTACTCCATCCTTGGCCCGTGAAACTCCCCCGACCCCAGAAAAATCATCTTCTCAAGTCTCCTGAGCCCCAAAAGCATCCTGGGTCACACCTACCCCCTCAAATACTCACTCTTCTTCTTCTCCAGCAGTTTGAGGCGATTGATGACAAGGCGTAGGTTAACTCGCAGGCGTTCAGCTTTGAATCCAGAGCCCAACATGATGAACAGGTTCTGTGGGAGAAGACGAGAAGGTCATCAGCACCAGCAACCGATGGTCACACCAGAAGAACACTGGTTACTGCTTTACTCAGAAAAACATTAAATTCAATGAAGGCAAATGCTGGTTCCTAGAAAGGCGACTGATGCTCCGTGCTTGTCAGCGTTCAGGAGGCATTTGGACAACGCCGTCAATAATATGCTTTAACTTTTGGTTAGCCCTGAAGTGGTCAGGGAGTTGGACTCCACCATCATTGCACTTAACAATTCTATCCTACGTGTCCAAATGAACAGCTACCTGCTATTCCTGAATCTGCTTATTTACAGATGACTGGGCCTACAGCACCACCGTTCCCTTTCCCACCTTACAACATTGCACCAAACCAAGGCCAACAGCAAACAGAAACTTCCTGAATATTCCCCTTCTGACAGACTGCACCTCAACCCCAGAAAGAGATGGGAGATGATAAAAAAAAGTGCCTACTCCATAAAAAGGTACAGGGCTAGAAAACATACCCTAAAACGTAACTTTGAAGGCCTGAGTATATTCAATTTGGATAGCTAACGCTAGCCACCAGCATACGGTAAAATTTTAAGAACTGTGATTCTATGTTAGATTAACACCCAACAGCAATAGTCTGGGAAGAAAAATGTGAGTTCAACTCAGTAAGGCGAGCTACACAGCATTTTGAGGTTCTCTATCCTAGATTTCTTTGAAATGCAAATTAATATATATATATATATTAATTATTAATATAAATATATACTAATTATTAATATAAATATATATTAATTATATATATATATATATATCACATCATCAGTAGCAGTAAGTATTAAACAGCATAAATAGCAGAAGACATGCTTTCACTCATTTACTTTGAAAAGCGAGACAAGTACACCAATGCCTGGAGATGCCAGCACAACAATCACACAGTCAGATCCTGTCCCTCCCTCCAACAAGGAAACAGCATTTTTAAAGAAGCACACAGGTCAACTGCAATTGCCCATCTCTGTCATATTAACGTGCAAGCCATAGAACAGCATGCAATTAGCCTGAGAACTGTGTAAACTAAGGCTGTGAACCAAGCTGACAGTCCTACCGTCAGGAGGAAGCTCTGTGTTCTCCCCACACTCCTCCTGTTTCCCAACCCTTGCTCTGGCGTTTCTCCAGTCTCTCGTGAGCCAGCTGAACTAATCAGTTGTACAGAAAACTAACTCATAAGAAACTTTACTACAGCACTTTGTTACGACAAGAAATGTTTGTCAGAAAAATCTTCCTTAAGGGTTTTCGCATTGAAAGACCTTGGCTTGTACCCGAGGGGCACGACAGAGCAGACTTCTGGATAGCGATAATGTTTTTGTACGTCACAAGTGGCTTGTATACAGTTTACTGCTTCCTAGCGTGCACCGAGTCTATTTAGCTGATCTCTTCGCACAGCGGTACGATTATCAGCGATACACGGAACCAACGAAACCCAAAGAACACTGATACAGAAAAAGGTGTGAGCTTGTCTGATGCCATGGAAAGTTTTGCCCTTCCGTAACCTGAGCCTCCAGCCCCGCAGTAACTCCGCAGCTCCAAGCAGCAGCCTCGGCACAAGCCGCCCCGTCTCTGTACGAGTAAGCGCCTGTTCCAAAACCCTTCCCGCTACCGCCGGGCTGCTGACAGGCTGCTGAAGGGCTGCTGAAGGGCTGCCCCAGCCCGCATCGCCCCGGCCTGCAGGCGGGCAGCGCTCTGCCCTGCCTCCGCCCGGCCCGGCCTTCCCTCGGGCATCCCGGGACGCCGCCGGGGCGCTTTCTCGGGGCGCTGCTCGGCCAGCGGGGCCCGGCGCGGCTGCCCGATGGCCCTGCCGAACGGCACCGGCCCCGCTCGCGGCGGCAGAGACCAGGAGAGAGAAGGAGAGAAGAGAGACCCCCCTCCGCCCCGCCCCGCCGCCAGGCCCCGCTGCGGGGACGCCTCACGGCAGCGCACGCCCCGGGCCCATCGCCCAGCCCGGCCCGCAGGCTCTCGGGACGAGGCCCCCTCCGCCCCGTCAGCACGGCCCCCCCCCCGCCCCGCCGGGCCCCCCTCCCGCCGCTCACCGCCGTGCCGCCGCGCAGCCCGCACGCACCCAAAATGGCGGCCGGCCGCAGCGTCCCCCTCGCCGCGCGGAGCGATCCGCGGGGCCGGCACTCCCCGCAGCCGGCCTCTTACCCCGGACACGACCGAGCGGGCGCGGTGGCTACGGAGAGGCCGCGCGAGCCGCCCTCCGCACTGCTGCGGCGGAACCCGGGGCGAGAAGCGGCGGCGGCACAGGAGGAAATCGCAGCGCCGAGGGACTACATCGCGGGGCGGAGGAACACCCTCGAGGGGCGGTGCCTTCGCGTCACCTCGAGGCACGCCCGCCGGGCCCCGCCCCCCGGCGCGGAGGTTCCGGCAGCGCCGCGTTCCGCCGGCCGGCCCCGCGCCGCCAGCCCCGCCTCCGCGGGAAGCGGCGGCCGCACGGGGGGCAGCGCCGCGCCGCCCCGCAAAGCCGCCCGCGGGGGGCCGGGACCGCCGGGGCCTGGCGGTGCCCGCGGGAGGGAGGGGCCGGGCCGGGCCGGGGGCGGCGGCGCAGCTCCCCGCCGGGCGGGGGCCGGGGCGGCGAGAGCTCGCTGGCAGCGGCGGCCGCGGCAGCCGGCCCGGCCGAGCGGCGAGGAGGGGGCCCGGTGCCGTGCCCGCCCGGGGCGGCGAGGAGGGGAGCGGGGCGGGGGGCGGCACCTCCCGCGGCGGCTTCCCGCCGGGCGGCGCTGCCCGCGGCCGCGCGGTGCCGGGGCTGTGGCGGCGCGGGGCGAGCGGTCCCCGGCCGGGCGGCGGCTCCCCGAGGCGGCCCCGCGAGGAGCGGCGCGCGGCGGGGCGCTCCCGGGCGTCCGGCGCCCGCTGGCCGAGGCGCGCCCATGAGAAGCAGGTGAGAGCTCGGGCGGGCGAGGGGCCGGGGCCCGGGGAGCGGCGGCGGGGAGGGCGCGGCCGGGCCGGGGCCGGGGCCGGGGCCGGGCCGGGGGCTCCCCGGGGCCGTGCCCGCGCCGCGCGCTCTGGCGGCGCCGCCATCTTGCCGGTCCGTCCGTCCGCGGCCCTTTGTCTGTCCGCGGCTCCGCGGCGCGGGTAAGGCGGGGCCGGGGCCCGGGGGGCGCGGGGCGGGGGCCGGGCGGGCGGTCTGTCGGTCTGTCAGTCTGTCGGTCTGTCTGTCTGTCGGTCGGTCTGTCCGGCCGGGCCGTCGTGCCGGGTTCCCCCGCGCGTCCTCCGCATCCTGGGGGCGCGGGCAGGGCTCCGTTCGCGGGGCCGGGGCCGCTGCCTGCCCGTCTGTCCGGGGGGTGCCGGCAGCCCCGAGTCCGTCTGTCAGAGGCCGGCAGCATCCCCGCGTCTGCCTGTCAGCGGCTGACAGCGTCCCTGTGTCCGTCTGTCCGTCTGTCTGTCTGTGGTGAACGTCTCCAGTCCTTTTGCCCGTCTGCCCGCGGGCGCTGTTGGCACCGACTCCTTCCCCGCCGGTCGGAGGGGCCGATGTTTCCCCGGTGAAGCCTGCGGGGTGCTGGCGTGTCCCCGCCCCGGGGCCGAGGGGCAGCGGCTGGCTGCGGGCCCCCTGCCCGGCCGCTCCCCTTTCCCTGCCTGCTCGCGGGCGGTCTCAGCTCTGGCCGTGAGGCCAGCCTGCTCGCGGGGTGCCGGCGGGGCTGTGGCCTGCCCTGTCCTGGGGCTGCCTGTGCCAGCCCAGCAGTGGCTGCCTCCGTGCCTGGAGCTGCATCCGCCAGGCGGTCGGTGCCTTTGTGTGCCTGGCGCCTGGCCCCTCCGGCTGTCCCCTGCTCCTCTCTCTGGGTCGGTTTGGTGGTGGCTGTGATTAGGTTTATGCCTGACCTGCCGTGGGAGCAGACGGGAGGCAGGCAGGGATTTAGGCCGAGCGCGCGGTCGCTCCTGAAGCGGGGCCTTCTCAGCTGCTGGTACGCCAGGTACGAGGTTGCTCGGAACTTTGCTTGCGATGGGTGGGGCTGCCCATGCATGGTGGTTTGTGAAACGCTTGTGGGTCGTGTTGGGTGCCGGCGCCGTGGTTGTGGTGATGCAGAATGAGCCCTGTAGGCAAAAGGATGGGGAGTGACCCTGAGGTGCCCAGCTGTGTTTGGCCAGAGACTCAGAAGGTTCCAGTGGTGTGTGTGACAGGCTCTTCTCTTCTCAGGTGAGCCCTCTGCTGAGGGAACGAACGCTCTGTGCTCCCAGGTCAGGGAAACATGTCCCGTCGGAAACAGACCACTCCTAACAAAGTTCACTGTGAGTATTATGTTACGCAGCATCGTGGGATCCCTGCCCCAGACAGATTGTTGTGGAATGAGAAGGGGAGGTGGGGAATGGTGAAAAGAGGTGCAGTCTGTGCGGGAATGGTTACTCACGGTTTCTCTTACGGCCTGTAAGAAGAGAAATTGAGCTCTGTGCATCAGGGAAACTGGCTGAGTCCTGACACGGCAGGACAGGGATAGGCTTGACCAAACAATTGACACTGTAAAGGTGTGCAGATGAGTGTATGCACAGGGCCTGCAGTTCTGCTTTGCGTTCGCACTGTCACAAGTGCAAGGTAGTATACTAAGAAATGTGAATCTGGGGCTCTGGCCAGTCTTGGGAAAGGAAGTTCCAGGTAGGGTGGTCTGTGTGCAGCTGAAAGCCTGGGAATCCCAGCTTCTGATCTTTGTTCTACCACAGACTAAACAGATTGGCATGGACGTGTCACTTAATCTCGCTGTACCTCAATTTCCTACCAGCTAATGCAAATAAAGCCATTTGCTCTATCCTTTCAGGGAATAGGCAGTGGTTAAGTCAATCAATGGACAGATAAATGCTATCTGTCAGATCATACTTGTCCTCTCAGAGCTGAGAGGACAAGGCTGTTTCTCCAGCATTGTCAAGAACCTGGCATTTGTTGAATAGTGAACGGACTGAAGATGCTGAACATCAGCACTTCTTGTGGGCAGGCTACAGAGAGATGTTAGCAGCACTCGGAGACAGCTGTGGGGATGTTCAGCTGCAAAGGGGAATCTGCACATCTACAGCTGTTGTTTGACTGACTACAGCAGAGGGAAGTTGAGGGTCTGAAGCTATACCCTTGAAACTACTCAGCTTTGTAGCTGGAGACGTGTTTGGAATCTGAGCCGGAATGAGGAGAACAAATTCCCACTTCTGTAGACATGTGAGAGCAAGGCTGATGAGATGAGGGGGCCTAGGTTATTGCTAAGCTGTAGTAACTGTCATGACTGTGGGACAGAGAGCTGAGTGCTGCAGCCCTAGCAACTGCCTTACTTTGCTGATGCTGCTGGCTTGCACGTTTCTGTGTGTTTCTCTGTGGTGCCTTTATGTATGGATATGGCAACAGAAATCTATGCATGCTGTTCTCTGCTAGAAGAAAACACGTCATGATGTAACCTAACACTCCGCACGCTCACTGAGTGTAGTGGGGAGAATTACCTCTGTGTGGGATTTGAAGGCCCCATAGGCAACAAGAGGTGGATGTGGGAGAGCTGAAAAAGCTCCTTGCTGGCTAGCGTGAGGGCGATGTAGAGGTAACTTTTGGTAGCTGTGCTGAGTCGTGCTCTCCCATTCCTGCTTCTGTGTGCTGGGTTCCACAGTGGGCAGAGTATAGCTTTGGTTTGTCTGCTTGGAATTGACTGGTTTGTCTGCTTGGAGTTAGAGAAACTTTAGACGACCCGTGTTTTCTCCTACAATGCCAGTAACACTTCTGTCCACACACATTTGCTTCTGAGAGCGCCCAGATGCTACTCTTGCTGGTTAGATTAGACTTGTAGAAAGCTTGCATGTATGTTGCCACCTCTGGTGTAGAGTTATGGTCCCTCGGCCGTGGGGACCAAGGGGTATGACAGCTCTAAAGGTGTAGGTGGAGCTTCCATGGCGTTCAGGTGGGCTGTTTTCTCTTCTGTACTCCACTGCACAACGGTTATGTCCTCCAGAAGCTTGTACTGCTGTGTACAGGACTATACATGCTATGGAGTTCAGTTGTTGCATTTTTACATTGCACGTTGCTTTTTAATCTGCAATACAAGTGATCACCAGCCTTAGTCTTGGGGAAACCACCTGGCAAAAAGGCTACTGACGGGCGTGAGATAGGCCATAGAGAGAGGAAACTTGGGACCGGTTCACCACTTTTACGTGCAATGCGTAAGCTACAGACAAACCATTCAGTAGGAGTCATCACAAGCAGCGAGTAGGATCACAAGAAAATAAAGGGACTGAAAGATACAAGAAAATTACAATGGTGATATCTCCTCCTTGAGATGGAAATCTTGTGTGTCTTATGATGAACACCACCAAATCGTTGGGACTTCTCTGTCTACCTAGCCTGCTGTGTATCTGGAGGGCCCAGAAATGCCAGTGCGCTGGTGAATGACGAGGAAAATCGGAGAGAACATCATCTCCAAGAACTGGGTGAGCCAGCAGAATGAGGAATCAGGCTGAGACATAGCAGGCACGTTACTGAGACTTCTTCACAGGGACTGAAATGTTTGGGAGGAGAGGAATAAAAGGGACAGCAGGTATGCAGCTTTTTATGCAGTTGTCTGCAATTGGGATCTGATTTGGCAGGCTGTGGGGCTGGGGAAGTGCTTTTTGGATTCGCATAAATGCTACTGTGAATATCTAACTGGACAAATTCATGGGAGGATGGTGCCCACTTCTTCCTTGCTTGGCTGCTCCATGTTATCTTCCTTCTCAGATTCATTTGGGCAAGCAACAGCTACAGTCTCCTCTCCCTGGCTTGCTCAATGCCACCTCTTTCCAGGGTTACTTTCCAGGCTTGGCATGGCCCTTGTTTGACCTTCCTCTCACAACAGGGACTGCTGACCCCACTTAGCACAGAAGCACTTCGGCATGCAGAGTGACTGGCTGGGAAGTTGTGTTGTTACAGATCAAATCGTTTTAAATAGAAGTTGATATGTAAAGAAATTCAAAATAGTAGATAAACAACAGTAAAATTACTGTTATCGTAAACGTAGCGTTGTGTGTGATGGCCCGTCCATCTACAGCTTTCATTGTAGTTGTTTCCCTTTGGCAGGGCTGCAGCACATAATTGGCTCTTAACAATTTAATTTTGTTTTGCCACATGGTGCATGAAAAACATTCTCACCTGACAATGTGGTAAGAAATAAAACTGTAATACTGGAATATACTTATTGCATTGCCCATTTTGCACTGAACTGAAAAATGCAATACAGTCACATTGTTCCTGTGGAGATATCTTCATTCGTCCGTTTCTGTCTTTATTTTCTCCCAGACTCAAAAGTGTAAAAGTATAAAATCTTTCTAAGCAATTAATCATCTGATCTTGCCTTCAAGCCCATCCATTGCTGCACTGTCACTCCATCTGTTATGGGTTACTCCACTGTTCTTGAGCTTGCCAAGAATTCTGCTTCAGGTATTAGCGTGCTTTTATTTTCCCTCCCTGCTGTCCCATGAGCTGCTTCTCTTTCTATGGCTTCTACCCTTTGCAAGTGGTGCTTATTTTAGATCTCTTCAGAATAGCCTTTTAAAATCAAATTAATGGACATTTCCTAGCTGTATTTAGCATGGTCCCAGTGTCCCATTAATCCTCTGTCTCCTTCCTTCTCCCTCTGATACACACACACTCTGTACTCTTCAGTATTTCTTGAATTCTGCTGTCTATAATATTCCAAGTTTGAAAAGAAAGTATCTTGCAAGAAATAGCACCCAGCATTCAAAACTGAGCAAAAATTGTTACTTGCATCAAAATCCTTGGTTCTTAAAGGGCTCTGTGGGCTGCGGTTATATTAACTCTTTCAATTGTTGTTTTTCATTTCAGTAACCACTACAGCAATATGGACAACCCAAATAGCGATGGGGCAGGTGGACTAGATCCACAGTGGTGGACAGACTTGCAAATTTCAGGTCCAGGAAAGGAACACAGAGAAGACCTACATGAACAGGGACTTTAAATTGATGTACAAGGAGGGAGTAAAGTGGCTCATCTCTGAGAGACTTTTCTGTTTAGGAAGGAAGACAGGGGAACGATGTGGTTTCTTTTTATTTTTGTTTTGTGGATCTGGGGGTGAGGTTGTTTGTTTGTGTGTTTATTTTCCAGAACACCTGAGAGTTATCCTGCATTCATACAGTTCAAGAAGGAAAGGGCTCAGGAAAAAATCATTTCTGGCTGCTGCAAAGTTGGTGCACCACCAGGTCCTAGCAGTCATAACTGCCCCTGTTACGCAGTACCCCAGGGCTGCCCCCCTACCTCCACAGCTGCTCTCCTGGCATCCCACTCACTTACAAGATTATGGAGAGGAGAACTGGAATGCAAAGCAGAGGCATTTGTATGAGTTTTTCACTGTCCTACATCTCTAGCTGTTTGTAAAACAAATACAGTGATTTGTTCTGGTGTTGTGGTCAGCCTGCAGCCCTTTTTGTATTTAATAAAGAAAATTCTGGAGAAGAGTCTGTGAATTCAATATTGAGCACAACGTCCTTCACTGATAGTGGTGATCCTAAAGCTGTTGCCTGTCTTACTCCCTTTCCACATAAATGCAAATGTATTCAAAAGGGGGTGGAGGTGGGGGAATAAGTGTCTGTATGTGAGCGTGTGTGTGCGGAAAGAATAAAAACATAACCCTGTACCTGTCAAACCTTACAGCTCTAAAGTTTCACTGAAGTAGGACTTAGTCTATCAGTAGATGAACTAAACACTCTTCTCTAAGTTCCTTTTGAGACCATATTAGTATAATAAGAAATTTTGTATAAGTGAAAGAGTTTTTAAAAGTTGTTTTTTTTTTTCCCTAATCCCATGATGCCTTTTAGATACAGGCTAGTGGAGAATGCACAAGATGTTGAGTGCTAACAGCACTGGTTTGGCTAACCATTTGTGTTTCTGGCTGTAAGCTGAAAGTTCTCTGCACTGTACTGAGTCAGTGTTAGCTTGGTTCTGAGTGCACTGTACAGAAAGGCCACTGGCAGACATGATCGCTCTGTTGGTTGTTGTGATTGGTGTTAGTGTTACTGATAGGAAGAGTCCCCTCAGTCGTCTCCTCTAAAGATCACAGATTTTTAAAATCGTGACATTGCAGCCTGCCAATGTGGTCTGTGTGTCTGAGCAGGAACTTTTCTGCCATTAATCTCTGGGCTGCTGCTCAGTAGAAACGAAAGCCATCTGGAAGGAGAAAGGGAAAAGGAAACAAACGTGTAACTGCTTCCACTAGTAGTCGTGGTAATGTTTGGAGTCTTGTTTCACAATTGTCATGGGTAGCACATCCTCCACCATAATTTCACATCTGTCCTGCATACCATGTGTTTCCTCATTTCAGCATACTTTGACTTCCAATGCTCTTGTCTCTGGGCTCTTAACCTGGTGGTTCGTGGAGATCTGCTTCTTGGAGAGGCACCATAATTCTGTAGTGTCCGCTGTTCGTACAGTTTGTATCTCAGTCCCACCAATGTGGTCCAGACATAAAAGCAGCGCTCCAGGTTATGAAAACCATTCAGCACTGGGATGCATTCCAACGTGGGCACATGTCCCAGTATTCACCATAGTGCCTGCTGCTTTCCGTGGCAGATAGATTTAGGGTGCTCTCCTGCACCTCTCTTCAGCCAACGTGGATTGTGTTCTCAAGTCCTCTCTACAGAAACCTTTCTCGTGTTTCTGAGAAAGACTGAAAAAAGCCTTCAAATGCTTTTGGAAACCTCCATGGGGATGGTGGGAACTCAAACTCCTCTCCCTCAGTCTCCGTGAAACTTCTGAAGGTCTTTGAAGTCTTCCGTAAATTATTGCTCATTAAAGCAATGCCGGAAATTTTGAGGTAAGCACCAGAAAGGCAGTGTGAGTATGAACATGGGGCTAAGCTGGCTGAAACAGTTTAGTATGTGGGAATACACCCCTCCTTAGAACAGGACTGGTGTTCTCTCAGTGGATCAAGAATGAAATTCCCTGATTACACTGATGCCAGTTGTGGCCCTATACTAAAAGGTGCAATTTGGTTCCAAAAGCTACTCTTTGGCTTCTTTGTTTTATGTTAAAAATGCACTGCATCTTCCATACTATTTCTGCATTTGTGCTTTGAGTAGTTCCTGGGAGTTACAAACCAGCTGATAAATTTAATCCAAAAGCTAGCCCTTTGGGAACTCTAGCACCTTGTCCCAAGTGCTCACAGCTCACCCACTGATAAAAACAAGTTATAACTACATATGAAACAAAGTCATTTGTTTGTTTTAATGTAAATATTAATGGTTGACTTTACGGAACTGGAAGCTTTCCCTAGCAGACACTGCTGTAGGAAGTTTTCTTTCAGAGGAGCTCAAGTAATCACTTTCTCTCAATGTGTTTGCTGTTGCCTGTTCTCATGCTGAGTTGAGGTACTAATTATCAGCATCTGCCAATGCAGCAGACAAGCACCTAAACAAGCATCTCAGCTTTCTGGGTTCACTCCCTTAATTTTCTGTTTTGAGTATATAAAGTATCGCTGAGATTTATTTTATCTGGGCAAGGCAAGTTAGTGAAGCAAGTTAGCCGTCACGTAAGTGGAAGAAGATGAGCTCTGAGCACCAGCTGCTTCTGGAGGGGCAGCTTGTCCCCAGTCCTCCTGGGAGAGAAGGTGGTGACAGCACACAAGGGACAGCCCTTGGTTTTAGCACCACTGTGGAAAACAGATAAGATGCCAGGCACTCAGGAAGAGATTATTTCTCTGCAAATTTCTCAAGAGAAAAAAAATAATTATGTCCTGAAGGAGAAATGTAAATTATGAAAAATGATATAAAAAATATCAATATCAAATATCTCTCTACAAATCCTCAGTCTGCTGAAGCATTTTGTCTGTAGAATGGATGAGAGAAAAGAACCACTGAACAGTGCAGAGAGGAAAGGGAATTCAACGTGAATGGGTGGGTGCTTGCTCACCCTGTAGAGGAGCCCAGCGGACCGCAGGCAGGAAGCAGGTGCTGCAGAGTAGCAACTTGATGCTGCTCTGGCGACAGCCAACGTCTGTAGAACGTCCAGGACATGCCATGGTTTGGGCTGTTGCCTGGTGATCCAGGTGGTGATGATCTAACTACTGGGCCACCAGTATGCTGCAGTGGACATAGCACAGGGCATTCAGCTAATGATCCTTCTCTCTCCCCACCAATTTGCTCTCTCCAAATACCTAGAAATAACATAGGAGAGCCAGCATTTTATTCGGTTAATTACTACCTAGCTATGAAGGAACTTTCTAATAACTAAAGAAATTCACAAACACGCTGCATGGTAATTGAGCTAACGTTGAGAATGTTTCAGCGGAAGCGCATGATAAGGAAACATGGCAAATACTATACACGGATCCTGTCAGCGGAGAAAAGTTAGGATATTAATTGAAGTTGTGATTAAACTCTGGAACACCACAATTAAGGCAAGCATGCAGATTTAGTTTGCCATGCTGTTACACTGCAAGGAGAATACAGAGAGAAAAAGAGAGCCTGTATTTAAAAATCAGTTTAACCTAATTTGGGAATCATACAAGCACTAATGTCTGTGTTTTCCCAGATCCTAACGTGATTGAATTGCTTTCTAAATATCCTGATCTGTCACAGTACCATCACCCTGCCTGCAATAGCAGGGAATAGGACGTAATGACTTAGAAGAGCCCAATAACACTATGCGTGATTTGGGATACTGTTATCATCCCTGTGTGGCTTCCCCCCCACCTCCAGCTGTGCTGCAGTTCTATTGGCAGATAGTTTGTCTGGTAGAAGAGGAAGTCACCTGGGCACATATGGCAGGTATGTGGAGTCTTGCAGGCTTTTTTACATGTCACCAGAGCAGTATATAAACAGGATTTAGAGACCAGCCTGACATCCAACATTTCCCTTAGCAAGACTGATCTAGACATAGGGACTACACTTGCATCAGCAGGTACAGAATGCTGGTGTCATGGGGTCAGCAAGCAGAGCGGTTACTTAAATGCTTTCAGAAAGGTGACTTCAGAGGTTCCGCGCAGTGCAGGTGAGCCACCTCACGCCTGATGCATTTCTGGTAAGCTTTTGTGGTAAAATCAATGGAACGACACTAGTCTGACTCTTTGTCCTTGTGGCTGCCAGGGGAGCAAGTCTTTGCAGGGCTGGAGGAGCAAGCCCGCCAAGCCATGATGAAAAACAGCTTTCCTGGACCTCTTGGGGACCAAAGGCCAGCCATTCATCCACTGCAAGACCATGACTCCAGCAGCAGTGAGTTCTGCCCCTTCCAGTAATTGCAAGGTAGTGGACTGGAGAGACTCTTCCGAGGGCTGAGGTTAGGTGCTGCACAGCTTGCGGGGGTCCTCTGGGGACCATCTTACTCATCTCCTCCTCTGGGTTAGCCCTTGGCTCTTGTGCAGGACTCCGCATCAGCCAACAAGAGTGGGACTGCTCCCTAAGGGTAGGTGGGCCCGGAGCCACCACAGCGCAGGTTGGGCAACCAGCTCACCAGCAGGGTGCACCCCACAGAGCGGGGTGCTGACAGCAACGGGCTCTGCCCACAGATTGCCAAGCAAGGCTGGCTAACAGGACAGACCCGGGAGCTCCATGCAGTACTCTGGGGACTGAAGTTTAAACGAAGCATCTGGTCAGTGGGTGTGAGCAGATGGCCCCAGATGAGGCTTGTCAAGACAATTAAGGTTTATTAGTGCCCTCAGGGCCCTGACACTTGGAGTAACTGCTCTGTATGTTTCAGGTGGCAGTGATGATGATGAAACCACCCAGGATGAAGTCTCTTCCCACACTTCTGAAGAGGATGGTTCAATGATAAAAGTGAAGAAAGAGTTAGAGAATGTGGAAAAACCTGCAGCTGGAACCCCACTGATGAGAGAAAATGAGGCAAGTGTATATTGGCACTGCACTCACCTCAAGTTCCCAGGAAGAAGAGAGGGCGCTGGGTGAAAACACATCTTTTCTCCTCGGGGTGATTTCTTCCCTTGTCCCCACTCTCGCTTCCTCCAAACAGTATCTCCTGGCTGGAGGAAATAGTGGAAATGGTGTGAGGTGTTCTTGGGTTGCCAGGAACAGGAGACAAACTGCTATTCTCCTGCCTTGCTGAGATGCTTACGTGGTCTGTCCACCTCCTTCAGTGCTGGTACCTTTCTCTGACTGATCTCCCCTTCCCTTCTGCTGCAGAGCAGACCTTGCCTACCAGAGGCACTGTGCTGGCAAGATTATGGGTGCGAGTGTGGGCCACAAGGCTTCTCTTGCTTCTGGAGGCAGCAGGAGTTTTGCTCGGAGGATACATAAAGGAAGTTTTAGATGGAGAACAGCAAACCAGCCCCAGCAGGACTGGGCACAGCACTTGATTTGGGCAAGGCCTGTGTGCAGGTGTTGACTAGATACTAAGGGAGGGTGGGGTGGCTGTGTGAAGACCTGTGTGCCCTACACCAAGGTGTCTTTCCCTCCCCTTAGGTTACCGAGAGTTTGAATGCTGACCCCATGCTGGGATTGTCCCAGTGTCCCCTCTGCCAGCTGGAATGTGGAAGCAGAGAGCAGCTCATTGCGCACGTGTACCAGGTAGGGGTTGGTTCCAAATGGGGGGATGTCTCTGGCCTTAAGCTGCTCAGCTGTCCCAAATTCAGGAACAGGCCTGGGCAAGGGCATGGGACGGCTTTGTTCTGATTTTTGCAGTCACAGAGCTGAACTGATCCTCCTATCTAGGATGTGACTGAAGTTTATAGCAGATAATCCACAGGGAGTCCTTGGTGAAAGAATCAGCAAGGCACCAGTCTGCACAGCTGGAGAGCACAGCTCCATCCCCAGGCAGTCACTACAAGCAGTTGCAGGCTGAGACAAGACAGTTCTTTCAGATCAAACACAGAAGCAATTTTTACATCACTCAGTGAAATAAGGAACCCTCCTCTTGATCGTTTGGTTCTTTATTCTGTCCCTTTATCACGGTTCCTATCCATGAAAACAGCAGTTCTTCCTCTGAAACAATTCCAGTACTGCGGGAAATCTATGCTGGGATCTTACAGGATTTTTGTCAGTACTCTCCTCCCAGCACATCAAAGTCTGTAACAGAAGGAATGAAACAGAGCTGAACTGACCACTTATCTGCACCAGCTGACTGTCTGTAGCTACCATCATAGTGAGCTTTCCCTCCCCAGCATCCTGCCTACTGCTGGTGCAGTCATGCTTTTTCTAGCAACACCAGCTGCTTAGATGCCTTTCTGAAAACAAGGGGCAGGTCGTATGATCTGAGCGTTCTGGCTCTACTTGTTTCTCTTGCACTGCTGTTGAACTGCAGGAAGGTATTTGATCTGTGACATCCCAAATGTCTTGCACTTAGTCTAGGAGCTGTAAGCCAGAGGTTTTAGTGGTTAAATGATCCTTTTCCAAGAGGCTGAACTAAATGGTTTGCCATATTTTGTTAGCACACCTCAAACTGGGCAGGGAGCTGGGCAGTTTGTAACTAACAACCTAGTGGTTGTTTTGCAGCACACTGCAGCTGTGGTGAGCGCCAAGAGCTACATGTGTCCTGTATGTGGCAGAGCCCTCAGCTCACCAGGATCCCTTGGGCGACATCTCCTGATCCACTCAGAGGACCAGCTGTCAAACTGTGCAGTGTGTGGAGCACGTTTCACCAGCCACGCCACATTCAACAGGTCAGGGTCGCCCTGGCTGGTGAGTGGGCTAGGGTACCCACAGAAAAGATTAGGTGGGTTGCCTTAAGTGACACAGGAATCATGTCTATGCCCTACTAAAGGCCAGCTGTGAACACCCACAATGACTGAGATTTCCTGGATCCCTTCCTCCTTGCAGCTCCACATTACCTGCAAAAATCTCCACGAGCTGTGCTGCTAAAAGGGTGTTTCTTAGCTCTGTGAAGAAGTAGGATTCTTCAGAGCACTGAGACTCTTGTCACAGAACAATCGTTGCTCTCCTTGCTGATCAGTCCATCAGACAGGGTCTGTGCTGCCCAGATGAGTTCCTCATTTCCAAAGCAAGACTACAGGCAGAAACCAAAATGTTCCTTATTTGTGTCCTCCCTGGTGGAAGATTATTCACTGACTAGGGGAACAGGGAATGGAGAAATCCAGAGATGATGGGGAGTAGCAGCTTGCTGGTTAATTCCTGCCCTTGCACTCTTCCAACTCAGGTACTGCTCTGGGCTAACCCTGTTCCTACCCCTGTCTATGCTGTTGATTGGTTTTAGGTATTCAGATGTGTTTGTGGGCAGGGATGGTTTAGCACAGGCCTCTGTCATGGGCACTATTAGGGGTACTGTTCACTGCAGCCTCCCCGTCAGTCCGAGATGAGGTCCCTCCTGTCAGCACCAAGTCTCTGACACTCTGCACTTTCTGCTTTCCAGTGAGAAGCTGCCAGAAGTGCTCAGTGCAGATCGCCTGCCCGCACCCCAAACTGAGGGCCCCTCCAGTGTCGAGGGGAAGGACGTTGCCTTTCACACCCCTGTATATCCTGCGAGCATCCTCCTAGTGTGCAACAACTGCGCTGCGTATCGCAAGCTGCTGGAGGCACAGACACCTGGCATGCGAAAGTGGGCACTTCGTCGGCAGAACGAGCCCCTGGAAGTGCGGCTGCAGCGTCTGGAGCGGGAGCGCACAGCCAAGAAGAGCCGGCGGGACAACGAGACTCCCGAGGAGCGGGAAGTGAGACGGATGCGGGATCGAGAAGCTAAGCGCCTGCAGCGCATGCAAGAGACAGATGAACAGCGGGCGCGACGGCTGCAGCGAGACCGGGAAGCCATGCGATTGAAACGTGCAAACGAGACCCCAGAGAAACGGCAGGCCCGGCTCATCCGGGAACGCGAGGCCAAGAGGCTGAAGCGGCGCCTGGAGAAAATGGACATGATGCTTCGGGCACAGTTTGGCCAGGACCCCTCTGCCATGGCAGCTTTGGCAGCTGAAATGAACTTCTTCCAGCTGCCAGTGAGCAACGTAGAGCTGGAGAGCCAACTGCTGGGCAAAATGACCTTTGAGGAGCAGAGCAACAGTACACTGCATTGAGCTGCGGCCAAAGACTACCGCCACTGCTGCGTCTGTCGCAGGCAAACTAGCAGGCTTCTATGCTCAGGAGGCTGTTGTGGGTCCCTGGCTAGCTCTCCCCCACAGATGGTTCCGACTTTCTCCTGAACACAGGAGGAGAACAGAGCTGAGAGATGTCTGCCAAAGTAGCCCTGGTGGAAGCAGATTCTGAGGATACAGGCTGCTGTGGGGGTCAGCCACAGCTTGTGAACAGTGGGAAAATAAATTAATGTTTCACATTTATTTAGTCCCCTTCTTTACCTTTTGTACTTTGTCCTGTTCTTGGACCCTTGCAGCATGGATGGGTTTAGGCTGCTGCAGTTTTGCTACAGGTGAAAAGCCTGCCTCACTGAAAAAGGAACTTATTTACAGCAGCGTAAGTAATGGAGCTGAGGACTTTGATAGTCCCATGCTCCTCCAGGAATACATACCTCACTGCTTGTGTCCATAAAAATTGAAGCAAAAAAGGATGCCATCTTCCTGCAAATGGCTGCGCACACCCTTTAACACTATTTCTATGTGCTTGTTTGCCGTAGTGTACTTGGAAAAACTAAGAGGAAGTAATTCCTGTTCTAAGATACCTCATATAGACAATAACAGAAAGGCTGACCGAGGTAAGCAAACAAGGAGCAGCTTGCCAGTTGATGAACAAGGTAATTTTCACTTAAACAGCATTTCAGGTTTGCAAGTGAGAGAGACACAGACATGCTGTAGAGAGTTTAGCAAAGGGCCCCAAAGGGACTGCAACATCTGTCCTCTGAGGAGAGGCTGCAAGAGCTGGGATTGCTCAGCCTGGAGAAAAGAATGGTTAGGGGGATCTTGCCCATGCCTAGAAATACCTGAAGGGAGCTGCAGAGAGGACAGAGCCAGTCATTTTTCAGTGACTTAGAAACTTGATTTTTTCCCTCTAGTTAGCTTGAAAAACTTTTGCCGCAACTCTTTTGAAGTCCTACTTAACTGCTTAAAATAGTTGCCTTTGAAGTGCACCATGCTGCATTTTTTCATGACATGAAACTAACCTTATAGACAGTCTTGTGGGCACTCACTACAAAAAGCTTTTAATCTTTTGAACCCTACACTCTTTAACATGCCACTGTAACAGCTTGTTTCCTCAGCTTAGAGAAGTTGTTTTATCTTCTCATCTGGATTTTCAGGAGCCATCCTTGCCTTGCTCTCTTTGGGAAAAGGCACCAGGTCTGGCAAGGATCTATTCAGTTCTATGTTACCTTCTCCATATCCTCTTTTGTTCTGTGAGCTGATCTCACTTTTATTCTTACCTCTGTTCATTTTCACACTCAAGCCAACAGTTTGCTCTTTGCAGCAATTGCTGTTACCCTACATTGTGTGTTTTGCTTGGCCAGCAGAGACATAGCTTTGCTGTGCTAACTGTACACTTTTTTGAGGTTGCTTTTACCACAACCTCCCTGGCACCTTATGATTATTCCAAGCAATATTTACTAACAAAACCATTGTATCAAAGGGGTTCAAGGAGATCACAGAAAAGCGAAAGTATTTGAATGCAGACTTAAAGCTTACAAGCTATCTGTCTGCCTTTACCTTGTGTTTGTCAGTTTCCAGATCACTGTGTAAGACCAGAGAACCCCCGTTCAAACGATCACTGATGCCACAGACGAGCAAAAAGTCTCAAACACCAAAGGAAAAGCTATTGGTTTATATATAGATATATATAGATATAGATATATACTGTGTTTACAGAGTCAACGAGTTAAATGCAATATTCATAAGAGCATTAACAATAAAAATACAATCTGTGTGTAGCCAAGTACAGACTTAAAATGGTAAAACAGGAAAAAGGATCTCACCAAAAGTACAAATATACAGTACAAATTGATTTATTTAAAACAGTTACAAAAAAAGCACAACAAAATAGAGATTATCCTTAGAATTATTAATGCTTTGTTAAAGATCAGGTAGGAGGAATGGGGTGGGAGCAAGGTTGGAGGGGAGCACCTGACTAGTTCTAAGGCTTTAGATACAATGCGGTCGGTTACATGTTAATACAGCCATTACATAACTGGGATTATAGTTGAGGGATCAGCACTTATCTACAAAGACCTCCTTGCCTCAGGGCAGCCCAGCCAGTTCCCCCAGTGCCACATGCCTTGCTCTGCTTAGCATGCGCAGACCCTCCCCTGGCTCTAAGGTGCCACGAAAGCGAAAAGCGACCAGAACGTGCACGGCGCGTTTGCAGGGTGGGGTGGCAGCAGCCTGGGACGTCGGGACAAGTCCTGTCCTCCATGGACAGATGTGAAGACCATGGAGGAGTCTTGACCATCGGCATTTTAAGCCCTACACGGAACATACCCTGGGCCAAACTCTGTACAGAATGTGCATTCGTAGCCATCTGAGCAGCTTCTGTAAAGTTTCAGGCCCGGGACAGCCTGAAAGGCAAAGAGCAGTTGTGAGTGACGCTAGGGAAAGGCACATGGACTGCTGTGGGCAGGAACTAGCATTTGGGCTACTCAAGCTGCTGTAGTTTCATTTAAAATATTTTTCTGAGTAACAAGGATCGTTAGTTCTCTACTGGGGAAAGTGACTTCAAGTGTGGGGTGGGGACAGGAGGGATGGGGACACTTAATGTGAAAAGTGCATTATACTTGCGCACCTGCTGGAAAGGAGAGGCAGAGGTGCTCCTGCAGCTTTCCTCCTTTCCAGACAGAGCTTCCTCTGCATAGTCTGGTAGTGATGAGCGCTCGTCACCTGGAGCAAGTCTTGTGTTCCTGGGGGAACAGTGTACACACGGCCTGGGAGCAGGCCTGGCCTCTGATGGGCAGCTGACCCGAGGAATGTTTCATGAGATGGGACAGATGGCTACAGACACCCGTTATTGCATCCTACAGACTCTTCCCACAGCCTCCGTGCGAGCTGGGTAAGACCAAGGCCAGGACGCCTCCTCCTTCAGGTAGGACAGACCACAGCTCTCCCTCCCTTCACAATAGCAGCAGGAAAACAGTGTATTTCTGAGAAGCCTGTCACATCTCTGCCAGCAGAAAGGCCTGGATAACCAGCTCGTTCCATAACGTCTTCCTGGCTTTATCTCCCCCTATCCATGTAAACCTAAGAAATAAATGCCTCCTCTGTGGGCTCTTTCACAGCCTTCCTGCCCACAGCAGAACCTGTCTCGCACACTCCCTGTCTCGAGAGAGCCTGAACACTCAACCCAACAGCCACCACTGGAGCTGAGCAACACAGTCCAACCCAGTAAAGAAAGATTCCAGTGATTATGAGTGCTGTTTGCTGGGCTAGAGGGCCTCCGGTACTCCCCTCCTACCCACAGTCCCTGGGGCAAGCGGCCAGATGCCCAAATTACTCTCAATGCCTCCTCCATGAGATGTGCTCCAAACCGTTGCTTCCAGAGAACAGAAGAGCTGGCAGCTGAACCATGCTCAACAGTGGGACTCACAGGGAGCCTGGACAGAAGCCCCAAGGACAAACACACCCTGGCCTCTTCCACGGACCACAGAACCACTCAGCAGATGCATGGCCAAGCCAGCAGCCAAGGAAACACCAGGACGAGCACCCGCCCAACCCCCAGCTGCCCCAGGCAGAGCTGGTCTAGCCCCGCGGCATCTTGCTTCATACACCAGCCTTTTCAGACCACCGCCCCACGCGGCCAAGACCTAGAAGCAGTGAGTACAGCGACACACGGGACATGAGGCAGGCTCTCCAAACCCTCTAAGACAGAGACTTCCATGTCTGAATGGGCACACCGGGGCTCTGCACCGTCCAGCTGCACAAACACTCTGAGCACACAACGTCCCTTCCGCACTCACTGGCCAAACCTCTGCAAGATCCCTTCCTCAGCTGCCTGCCACAGCTCTCAGTCCCTCTGCATGCGCCACACAAAGAACAGGCAAGAGAAGCCGGGCTCCTCTGTCTTCTGCTCTTGGCCACAGACCCTGGCTATCCTGAGCATTAAGCACTAACCAGCATCAGGCAAGGCCTTTGTGCAGGAGAGTCCGATGAACAGCGACTGCGGAACACACGTGGGAATGAGGCCGCGCACCTGGGCCCAGGCAAGGATGTTCCTGTGCCACGAAAAGGCAGCACCCCACAGCTGCCGCGTCGAAGGAGGCAGAATCTTCACACGACAGTGTCACTGTGACCTTGTGCATTTCCACATGCAGGTGATGAGACCACAAGCATTTTGTGATTCTGGGGAAGCTATGTGTGACACGGGCAGCATCCTCACCCTGGAGAAACCCTCGTGAGGCACAAACACTGAAGGCATGAACAAAGCGTATCTTAACTAAGGCCTGAAAATAAATTGTTCTCCCGGCGCAGGCATGTCAAAGGCAACAGAAATGGCTAGCGATTTGCTAGGAAATCATAATCAATGGCCTGGATGGAAGAACCCTTCTGGAGACTCTCTCGCTTGCAGAACACGTATGCACAAAGCCCCTGCCACACAGCCAACTGAAGCCAGTTGGTTACAGGACACGTTTCTGAAGAGTATTCAGACCAACCCTGAGACACCAGCACCGCAGAAGCTGACCAGGAGGGCAGCCACATCATCGAGAAGTGCTGACACACAAGCCATTCGGGGAAAGAGAGAAGCAGAGCCCTAGCAGTCCAGCATGCCTGGCAGAAAACTTCAGGAAGATGAGACAAGGGAGACAGAAAATGGTACACTAACATCAGGAGCATCATCAGGACTCTAGCAGGGATCGGCACGCTGAGAAGAAATCCTCAAAAGCCTGGTCCTAGCAGAGTGATGGGCACCGTAATACAGGGAATACTCAAATCCACGTTAAGTCAGTAAAGGCTCTTACCCTTGACAAAAGCCAGTGTCATAACACACCATCAGAGAGGGCAAATTAGTGTAACTGCAGGAGCCTTCACTCGAATGGAGTGTTATTTACCATAACGAGGTATTAATACACATTTGTTAGATTTCACTGTGAAGAAGGCTACTCTTGATATTACTGTGTTGTTCTACAGAGGAACTCCAAAGTTCTGCGTTAGAACAACTAACAGAAAAACACCCAGAAATGCCCTACGATGCTGCGATCCCTAGAGTCCCTACATTACTCATGGAACTGTAATTAGCTGAAGCTTTGTACTTTGCCTGCACATGCACAAACGCTTGTTTCTTTAGAGTTTATTCAGAAAACTGCCTGCAGGGAATAATTAGCCATCTGTAAAGTTTTCTTCTGATGTAATTACAGAATAGTCTCGGTCTTCTCACAGTCGAAGGATGTGTTTCCATCCCTCACTAGAGAATGCTAAATATATCTGACTCCAGCTTTCAAAAAAAACAAAAACCAAACAAAACAAAACCTAGCCCCATTCACCCACAGGCTAAGCCTTAAAAGCCTTAAGCCCAAGAGATTTTGTTTTTAAGGTTATTAACGTGGGAAGGAATATTTGATTTGGTGACTAATATTACAATAATTAGGTGACAACAGAAATATTTCAAAGCAGGAAACTGACATCTCCCATCCCGTGCCCCATCCCAAGTGCTCAAGTTCCCTATTCACCTGTACCCAAACCCATTCTTTTGGTCCTTCCTCTTGAGTTTCTGTGATTCATGGAAATCTCTGTACATTCTTTGCAAGAAGAAAGAGCAGTTGGATTCAGTGGAAGAGACATTAAACAGAACCATCAGAGAAGCATCTGCGTCCTGCCCTCAAGAGCTCCATCGGTGAACGGTCCTTTTAAAGTGCATGTGTGAAGAAAGGGGATACTGGGAGTAGAGCCCCCTAAACTCCAGTGGGGACCCATCTCTCCCCATCATGAAAAAGGAGGAATAATATCTTCAGCAATTTTACTTTCTACCTTAAGCCACGTCTGCCCTTCCCATCTCTCCACCTTTCCTGAATGCTTACTTAGACCCTGCCCTGCAGGGTGTCAGTTGTTCAGGGAGGTGCAAGAAAGCCCCAGCCTCCAGATGTTCTCATCGCAAGCTCGTGAGCACGTCCCTTTTCTCTACCTCGGCTAGCCTGTTGCTGCTCCCTGAGGCACTGGAGTCCTCTCGATTCCCCAAGAGGAACTGGTCAGCCACTGAACTGGAATTAATCCAGTTCTGCAGGGCAGCCTTGCTGGTGAACCTGCCACAAAGCGTGTGCAATTTCTCCACCCAGTGAAGGTGAGGCTCACCCGGAGGGCATGCCCTAGCTCACAGCCTCAAAGGGATCACTTCCCTGCATTAGAACGCCCTTCGATAGACAGCTTGACCTCCTGGGGAATGAAAGAGGGACGGAGCAGAGAGGGCCGAGGCTCCTCTGCCTGCGTGCTGTATCTTTGGAAGCCTGGGGCTGCCCAGCTGTGCTGAGTGACAGTCTCAGGCTGAGAGGGTTCTGCGTGAGAGCTCTGAGCTGCACTTTCCCTTTCTGGCTGGCTCTTCCTTTCAGCAGCTCTGTCAGACGGTTCTCTGGACCCCTGAGCAGTTCTTTCAGATTTCTCCCTAGTAGATATCAACTGATCTGTGAGAGGGTAGTTAGCCTGAGAAGCAGAGTTGCCATTCATGCTCTGTAAACTGATTGATATGCAGACATCGCCCACTTGCAGCCTGTGACAGGGCAAAGCAAAGAGCTGAGCAGTCCGCCCCGGGCTACAGGAGGACCAGCCCTGGCCATAGACAAAGAAGGGATGCTCTGGGGGCACATCGATGCTCACTTTACTTTGTTGCTCCCCAACCACAAAATGCAACATGACAAGCCCAGGCCACTGGCTTTCCTGAATATCCACCACGGTGCTGGAATCGATCTTCAGGCCCCCGCTCACCTCTGCACTGCGAACAAAGTCTTGAGTCTGCAGGTCCTCTACCCGCTTCAGCTCTCCTGTAGCCAGCTGGATGATGGCTCCTTTCATGAAGTGGGAGGGCAAGTGTGAGGAGCTGGGTGGCTGCAGCTGTGCCGGGTCCTTTTCAAGCACACTTCCTCGAGCCTGCACGTCTGGACTCTGCCTTACCAGGGTTTCTGAAGCAGAAGACCTGATGGGCTCAGATCCAACGGGAACCAGTACTGGCTTGCCGTTGGCTATCACCATTCCTTTGGTTAATTGTCTTTGTCTAACCATCTCTTCAGGGGATACAACATACGGACTCCTGGACTGGCTCTTCCCAGCAGCGGCCCTTTCCACCGTGTTCCTCAAAATGTCCTTTGACTCCCCCTGCTGATCAGAGATACTATGGCAAAGGTTTAAAGGGCTTGGGTCATCTTTCCTCTGGGCTGCCAGAACATGATAATCCTGAGATGCCAACACCCCTACCACCCTCTGGACCTCCAGGTCAGTGTCTGGGGTGTTTCTGTGAGCTGGCACAGAGACCTCTGTTCTCAACGTCTGGTAACCTGAAAGAAACTGTCCATCAACCACACATCCCACTGCAGCCCCTGGCGGACAGTCTTCGGCTTTACTGCTGCCAGAGTCCACAGCCTCACTGGTCCTCCTCACCACGTTGTGCTCCAGATGTCTCTGTCCACCGTTGGCAGCAGCTACCTCTGAACTCAGCTGACTGTCTTGCTGAGAAGAATCTGGGCTTCCACCTGCTGTGGGTGTCTCATATGCCGAGTACCCTGGTGGGAGGCGGGACATCTGATAATAAACAGGAATTCTACCTAGCGTAGTATCTAGTGGCTGGGTCCCAGCATGGTGCTGCATCTGGCCCGAGGGAGAGACCGCAGAAGCAGATTTGTTGAAGGTGTGGGTAGGAGAGGTAGTCTGGGGGGAAGGAGCGGCTTCTTCCGTGAAGAGAGAGGCATATGGCACAAAGTGGGGGACGTGAGAGGCGGCGAGGTTGGTGGAAGGAGACAGGAGAGGACTAGGCAGGAAGCCGGGAGGGACAGCGTAGGGCACCGTGTAATGCGAGCCGATGAGCTGCAGGGACGTCGGCGGGATCTGCGCGTAGTGGATGGGCGGGTAGGGCACCCCCGGGTGCTGGATTATCGGCGAGGTCACGTTGAAGGCCGGGGTCAGGGGGCTCACGTTCACCACGGGGTGCAGGGCCGTGGGGGAGAAGGTGGCGGGCGGCACCGCCACCTTGTAGAGCATCCCGTACTGGTCCACCGTCAGCCCCGCCACCGCCTCCGCGGCCTCCCCGGGGCCGTAGCGCAGGGCCGCGGGGCCCGGCCCCGCCGTCCGGGCCCACTCGGGGCCCTCGCCCGAGGCCTGGGCGCCCCCCGCCCGCGCCGCCTCCGTGCCGCTGCTGGCGGCCGGCAGCTCCCGCTTCTTGGGCGGGAGGCGCTCCTGGCTGCGCTCGTGGCCCGCTCTCATGGCGCCCCGCGGAGTCCCGGCAGCCGCGGCCGCGACGCTCGTTCATGGGGGCGCCCGCAGGGGCTGCCGCACGCCGGCTCCCGGATCCCCGCCGCCGGCCGCCGCCGCCTCACCTGCACCGGGAACAGAGGGAGCCGTGAGCCCGGGGGCCGGGGCCGCGCGGGGGGAGCCCCGAGCCGCGGGGACGGGGCCAGACCCGGGCCCCGGGCCCCGGAGCCGCGAGCCCCCGCCCCGCTCGGCGGCCCCGGCCCCGGCCCCGGCCGCCCCGCGCCCTGCCCCGCTCCGCCCCGCCGGGCCCGAGGCGCCGCGGCCGCGCCCCGCCTCCGCCGGCCCGCCCGGCGCCCGCCGCGCCTCACCCGCCGCCATCGCCCGGCTCCTGCTCCGCGACCCCCATCGGCCCCGCGGCCGCCTCCGGCCCGGCCCGGCCCGGCCCCGCCCCGCGCCGCGGCGCGCAGCGATGACGAGGTGAGGCCGCGCGCCGGAAGCGCCTCAGCGCCGGGGCCGCCCGCAGCGCCCGTTGCCGCGGCGACGGCTGGAGGCGAGGCGGGGCGGGGGAGCCCTGCGCGGGGCCGGGAGCTGCGGGCGGCCCCAGAGCGGAGCGGGCGCTGCCGAGGCGACCTCGCTGCTGCGGGGGGCAGCGGCTGGGCGCCCCCTGCCCGGCCTCGGCTGCGGGGAGCCGGCGGCTCCTCACCGGGCGCCCTGCGGCCGATCCCCGCCGAACCCAGAGCAGGCGGCAGCCGGGCCCAAGCCGCTCCCGGGCCCCGCCGCCACCCCGGGCCGGCTCCAGCGGGCCGTGCCCCGGCCGGCTCGGAGCGCTCCTCCCCGCCCCTCCCCGCCCCTCCGGCCGCCGCGCGCGGCTTCGGTAACCTGGGCCCGCGGGGGGCGAGCCGCCGGCAGCTGCCCGGGCCCCCGGCCCCACCCGCTCCCGCCGCGGACGGCCCCGGCAACCGCCGCCCACCCCCCGCCCCCCCGTGCGGCGAGGCGCCGCGGAACCCAGTCTGCGGGCGGCGCGACCCGCCCGGCCGCACCTTGGGGCAGCGCTCGGCGCGGGGCCCGCCCCCCGCGTGACGTCATCAGTGACTGCCACGGCGCAACGCAGCGCCGCTCGCGGGTCCAGGACGCGTGCGCTTCCGCCGAGGAAAGTAGTGCGGGACGCCTCCCCCCCGCCCCGCCGCCGCCCGTCTCGTGCCGCCCCGGCGCCTTTCCCGCCGCGGAGGCCGCGGCCGCGCCCCCAGCCTGGCGCCGGTCGCGGCCGGGAGGCCGAGGGGAGCGTGCCGGCGCGCGGATCCCTCCGCCTGCCGTATCGGTGCTGAGGCCGCGCCGCCGCCATTTTGAATGCCCGGCTCCTGCCGCTGCCGCTTCCTCCGCTGCAGGCACCGGCCCGGTGAGTGGGGCCGCGCCGCCCGCCCCGCGCCCCTCCTCGCCGCGCCCCGCGGCAGCCCGGGCACCGCGCGTGCCGCCGCCGGGCCTCGCGGCGCTGCCCCCGGGTCGCTCCGCGGCCTCCCGGGGCCGCCCGCGGGAGGAGGCCGCCCGCTGCCCTCCCGCCGCCTCCTCCGGCGCGGGGCCCGGCCGCCCGCCCGCCCGCGGCCCCTGTCCCTGCCCGGCGCTGCCGGCCCCGCTCCGCTCCGGCCCCGGGCCCTCGGGGCCGGCTCCCGCGGCTGAGGGGCGCGTCTGCGGCGGGCTCGGGCCTTCGGCCGCTGGCGAGACGCGGCCGGCAGGGCTGTGCCCGCCGCCCCGGCCCTGCTCCGGGGGCCCGGTGACCCGCGGGGAGCGCAGGGCCCGCCGCCGGAGTGGTGGCAGGAGGAAGCGTTGCCTCGCCTCGTTGGCGCCGGGGGGCCTCGGCGTCCGACAAGTGGTTTGTGCGTTTGCATCCGCCTTGCCTTGGCGTTTCATTGCCTGTGCTGCGCAGCTGCCCGCAGCGTTACGGGGAGGCCGTGATTCTTACGGGGTCTGCGCACTGTTGCGCGGATGCGTGGATTTTCCTGGAGGCAGAAGTCTTTGGTTTCCAGCCAAAAGCGTTTTCGGTAAATTTCAGCTTTGGGTCTGCGTTAGAGTTGTCTACCGTTACTCAGAAATCAGCCCGAGGACAGTTTCAAGTCCCATTCTCGAGGCTGGAGTTCTCTCTTTTTCTCGTCTCGCAAACTGTGAGACAAACTATGACTTTTTCTAATGGTAGGCATTGTTTTGAAAGTTTGTGAATGAAACGTTTGTATGTTTTGTTATGTGGTAAGCGATGCTTTTAAATGCCTAGTGATCTACTTTAGTTTCCGATGCTTGAAGCCTGAATGGAAAGGCATGGGGTTCCAGGGGAACCCCTTTGGAGGGGTGGCATTTCTGGTGCAATACCTGAAAGTGCATTTGACGCTTAATAGCTTAAACAAAGTAAAATATACACATATTTTTTGCTGCATAGAACTCCTTGCATCTTGCATTTAAAATTACACATTGTTTAGTTTTTTTTCATTTTTTTTTTTCCTCAGGTTCTTATTCTACTTAATAGTGTATATCTGTGTTTTTTTTATGCCCTTTTACTTTTTTTTTATTTTTTTCATCCTTTCTCTAAACTATACTCACTGTTTTTTCCTTTGTTTATCTGCATGTGCCGTTTTACTACCATTTTTTTTTCCCTTTTGCATACTTTGTTTTTTGGCACGTGATTTGAAAACTTTATTGGATATGTGAGAGCTGAATAAAGGCAAGAGACTTTTTTTGAGACAGATTGCAGTGTGATCCCCTTGTTTCTTCCATGATGAGAGAAGAAGGGGAAGGTATTTAAATTCCCGTGAGTTGAGAAGGGGAAAGAAAGTCTGCGTTGTGAGGGAGTCAGCTCTCAGGTTCCCTCCTTTTTTGATAGAGGAGCAGTCTCTTCCTTTGTTCCCGTGACTGCAAACCTGACCTTCTTTTCTAATGGCGCTGTGATAAGAGTAGAGAGGTCCTTCAGTAGGCTTGTTTGCAGTGTCCTGGCCAACGAGTCAAGGAGGTTAATGTTCCGATTCTTGATAGCTTCTTTGCATACAGACTTCTGAATTCTTATCGTTGTAAGCTAATGAGATCAGCAAGTTTATTTGTGGAATAAAACGGTTGTCAACAGCAGCAGAGGAACTGAAGATGTCTGTTCTCAGGCATGCAGACAGACTGTGCACTAATTAATGCAGTTCGGATTTGGAAAGTTGCCTTTCAAAGTATAAAGGCTAATAAAAATTTTAATTGCTTTTGAAGTTGCTCATATTCAGTAAAGTGCCTCTTTTGCATTAATATTTTTATTTTTGAGTTGGCAGTGTGTATAACTTGAGACTGTTTCAGAGACAGACTGTTTGATTTTTTTGGTTTACCAAAAGGGCAAACTCTTCTGACTGAAAGTGATATTAATTTGTTCTAGATGATACTCAGGTGTTTTCTGAGGAAAACAATCTGGTCTATTGTGGTAGTAGCATTTCTTTATTTGATGAGAGCTTTGGAGTCAGTAAGTGAATATATGATGAGGATGTTACTCAAAAAAAGAAGGTGAGTGCAAGCAAATCTCTGCTAATATTGCTACTAGTAGTAAGGTTAGCCTCTGTCTGATGTTTGGAAGAGATGCTGTAGGTAAAATACAAGATAAGAACTTCTAGGACACGGCCAAAGTTACCTGCTGCAAAGTTGTATTAATGAATGGAAAAAACGTGGTGTATCATTTTTCATTAGGCTTTATACCAAGACAAAGCAAGATGTGTGTTTTTGTCGCAAGGTAGTAGCAAGCAGGTATGTTTTTTTTGTTGGTTTTTTTTTTTTTTTTATTTTAACTCTGCAAGGAAATAAAATAACCAGATTGCTTAAAGATAAAAACAAGAATCTAGAAGCAGCTAAGAAATACAAAGGTGTAGCATATGTAGGTCAGAGGTGATGGAAGGATGAAAACAGAAATCTGAAATAAAAAATCTTGTCTATCATGCTCATCAGCTATGTAGATGATTTAACTCTTCTTCCAATGCTTCGTTAATTCTGTCCTTAAGAAAACATTTTCTATTCGTTAAGTGTTAGAGGCTAATATTTGTAATGGTAGAAAGCTCAGTGCATCCTTTTAAGCCAGTTCAGGAATTGTGCGGGTTGGTGTATATGTACCATTGTGCAGGAATGGGAGCTTCATCGGAAGTGTTTTCCTAGTCTTACTAAATTCTGTTGTTGGCTGTAGGTGCAGGAAACAAGAGAAGTAGTGCTGTGTTCAGCCTGGTGAGTTATAGGATCCTTTCAAAGTGTAGGTCTCTTCTGTCACTGTCCTCTCCTGCCCCCCGCCTCTGTTACACTCACAATACGCTTCCTGTTCTTTAAATGCACCTGGACATAGAACAGTCACTGCCCCCTCAAACTGCATTTAAGCTCTTGTTTTTAAGGCATATTTTGCATACTTGATTTTTTTTTTTCTCCAAGCTATCTTTCTACAGTGCAAAGTAATGCTGATGCCTTGTGTTATCATATTGTATCAAACCACCCTCTGCCTTAATTTATTACTGCTTTCCCGATGTTGCTTATTTTTGACTTATTAGTTCCCTCCATTTTATTAAATAGCTTTTTCTCAAGAGAGATTATTTTCCCCTTTAAATGTTGTATGGTTGGCTGCTTATCTCTTAACTCTCGTGTTGCCTTTGCCCTTAGTGATGTTGACAGTGCTGCTTGTTAGGTGTTTTAATGTTTTCCATATAAATATTGATAACACTAAACTATACAGCAATCAACCCCCTCTCCCAGCTTGATCTCTACTTGTAGTGTTTAATTCTGTTTTTACTGTCAGTGTGTGTGTGTGCTTTTTTGTTCTAAGTATCTTGTAGTAGTGTGAAGCCTGCTCGTAGTGCTGTGGAGTTCAGGCTATCGGGATTTTGTGGATAACCATTGCAGTTATTCCCTTCATACAGTCTAGATATATCTTATGCTTTCTTTTTGTGTTCAGGAGGCTTGATGCAGTTCTACTGAAGCAAGAAGGGGAATTCTGTTACTGATTTCAGTTGGAGTTGTGTCAGGCTTTAATGATGTAACTTCCTAAAAGCTGTTTGGTTTGAGGGGGTTGTGTGTTTTTTTTTTTTTGTTTGTTTTTAGGAGTGTGATTGCTTATAGATGAGTTGGGACAGAGCAACTTATTATGAATTTTTTTAGAGCCGTTTGAAAATGTATGCTTCTACAGTCTTGGGCTGCTGTTTAGGATGAACCAAGCTCAGAAATACTCAGTTATAGATTTTCCTGTAAATTGTATGCACCTTATTTGAATTGAAAATTTAGGCTATTTTCCCCAAACAGTAGAGCCATTCTATAAATAATTCAATGAGCCTCAATGGGTTTAATGTCTTTGTTTCCAGAATTCAAGGTGAAATAACAACGGAATTTAAAAACATGTCTGATATTTTGTCCTAAATACGCTCTTAAGTGGTGGAGTGTGGTGTGTTTTGTTTTTGTTTTTTTAAGACATAGGCTAACATTTCTGAATGGATTACACTGGAGCAGGTCTCAACTCAATTGCATGTTTAAGTACCCTAAATCTTTATGCTGCAGTTCCTGATAGCTGAATGTAGCTTGACTGAAGCACTCGAGCATTTTACATGTTGCACTTCGGTTGTATCATGTGCTGCTTGCAAATATAAAAGGTTATTTGGTGAACAGTTGTATTTTAATGTTACTGTATTCTCAGGGAGGTTTTTATCGAGGTTTTATACTTAAATACTTTTGGAATAATGGCTTGTTAAATAAAATCTTCAAATTTTACACAACACAAACTTAACTAGTAAAAGACTACGAGATGGGAGAAAATAGCTGTTTAGAGATATAATTTAGACTAAAACTAAATGTTTTTAATACAGTATGATTTTTGTTTTCCTGGTTAACAATTTCTTTTTGCTTTTGGATAATATACTAAGAATAAGTTGCATGAAGAAAGAATACCTTCTTCATTAGTTTGTTCAGGGGAAGAACTCATGAGTTGGAGAGGGAGGAGAATCCCTGAGTTAATACCTTTTATAAGATGCAGAGAGCAGGAAAAAAAATGTTTCAAGGAATCTAGGCACCAACCACCTAACCATTGGAGCTAATTGAGTTAAGCGTCTAACTTTTTCTTGGTAGTAGGCTATACTAAAGACTAATGCCTTTAAAATAAGGATAAAGCAGACTTGATGAGGTAGAAACATTTTGTTGATCATACCAGATATTGTGAACTTAACTGCTAGGTTTTTTTCCAGGTATTCAGGGACCAGCCCTGATTTCTAGAGCCTGTAGGTAGCAAAGAAATGGCCAAAGAGTACTGCTACTGTAAAAAAAAAAAAAAAAAAAAAAAAAAAAAAAGAGGAAAAATGAGATTGCTTTTAAAAATTGCATTGTCATTTATGTTGATATGAAAGAATAAAAACATGTTCCAGTACCAGGGGAAAAATGTTAGCTAATCCTGAAAAACAAGACCTGCTACTCTGAAGGAAGTTCTAAGCTGTGTTTAACCAGCTAAAATTATACTTCAGGTTTGCTGTTACCACATGATATGGTTTCCTCTCTGTTAGTCATGTAGTGCAATAAAATGCATTTTTGTAATATAGAGCTCTGTAAAATCTCATTGTTCATGGCAGTTTATTTGATAGCTTCGTAGTTGTCACCTCAAGCTGATTTACCTTAACCCTTTGCATGGTTCATAGTGTGAATTTCAAGATTTTAATTTCAAGAAAAATGATATAGTCAAAATTGGTAGATTGCTTCTTACGTGTTTTAGTTCTTCTAAGTTATATTGTTTAATCCTATTTATATTTTGATTTTGTAAATTGTCAGTATTCTTTTTGTTTTAGCTCTCATCAATAAACAGGTTACTAACGTATGCCCCTACTTCCTTCCTTTAGTGAAATCTGTATGTCAAGTCCCAGTGGAATTTTGATGCTGTAAGGTTCCACTGCCTTGGCAGGGCCATGGTATGGTTATGCTGCGTGTCATCCATACTACATATGATCAGGGAAATCAAAACTATTTAGCAATAAATCGATTTGGGAGGCTTGTTGGAGTCCTTTTTCACTCTTTGTGCTTTCTATTATGCTGCTGCTTCCTCGAGTGCTAGCTATGTAACCATGGAGCCCAGGAGGCCCCATGCCTACCTAGCTGTTATTGCTTGTCACTATGCTCAGGTTCTAGTCCCGGATTGCTTGGCAGCGTGTATGTGGAAAAATGTTTGTTTCCTATTGTTCTGCAACCTCTCACAATCCTGGAAAACTAATATACAAATAATGCTCGGAGGTGATTTGACTAAAGGGAGAGGACGTTTATGTACACTTCTTGAAAGGAACAAAAAAAGGGAGCCAGAGCAATCCTCTCTCTCTCTCTCTCTCTCTCTCTCTCTCTCTCTCTCTCTCTCTCTCTCTCTCTCTCTCTCTCTCTCTGTGTTGTGTTTCTTTTGTCTCCTTACCTGTGTGCCTGAGAGTGCATGCTGATTAGATATATATCATGCGAAGTAGTTGCTATCTTGTGTGAATTAGGTGTTTTCCATCCTGGGGGAATATCCATGTAACCTTGTTGCTTCATTCTAGCTCTTCTGATTATTTTTTTTTCCATCAAGCCTGCAAAATATG
This sequence comes from Aythya marila, assembly GCF_965140915.1. Classification (NCBI taxonomy): domain Eukaryota; kingdom Metazoa; phylum Chordata; class Aves; order Anseriformes; family Anatidae; genus Aythya; species Aythya marila. The sequence continues at coordinate 21,587,903 of NC_139053.1, forward strand.
TTCTAATGTTTTGCAGTCATGCTTCTTACTACATTCAAGTCCTAGCATTGTGGGCTTAACTATTAAGTTACAGCCTGTCCCTTGGATAGGAGTTATCCAGAGGAATTTGGGATTGTACAGAAATTGTTGGTGACTTACTGGGTCACCATTCTGAGTACAAAAGCATGTATGGTCCTCAAAAAGCTAAATGAGTCTGGGGAGAAGGGACAGAAACTGAATCTGAATGACATTTTGTCAGTCTTATGATACCTGCACAAAACTTGGTTTGTTGGTTCAGAGGACTTGGATTTAGGATGATTAGCTTTTCTGGCCCTGCAAGCTATGGATCTTTACTTGCTGACCAAGGGGCATGTGTTGCTCATCTTTGAGTGCTGGAAGAGATGAACGGGCAGGACATTAAAGTTGCTGCTTAGACATCCCTATTTCTTTCGTTCAGCAGTTAATGAGATACTGAGGAGATGCGCTGCTTCTCCCATCAGTTATTAAGATGTTGAGGAGACGCCCTCTCTCTGTTACCTCCCTTACGCACCTGCTGCTTCCCGTACTGAGACAGGAAACTGGGTTAGATCTGTTTCATGACTTACCTGGCACGGTTGGCTCTTGTTCTCTGCCATCTCTCCTTCATGCCCTGTTCTGCATCAATAGAGGACAACACATATTTGATTGTGCAGCCTGTTAGTAAGCTTCACCATGTTGCTTAAACTGTTTGGGTGTATGCACACTGTGTCGTGTATACGGTCATGCTTAGTAGAAATTCAGCAGGAATTACCCAAGGTGTGTCACATTGAAGGTTAGCATTATAATAGGCTTTGAAATAGTTGATAATGGTAAATATTAATCTGTTCTGGAATACTTCTGAATTTAAGTATTCTCATGTCCTAAATCTCTTCACAACTGCAGTAACTGCTGTATGCACTTGCCAGAAATTTCTGAAACTTAGATGAGATTTCTAGTTTATTGGCATGCAAAAGAATCTTAGATTTACAGTTGAGGGTGGAAAACAAAATGTCTGTTGTGAGAATTTCTTGGTAGCAAGAAAAGCCTTTCTTATGGGGAGGGAGGAGGAGGCCGACCTGTTACATCGCATGGCAATTACTATGCATTGAAATGTTTAAAAAAAAAAAAAAAAGGCGCGCACAAAAAAGTAGCTCAACCCCCAAAGAGTAAGAGTGTGAAGTGATTCTCTCTTGTGAGAGAGAGAATTTTTTGTAGATGGGAGTGTGAAAAAAACTTTTTTTCTTTTTATGGAAAAAATTGAACGATATATTTAAAAAATGCTAAATTATTGATTAAAAAAGGAGTATGGTTGTGAAGTTGTGGCATAAATACAGAAGTTCTTAATGTTGGAAAATTAATTGTAGCTTTGTCTTTTGCCCTTCATGCTGTCCTCCTTGCGAGCACTTCTCAATCACTCTCTCCTTATCAGGCAGGATGTGTGTGAGAGAGAGAATTGCTCTTAGGAAACAGCTCGGATTGGACTGTGTCTGTACTAACAGCATATTAGTATGACACAATCAGATGAGAAAAGGAGGTAACCTTTTAATTGGCTATAATCTGAGTAAAACTCTTATTCTTCATTGCTTTGCTTTCTGAAATGCTGGTTCATTCTTTTACTGCTGTTGTGATGTGGGGAGGAAAAATAATCTTTACAGTGTGGTATGTTGATTGTTTACGTGAGGGCATTTGTAAGTACAGGTTATACATTTCTTTCAGTGAATGGATGATGACAGAGTGACATCATACCAGATTGCCACTGTTTGATTTCATTTTCTCTGCTGCTTCAGAGAGGTATGAAGTCCTGCCTTAGATTGGTGAAGGATTCAAAATAAAGGTTCTTATAAAGGTCTGCTTTGGAAGTGTGGTATCTTTACTCGGTGCTGTTCCATTGACTTAAGTGATTCTGGCTGTCTGTTGTTTTACTTTGACATAAAGAGCCAGACTGACAGCGATGTGCTGAAGCCCTCCACAGATGTGCCTACCACAGGTGTTGGTTGGGCACAGGCAAGAAAACAGCACTGCTGGTAACAAGTCACAGGCAGGGCAAACCAGTATTGCGCAATTTATAAGCCCTTCAAATGTAATGTGAAAGCAACAGGACCTGTGATATCAAGGTAAAGTAATACCAAGCTTAATTTTGTTTGCAGACCATATGATAGGGTTTCGGAAAGTTTGCAAAGAAGTCTCTACTTAAAGCTAACAAGCAAAACGCCCGTGATTGTAACCTGTACTAGCCATTGTCTGTATTCTCAGGAACGGGAGTTTAAGATCTAAAGCCTCATCATGGGTCTGTGCTTCAGTTGTGTTGCTTACTGCAGGAGGGAACGTTTCATCTCTTCCCTGCTCCATCTCAGATCTCCCATTGCTGTGTGTTCCCATTGCCTTGTGTCAGCACAAGTCAAACTGTTTTGTTCAAAGACCGCTTCTGTTGAAAGGAAAATAACAAGCTGTTTTAGATGCACAAGTTGCCTTATCTGGCATGCCATGTCCCAGAAAAGCTGCTGGTAGAAGGATGGAAGGAGTGGAATTGAGCACCTCTTTCAGCATAAGCCTGCTCATAAGTCATCTTCACAATTACGAAACTACTACCTGTAGACTGCAGAGGAATGTGCCTGCAGTAGTGCTTTTATTTTTTATTACTTTCTCCCTGGTTTTCTAACAAAAGCATGGCATGTCAAAATATCTGAGAGGTATGTTGAGGAGTGAGGATGGGGGTAGGAGGTGAATCCAGGCTTAAAAATGATGGACTCTAACAAGAGTGTTGCCACCCAGGAAAGAGATTTGGGGCTTTATTAAACCAGTACATGAAAAACACCAGCCGAGCACTTTGTAGCAACCACAACCTCAAACCAAGTGTTACACATCACTAGGGGAAAATAAGAGAGAGCAAAGTAGATGACATTTTATGCAAATAAATATGATGGCATAGCTACCTCTGAAAGGTGCAGCACCATTGAACATAGTTTTAAAGTTTGACTTTCATTTGAAAGTAATTCTTGTCTTGAAGAACATTCAAGAGAATAAATTGTTCTCTAGGTCAGATGGCACCATCACTATTGCATATGGTGAAATGAAACTACTTGAAGTTCGTGTAGAATATGTCTGTCTCCTGCAGTCTCCTTCATACAGTGACAGGCTTGTTTTAGAAAGTATTGTTCTGGCTGTTGCCTAATAAAGGGACAGTGTCAACTTGATTCCGAAATACATCCACACCGATAGGATTGCTCTTCCATCAGCTTTTTCTGCTGCATTCCACCACTCAAAGTATTAAGTGTGCAAGTCCATAGGACTTTTGAAGCCTGGCTATTTGAAACACCTATCTGAAATCTTGTGCAAGTTAATAAATAGCATTGCTTTTTGTAGAGAATTTCTGTCCCAAGTTGTCACAATTTTTGTGATTAATCCTCTGAGCCTGACATCCTTGGGGAGAGTAAGAAGATGTGAACATGGGAGCATACCTTGCATACCATTTCTGCCTGTTTCAGATCAGAAGTCATTTTTATGTTCACTTGATAGCTAGTTCAAAACATTGCGAGAATGTATGTTCCTGGAAGGTGCCATAAATTCTTATGTTTTTCAAGTTTACTTTTAACCATACTGCTGAAGCAGCCTGTATTTTCTTAATTCTTTTGTTTATATAATTGTAGGGGAAGAAGGAAAACCTTATGTTAAACTATGAGACAATTATTAAGTCATCAGATACAGTAGAAGAAGGCTTACGGATATCTTTCTTTCTCCTCCCAGAGGATGCCAGCCCCCATCAGACTGCGGGAGCTGATCCGGACCATCCGGACAGCAAGAACCCAGGCAGAAGAGCGTGAGATGATTCAAAAGGAGTGTGCTGCTATCCGATCATCCTTCCGAGAGGAAGATAACACGTACCGATGCAGAAATGTGGCAAAGCTGCTCTATATGCACATGCTGGGATACCCTGCACATTTCGGACAGGTAGGTTAGTCTTTGATGCTTGCTGTGCTATGTGCCTAGACCGGAATGCTTTATGTATTTTGGGTACATGGACTAAATTGGAGTATTCCTAGCTGCAGTTTTGCTTTGAGATGTTTTGATGTTTGTTTTCACTCACATTTTGAATCTGTGTTAGTTAGTTTTGACTGTTACAAACTTTTGCTGTTTGGAACCTGTTCTTACATATTTTGTTAAGGAACTTAGGGTTGGTCTGACTTTGCCATGCTGTGCGCTTCTCATTGCCCATGTTTCTGCAGAGCAGTAGTTCTTAAACCATAGTCCAGTATGGCTATTTGTAGATGAGTTCAAAATGGCATGTCAAAATTCTGTCTCTGGAAATTACCAGATGCTTCCAAGGTGTTTCTGTACTGTTCTACTTCTAAAATAATCTGTTCTAGGAAGATAATAGCTGGTCTGTTGCCAGAAATAAGAAATTGGTGTTCCTTATTCCCATCTTACTGAAGTGACTTGGAGAAAACCAGTATGGGCTTTCCTACTCTCTTGGCTTATTTTTGACATGGTTTCTCAGTCAGATTTTGAAAAAGCGAGACAGGAAGATGGAATTCTTGAACTATTGTTCAAAAATGTTCTTCAGGTTGAACTTTGCTTAGTCTTTGGGGCATAGTCCATTTTTCTTAGAAGTTGGTAAGCATCCTGTTAGTCATAGCTCGATGGAAGGCCTAGGTTAGACTAAGTAAGAAGGCAGTCAAATTGCAGATTGCTGTAGTCCTTAAAGTACCTTCATGTTCTCAGTCTACACATTCGCAATTGGATTGACTGATCCATGTCTCTCACTAATGCAATGGACTCAAACCACAGAAATCAAATTTCAAATTGTTAAAGAGCAAGCCTGGGCTGCGCTTTGAGTTTAAGATGAGTTCTCTTACTATATATCATTGGATTCTTCCCACAGAATAAAGAGTTGTTGTGTCAGAGCAAGTGAATTATCCTGTTCTTAGTATTACACATGGCAGGGTTCCCTGGTCTAAGAGAGAAACTTCCTGTCAACAATGTTAAGAAACTAAGAGCTCCAATAATAATAAAAATACAGATAAGCATCATCAATAATTTTTACACTGTCAGTTTTTAGGAGTATATTTAAATTTTATTTTAATTATTTTGCATTGTTACTCAATTATTTAATCCTGTGTGTGGACGATTAGTGATTCTTCAATTTCTGCTTTGTTGTTAATGGTAAATTACCTCTTTGGTCTCAGTGGAGACAGGTTATATTTTTTATTGCTGGTGTTGCTACATCTCAAACATTTATGCCGACTGTTCTGGGGACAGAATCATCCATTCTATAGCCTTGTTTCTCATACAGTTTGTAATTTGCACTTTCAGGAAGTTATAGGGCCCAAGGCCGAGAACATGTCCTCAGTGCTTATAACTGGAAGGAATCTTTCAAAGTACTGATGTTGTGTAGGTGGAGTATATGATCTCCGTTCTTTCTCAATAGCAAGAAGTTTGACTGGGCAGGGGAGATGTTGAAGGCAGATGCTGTTCCAGCAGTAGCATCTTGTAGATAGTCCAGCATTATAGACAGGAAGTTTCTGAGAGTGACGGGATAAATGAGTAGGAAATATGTTTTGATGAAAAACAGGAGAGGCACAGACTGTTAGACCCATGTGTGTCTTAAAGATGAAGCCAGACATCTTGACTTCAGCTAGCGTGATGGTTTTACTCAGCTTTGCATGTTATTATTATTGCATGACAGTTTTGCATGTTATCTAAGGAATCTCCTTTATGCTTTTGAACACAGGTGGCATATTTCTATGTGGCAAAAGGGAAGCTTGTTGGACTGCAATGCATGATTTTAGTTAAACCTTAGGGGTTCAGATAGTGGTTATGGAACAGCATAAAAACTGAACTATCTCTGACTGTATCCAAGGTTTACCTAGCTAGCTACTTAGTTACAGCTTATCATCAAATTTGTTTTTGACAGCTTAACAGAGCATTGATCCTCTCTCTGGTGGGCAGATATATCCATTGAAGTGCTAAAAATTTCCACTGCATATGAAACATGAACCATCCTCTGGATTTCCAGAACTTTATTGTTTTGTTTTTAATTATTTATTTATATTTATATTTCTTTAATTGATGGATTTCTTGTCTCTAAACGTGTTATTTTTCACTTTTGTGCTCTGACCCCACTTGTCTGGTATATCTGAGGTCATGGAAGGTCATTAATGTCTGGCTACTTCAAGATACAGGACCTGCTACTGACTTTGTTGCTGCCTTGCTGGGAAGTCATTCAACCTTTTTTTTGTTTGTTTTCCATATCACCAAAATGAGAATAAAATGTAATTTTTAAAATGTATTATCAGAGACCTAAATCGGTAAACATCAAACTTTCTCCTCTAGCTGAGTAGTAGTTTAAGCTAATTCTTTTTCATTTTTTTTTTTTTCTTCCAGTTGGAGTGCCTCAAGCTCATTGCCTCTCAGAAATTCACAGACAAGCGCATTGGGTATTTAGGTGCCATGTTGCTGCTGGATGAGAGACAGGATGTCCATCTTCTTATGACCAATTGCATCAAGAAGTAAGGGTACCAGCTCTCTCTCCATCAACACATGCTTTGAGGCTTCAGAATCTGAAAGTACACTCCTGATATTTTGAGTACTTAGTTTTTGTCCCTTGTGTTACAAAACTGGTGCCTTCAATCTATTGTATACTGTTGACTGTAAAAGATTGTTCTAGTATTGTACTGAATTGGATGATTCCCTCTAGGTTCCTTAGAGGGAAGAGAATACAAACTTGCCTTGGTCGTGAAGAGGTACATATGGCAAACCATACTTGATGTAGCTACCGTTTTAGAATGGTAATACATGTTACTCTTGAGGTCATCTTAAAACAAGTAAGATTTGGAATATGTAATCACAATAAGCTGTTTGGCCAGTGCAGACAACCTCGTGTTTTAAAGAAGTCTCTTCCATGTCTGTAAACTTAATTAATTATCTCCCAGTTTGCAGTAGGAAAGAGTCAGACAAACAGCTAGTAGTGTAGCATAACTGAAGGTCCCCACAGCTCTTATATACTGATTTGATCTTTTTATAATGCTACTAAAACATTATGTACAAGACTGGCCATCCAGTGTTACAAAATCATATCTGTTTCTGCAGCCATGTTGTTCTGTTTACTTAATGAATTCTGAAGAGTTGTTGTTTGTTTTTTTTTTTTGTACTTCAAAGATCAAGGCTGTGTATGCTGCCTTTTCTTTTGGGTTGACCTAACAGTGCTGATGAATGATTTTCCTATTTTCCTTGCAAGCAAGGCAGCAACTTGGAATGTGCTGTTTACTTGGTGTCTTGCTGAAATTAGGCAAGAGGGGATGGAAAGTAAGGATTGTTGTGTTTTTTTATTTTATTTTTTTTTCTCTCAGCAAGATATTACTAAAGCAGGATTGCTTTTTTTTTTTTTTTTTTTTATCGTTTAGTAAATGAGAGTTGATGTATTTCCAGTGACAGATACTGCTTTTCAGGATGAATGGGGGCAGGAGTGGAACAACTGGGGTCTAGCTGATTTATCCAAATGTGTACTTGGTTGTGTGTGGTGTGCCTGTATTTATAGTTTACTTTTAGAACATAATCCTCTCAGGTAGTAGCAAGTAAAGCATTGATGAGATTGATCAATTAGGCTGTGGCCTCAAAGTACTTGAAAATAAACTTGACAAAGCTGTGGGCCTAAGAATCTACTAGTGTCCAGGAAAGAGACATTTGGTCAAATATTTTTTTCAGTGGAATGTTGTACTTGTGAGACTCTTCCATTAGAACTTGGTTGCTAGGTTAACACCTTTCTTGATTGTGGTTAACGCATTTTTTGATCGTTTATGTTGAAATAAATGTGTAGTAAGGGTGCAGTGAGTTTGAAATGGGCCAGAGTGGAGCTCAATGACACTGACAGACAGTTTTGCACCACGTCAGTGGGTTGTCTGTCGCTTTCTTCTTTGGCTTCCATAACTACCATTATTTGTCTTGCTTTTATCACTGTCTTATAGCAAGACCTAGATTTTCAATGCAAACAAGTGGGCACCTTTGAAGCACATCCTTGCTATACGCACAAGCATATATAGCTGCCAAAAACTTGTTAAAGGAAGGAAACAAAAATCAATGTGTTTAATGGCATGTTATCTGCTTTTGCATCTGCATGTTGCCATAACTTGACGTTAGGAACAGAATGCTCTCTTGCTTTTCTGCATGTTGTGCACTTTTGGTTACGTACCACTCCCTTCCCCTGCTCTCCCATCATGCAATCCCCAAATTGCTTCTCAAACCAGGGAACTTATTTTTACTTTCTTCATTTGTCGTCATTTGTGAATGAATCCTGGGTGCTGTGGTGACATGAATACCAAGTAGTTTGATGGAAAAGTGGTTAGAAGGCAGTTTTAAAAGCTGTTGGGATTTCCATGTGGAAGCCACATTGTCTTGTACTTGGTATGACATTGGTGGATGACCTCATAAGTAGTGCATACTGAAACGTGGCTTCGTTTATTGACTACATTTTGCATCTTCCATTGGCATATGAAGAGTTAGGATTATTAAACAAAATTACTATATAGATTATTTATAAACTGTGTGAGTAATGATATTTTTTGTTTTTGTGTGTTGTTTTTTTCCTAGCTCAGGGTGGAGGATATTTTACATGACTTTTTATACATTGGTTTGTAAATGTGGATCCTGTTTTTTCTGATTTAGTGTTTGTGCTCAGTGTATAAGTCTTAGTATAATATGAAATAAGAATTTATGCTAAGCTTAGCATTTTATGGGCATATGTTTTGTTTCTTACCCTTTAAGGTTTTACTTTGTGACCAGATCCATGTGAAGCTTTACAACTCATTCGTTAGTCCTAATAGTCAAATAAAAGGGAGGGAGGAGAAGGGCAGTTAAAATTAAAAGACATTACATGCAAGGAAAACTACACAAAAAACTTAAGGCACAGAAACTACATAAGTGTGAGTATAAACAAAAAACAGAAGCTGAAGCCTGTCCAAGAACACGGTTAAACTGGAACAGCCTGCGAAGTCACTGCATGGCTGTGCTTGATATTAGGTTCTTTTCTGTTCGCAAATTGCAAACTACAGAGTTTTTTATTTACTGTAGAAGTGTTTGTTTATTGTAGAAGACAATACTGTGTCATCTTCCCTCTTCTCAGCTCAAGCAGTGGATGTCCACATGATATTTTTACTAGAATCTACCTTTGAGAATTCTACCTATAACTAATAGAAAACCCTATGGTACATGCACTCCAAGCTTATGTTGCTCCTTACTCATACTCCCAAGTAGCTGAGAATTTGGAGGCCTTTTTCGTGTGTGCAGATGTCTAAATGAGTGTAAGCTGATGCCCTTTTTTCCATATTCAGGCTCTCTGCGTGCTGATTGACTTTTTTTTATTATTATTCTCCCTTACAGTGACCTTAATCATAGCACGCAATACGTGCAGGGGCTGGCACTCTGCACCCTTGGCTGCATGGGCTCCTCAGAAATGTGCAGAGACCTTGCGGGAGAGGTGGAAAAGCTCCTCAAAACTTCCAACTCCTATCTTAGGAAGAAGGTACATTTGAATACTTTGTTACAGATTAAAATTCAAGTTTGATGGAGTACTTTGCTTATAACTGGAATACTAGACAGCTTGTAGCTCTGGCTGAGTATTTTCCAGTGTGTGAGATAGGTAGAGGCCAAATCTGTCTCTGCATAGCAGGAATGTATAAGCCTCTAGAAGTCAAGCCTCCAACAGATGAGGCATTTGTTTCTAATTTCATACTCTTTACCTTAAGGTTATTGATTATCATGTGAGTGCCTGCCTGTTCACAGGCATTAACCCTAGACTTCTAGTCATTAGTTTTATTTCAGTATGTTCTCAGATAAGTCCATCATTAATAAGTATATTGTTAATAGTGCAGACTAATATCTGAAGATTTGAACCTATTAGGTACTACTGGAGATTAGCTCAGAGATGACAGATTAAGGACTTGAAATGGGCAAACAATTAGAAAATGTCTAACTTCCTTAGCAAGTGCGACAAAACATCTGCAAAATGTGATCAGCCTTGTTCTTTTAAATTTATTTCATTATTATGTCTTGGAGGGGAGGGCAGGGGCAGCAATGAGATTTTAGGAGAGAATGCTGTATTCTGGGAAGAGGCAGCAGGTGCACTTGATTATCAACCAATTGCAAAAAAAAAAAAAAAAAAAACTTCATAACATTAAGACAGACTGAAGTAGCCTTATTAATACCGGGCTGCTTTGCAGTTAATACAGCTTCTGAAACGAATAACTTACAAATGAAGTATTTCTAGTGCAAGTATTACATTGCAGCTCAGTGCTGGTTTTGTTTCCTCCTCAACTGTGAAAATTTTATTGAACTCTTTTCTGTAATGCTGTTCAGTATCACTTGCAGAGAGATGGAAAAACACAGTGTAAACTTTCCAAGCCTATGTATATGATGAAATTTGTGATAATTGCTGCTTTGCTAGATGTTCCCAAAATGTGTCTTTGTCATTATACTATGTACTAACTGAACTGTTTTTCCTATACAGGCAGCATTGTGTGCTGTTCATGTTATCAGAAAGGTGCCTGAACTTATGGAGATGTTCCTGCCAGCCACCAAAAACTTGCTGAATGAGAAGAACCATGGTAATGTCTGAGCCTGCTTAGCAAGGCTATGCCATTCTTTGCAGGTGCCACACTTGCTACTGAAGCCTTTTGTTTGGAGGGAACTTTTGAGGTGTATTTTTAATTTGTTTCTTCCCCCTGGTATGCAGCGAAAGCATATGTTGTTCAAAAGGTAGGGACATATGACTGATAATTAGCAGGACTTTACACGGCATAGGTGATGAAAGAACACTTTCACTTTTTTTGACTTCAGAGTGGGTGGAGTGGAAAAGCTTATGACTTTTATCCAGCACACTGCCTAAAGGGACTTCAAAGTGTGTGTATTTTTTCTGTTTTTTGTTTGTTTCTGTTGTTGTTGTTGTTTCTGTTTTAGCTTTTTTCATGTCTCCCAGACTGAGTTTTGAAGACTTTCTAAGGAAAAGGCCTAGTTGAGATCACATAAGCCCGGCTAGAGTACCCAAATCAGAAGAAGAAATCAGGAAACATGAGGAACCCAACACGTACAATGAATGCAATCAAAATGTTTTTGCCCATCTCAGATCTTTTGTTAGCCTGTTTGTTACTATCTAACAGTATTTTTAATATGCAGGTTTCTGTAAACAGTGTGCAAGGACAGCTTGTCCTCTTTTGACCCTTAGCTGCTGCTGTAAGACAAGCACATTGCTATTAACTTTCTCTTGGTCACAGCTGCAAGTTCAAGTATCTTTTGGGGACATGTGTTAGATTTAAGAGGAGGATGTTTTATATCACTTGTCATTTCTTTATTTTTGTCACTTGTCTGGAGCCAATGAAATTGTAAAACACAGATTTTCTTTTTTTCCTGATTTTTAGGTGTTCTACACACATCAGTAGTCCTCCTCACGGAGATGTGTGAGAGAAGTCCAGACATGCTTGCACACTTTAGAAAGGTAAGTGTGAATTTGATGACATTGCAGAATTAATGTTCGTGGCTTTTTGTTTTTGAGAAGTATTTCTTATTAATTTCCAAAGTGAATGCAATGTGCACATTTTTAAAATAAAACCCCTAAAACAATTTAGGTGAAGAAATTGATGGTATTGTCTGCTTGTTATCAAAATAATAAGAAAAATGCTGGGAATTTTGGGTGTCTAGCACTAGTCCCCTTCAAGAAGGGGGTAAGTTATAAAACATTGCTCTTAAGAACTTGCAGTATGAAACTCACCCTGAAGTTAGTTACAGTCTCTCCTTTGACTGATACTCTGCTAGTGTTTTGTTTTTTTTTTTTTTTAACTCTTTGTAGCTAATTTCATAGTGTCATCAGGAATTGCACATGTATTAAACACAAAGAAGCAAAGAAGAAAAACTAAGGCTTAGACACTTGAATGTCTTAACCACTGCTACACAGTCTTAGAAGCCTAGGTCAAAAATACCGATGAAAGCTCTAGTTCTGTAGATACCTCATCTCTGGTGCATGCTGTATTACATCATTTTCCGTTTTTACTTGAGGGTTTTGAGAGTCAACATCATTCCTCCTGCTCTGATTAGGAATGTTTACTTCTTTTTGTCTTCCTAGCACAAACTTCCTTACATTGCTTTGCTATGCAATATTATTGCCATAATAAAGAATAACAATGAAATGACATCTGAAAATTTCATTGATTTTGTCATTCTGAGTTGTGGTCAAAGTAGAAATTGAATGAAGTTGATAAGCGGAACTGTCCAATTGCTCTTCTGAAGTGTCTCAAGGGAGGTTATTTATCTGCGTGCCCAGTTTACTTCCTTGGTTTGCCTATATCATAAGGGATTTCAAACAGTGCATCCTTTGATGCATCTTAGCACTTTGGCATGCATCTTCCCTTGCTCCAGGTCTATACAACAGAGCAGGATTGAAAGCGAAAGTGGGGCTAGGAACATTTTGAAGGTAGCTATCCCTGCTACTAACTGCTCAATTAAAATGATAGTCTTAGTGGTAAAAGAAGAGCTGAGTCCACAAAATATAGGTTTGAGGTACACCCTTTTCTAGCTATCTCTTTGGTTGTTTATGCTGCGAATGGTATAACATTAATCTGTCTCTAATGCCTGCTTCGTCTGTTTTGTCCCTTTTGTCTGTTTGGAATCCTGATGTGTGTTAGAATGAAAAGGTAAGAGTTATATCTTGTGGGTGGTGCATGCTTGCATTGAATCTGTAGATGTTTGCCTCTTGTGAGGCAATACCTGTTAATGCCACATCTGTGATTGATGCCACATGCTTAGATCAGTTGTATTTGTCTAATGCTTTTTGCGTGCTGGTCTTGTCTTGTCACTAAACTTCCATACCCATGGCAGCCCTGAATCTCAGTTGTGGCCTTCTCCAAACACAAGCTTGCTTTCCTTAAGCCCTCATTTGAAGATTCCTAGGTAAATTTTTCTACACATGCACACACACCAGTGGGCGTTCTCACCATAAACTGGGCTTTGTGTCTGCCATAGGGCAGGTTTGGGTAATTCCTTTGCACAAAATGGAGCAGGAGAGGCTTACTGTGCTGCAAAGAATAGGTGCAGTTCCGTCACTGATTTTTAATCTGTGTAATTTGACTGCAGAAGATTGGTGAGGGGCCCTCAACCGATCTCCATGGCTGTAACGTTTTCCATTGTTTGTCCTGTCCTCAGTCCTGATAACATTCTCATTAGAAGCAAATGTTAATCAGGGTTCCTAGGTGTGCTCTAGCAGATCACTCCACTTGCCTTTTACTTTGTCATGAGGGAAGATGTTGCAGCATCCTTTGGTTTTCTCTTAGGCAGATAATAAGAAATTCATGGTTCCTTTTGTGTGTATTGTGAAATCCGTGTTTTCAGAGGAGTACATAGTTCCTGAAGAGCAAAGGTTGGAATAAAAAGAGAACAGGGGAACTGAGCTGCCTTTCTTCTTGCACTTCACCACAAAAGTACAGGACTTAACTCCTCAAAACATTGCCCTTTTTTTATGTCCATATGTAGCTGTTGTACTCCACAAATAGCGTTGTGCTTTTAGCAAGTACTGTCCCAAGTCTGAAGCGCCATTTTTATTTGATGTTGTCAAAAGTGATTAACATTAAAATAAGTAATCTCTGATACAGTAGAAATTTAGTCTGCTACAAGTTTGGGATTGCATTGAGTTTCACATGCGTGCAGGAGCAACCAACCTCAAGGATGGGAAAATTTGTCACGCCTGAAGGATGAATTAATTACCGGGATGTTTTTTTTAGGGGACTTTTTGATAAAATGTAGCTGTCGTGCGTGCATGGAGTTGAGAGAGAACGATGCTTTCCCGATGCTAGCTATGCTTCAGGAACGAAAAATCTGCTTAGTGCAGTCACTGTAACACCTGTCTATTTTGTCACATCTCCAGCAAGTGTCTGCATTATTTTAATATCAGCACTGAAGGGGGTAGAATAAACTATGGAAGGAATAAAATTGGTAGAGCTCTGCATCTGTCATCGACCAGGAGAGGTTTCTCTCAGGGTTTAATCCAAAATCAGGTTCTCTTATTCAACCTTAAGGTTTTTCATAGAACTTGTTAGCAATGGGCTGGTTTCATCCCTGAGACCACGTTGTTATTCATAGCCACTGTGAATTTTTTTGTGGATAAATAGTAATTTTGTTATAGCTTATATGTTTTAACCATTGGCTTATTTGCCGTGTTCTGCCTTCAACTGATTACTTGCTGGATGTGGGTGTGATACCAGAGAGCATAGCTGTTACAGTTCCTTAGAATTACCCTGACGAATGAGGTGCAACTATAGTTGGAAGTTCCTAGGAAGGAGTGAGATGATCCAAACTTTTGCAAATAGATAACATTTCTTCAAAGCTGTGTACAGGTTTTGAAAGATTACTTATTCCTCTGGGATAGATGGCTACTGGAAGACCAGTGTCATCAACATCTGAGGAATCTGAGCTGATTCTGCAAGTTTGGTGTGTTTTGGTGTGTTTTGTTTTGTGTGGTTTTTTTGTTTTGTTTTGTTTTAGCCCTCACAGTGCTGGAGAAACTTCTAATATGAACAGTGGAAGTCAATATGATTTTTGTGCATCAATCAGTTTAATCTGCTATGATGCAGAACTCTTCTAACATCAGTGAAGCAAACAATTTGGTCAGTTTAGTATTGCAGCTTTTGTTGAGAAGTTTGGGGTGAAAAGGAGAATTGATCCTGAAGCTAATTGTGAGGAAGAACTAGAGTAGAGCTCTGAGGGAAGGCTGGAGGGAAATCCACTCTCTACTATTTGGAAGTTTTGTAGAGGAAGCAGATCACAAAGCTTTTCCTCCTAGAGGCTAAATTGCATGGAGTATCAAACTTGAAAAAATCCTTAATGTTTTACTGTAATGTTAGCAGTACCTGGAAAGATCAAATCTCTTGGCTATGTTTGATGCTCCGTGGAAATAGATGGTGCTTACTACATGGACGTGTGCACTAAAATGAATCAGGATCTAACGTAGTAAAGCCCCCAAAGAGAGTCTTGGAATAACACTATTTTAATAAGTGGCGGTTCCCCATTTTGTGAATTGGAGAGTTCCTTAAATTGATATTTCCCTTTAGGTGTTGCCTGTCAAGGTCTGGTGGATTTTAGTGTTTTGAAGATGCAATATGGTGCTCGGGTTCCAGCTTTACCGCTTCGAGTCATTCCATACTGAAGCTGTGTAACATAATTTATAAATGTGCAGGCTGGACTTTGAGGAAGAATCTGTAGACTGACTTGCTTTCAAATGAGAGATTTGTTCTTAGGCCTATACTTCAAATGCGGGGGGGGGGGGAAGGAGAAACTTAGTAGGTGCATTTTCTGACAACTCTTTTCTTCTCAGCTTGTTCCCCAATTAGTTCGTATTCTGAAGAACCTTATCATGTCTGGCTATTCACCAGAGCATGATGTGTCTGGGATCAGTGACCCCTTTTTGCAGGTAAGAACTGATGCAAGCAGCAATTGATAGCTTTAATTCTGGCACTGTGTTTTCAGACCTAGGTATGACAAGGTAGTTACCAGAGGGCAGCAGTGTTGATTTTTAAGGCTGTGTCCTTATGTTAGAGCTGACTCTGCAAATGCTCTTCATCTACCACAGTGAAAGACATCTGAATTAGTTTAAATAGGCCTATCGTTTTGTGCTAAATTATGGCAAAAGGGAGAAGAATCAAGTGTTGGTCTTGCAGGGCTGTGCCCAGTTGGCATTGGGTATATGTACTGACTAGCGTGAGCACAGCATTAGCCTGTTCATAAAGATCTTACTGAGGATAGAACCGCTGAAAGGGTTGCACAGCATTGGAATAGGCTGCCCAGGGCTGAAGTCTTTGAGAAACCTGTAGATGTAGAACTTAGTAGCATGGTATTTCACACTCCTCATGTAAAACACTTCTTTCAGTGATATTCTCTTTGCTTCATTTTACCATATAGGTGCGAATCCTGCGGTTACTAAGGATTCTAGGGCGAAACGATGATGATTCTAGTGAAGCCATGAATGATATACTTGCACAGGTGAGGTTTGCAAAGTTGATCAGCTTAACTTTCTCTTTTAATTTGTTAATAACTTGGATTCAGCAACACTGGTGAGGATACAGCTGCTGCCGTGCTGGGGTGAATTTTGTTGCCAGAGGCATGCGTTAATAGGTGTGGTGTGTGTTTGCTAGGGATTGCTCAACTTCACTGCCTGTTCTGCAGAACATCACAAAGGGGATCCACGTTGTTTGCAGTGGAGTCACTTTTTTATTTCTTTATTCCAGGTTGCTACTAATACGGAAACAAGTAAAAATGTGGGAAATGCCATTCTCTATGAAACTGTACTGACTATTATGGACATAAAATCTGAGAGTGGACTGAGAGTAAGTTGCCTTTGCCATGGCCTTTTTGTCTAAGCTTGTATTAGAATTAAATTTCTGTAGAGGACCCATGAGGCAAAGTCATTTCACCCAAAGATAGCTCCACAGATGTCTGTAGATAAGACTGTAACCTCTTCAGTAAGTGGTGCTTTTTTTTTTTTTTTTTTTTTTTTTTTTAGAGAGAAAGAAAAAAAAAAAAACAACTCCTGCAGATTTTCTCCTTGAGTACACCATAGAGCCTGTGCTGTGTTTGTCTTGGCTTTCCCTCTGATTAGTCAGGCTCCAGAGTTCTTTGTTATGCTTTTGGCCAGGAAGTATAGTACTAACTCTGACATGTTGCCTTTAAAATCATCTTGATGCAATGAAGATGACCAACCTTTTTGATCACTGACTTTCCCTAACTCTTTCTGCAGGTGTTAGCCATTAACATCCTAGGCCGTTTCTTATTAAACAACGACAAAAATATTAGGTAAGTTGTATGAAGTGTGTTCCATCTACATCCAGCTTAAAATGTGTGATAAGCAATTACACAAAGACTATGCTGAAGTAGAGCTTTTCATTAGAGTGTATTTGGAAGCGTTAGCGGGGTTAATATGGCTAACTAACTATTTTTTTGGCACATTTTCTCTGTCAAAGTCTTAACTATGGCTCTGCTCTTAGTTGATGAATCTGGGTGTACAATCTAATTCTTAACACGGTTTCTTAATCTACCTGAGTGTGTTTTTTCCGGTATTCTGTAAATCTCCTGTCTTTCCCCAGCTGGTCTTCAATGACATTCAAATTGGTGTGGGCAGTATAGATTTTACAGGTTAGGCAGCGAGTTTTTTCTTGTTGCCAACAGTATGCAGTCAGGAAGTATTTGTGCTTTGGTCACTGGACATGGAATTGCTGCAATGCCAGAACGAAGTCCTATCTCGAGGCATTTTGACTGCAAATCATGACATAGGTAGAAGTCTCTAACCTTGAGAATTTGTGTGGTACTTTTTGTGTTATCTGTGGAGGTCTAACATTTATTTGCCTCGTCTTTTCAAAATCTTCTATGAGGACTGGGCAACTAACATGAGCCCAGCAATTGGGATGAGTGCTTGTCAAAGCAGCAGGATGTTGTCAGGCACGTTAGTTACAGTTTTGTATGGTAACTCTTCTATGGAGACATGCCAGACAGTCCCCTGGAAGATCCTCATTTTTTACTGAGGAGTACAAGAGTGCCCTGTTCTGTTGCAAAATAGAATTAAATTATGGGTGGGTGGTTTTGTGCATAGAAATTAAAAGCTTGCTTTTTTTTTTTTTTTTACTTTATGCTCTTATCCCAGATATGTAGCTTTGACATCATTGTTGAAAACTGTGCAGACAGACCATAATGCAGTACAGCGACATAGAAGCACAATTGTGGACTGCCTGAAGGATCTGGACGTCTCCATTAAAAGGTAAATGAAATGTCAGTGAAATAGACAGCCTGTGGAATATGAGCAGGACATAGAGGAAAATGACAGTAAAATTGGGGAACTTACAAGGAACTTATAAATGAGACTAGTATTAATGCATAGTATGGTTCATGCTTCAATTAAGGTAACAAAGATAATGAAGATGTGCAGTGACTTTCTTTGATAAGCTGCTTTTATATTTTATGCATCTTGGGCAAGGGGAGGAGGGGAGATTCTGTTTGCCTGAATCTTTCCAAAATAAAATCAACAGAGATCGGATGGTGTGTTCGTAAGAATCAAAGCCTCCATAAAGTATGATCCTAGTCAAAATTATTCTGACATTCTTGGTGTTAACTTTTCTTTCCAAGACAAGCAGGCAGTATCACGTTGTCCTGAAGCAGAGTTAAGCCATCCAAATAATTTTCTAGATTAAATTTAATTAGACAATGCTAGAATTTAGAATTACTATATTGTACAAATGGTTTGCTTATATGCTGTGTCCTGTTTGTACATTCTTGGTGTTTGTGTGCCATTTAAATAGTGATATATTGTTACTTCTCTGAACTATGGGAGAGCTTGCAACCTGATACATGTCACTACAAGTAGACTTTTTTTTCCTGATACTCAGTCTAAACGTCTTCCTGTTTACTCTCATTACTTCAGTTATGTTCCTTTTACTTGTGATAGTAACTTTCTGTTTCTCTCAGATATTTGTAGTAGTCTTGAATCACTTGATCTCACTTCTGCCAGACTACTATGTAGAGAACTGCGCTTAATTTTCTAAATCAAGTATTTCAGCTTCTTCATTGTTTGTTCTTTTTTTTTTTTTTTTTTTTTTTTTTTCCAGTAATCTCTTCTCTATTACTCTTTCTGTAGCTGGTCATCTGAGCTCAGTGCAGCGTAAAGCAAGTTAGTGATAGGGACTGCTGCATCCCTTTTGCGTCATGTGGAAGCTCTGCTGCAGGCCAAAATTTCATTAACCTCTTGTTACATCATAAATGTATTTTGTTTCTTTCAGAGTTGCTTATCTTCTTCTCTACACCTTGTCAAACTGATTAGATATGCTATACATGCTTATGCTGAAAGGCATTTTTCAAATTTATGCCTCTTTGAATCAGGTCTAGATGTTTAACAGCGCTGCTTACTTAGATATATGTAGAATAGGAAACAAATTGAAACTGTCTTTCTTCTGATGCTTAGTTTTAACTGCTATGGGTATCATGTAATCTTGTTTTACGATTGTATGCTATCTCAAAAGGCAAACTCAGGCTGTTGTTGTTTGGTGCCAGAGCAGTGTGAGGCCACAAAAGTATTTAACTGGTACCATTTAGGAAAACACAGGTGTGCCACAAACAATAGAGCTTCATGTCTGAGTGCTATTGGAGGATGAAGCCTTTGAGTGATCCATCGGCAGAGTGTGATATTGCCATGCTGACACTCATGCTGCTGACAATGCACTGCTCTCATTGAAGCAATATATTGACTGGATATCAGAGTTCCCTAGTAGAAAGCTTTAGGTTCTGAGACTTGAGAGAAAGACATGATACCTGGTTTTGGTTGACATCTGAAGCATGGCCTGTTCTCATCATCTTTTAACCATTGCAGTGCATCTTTGGTCTATGTAGTGTAGTTTAGAATGGCTTTACCATTTAAGTCAAGGCTTTTTTGTCTGTCTGCTTAATCAGATCAAATTGCATGATTAGGAATTTTGTGACAGAAATGAGACCTGTAATGTGAACAATATGCATTTAGATAAATGCCAGGTGTTAAGATTGCAAACTGCTTCTGTGCACCTGCAGTATTGTCATATATGCTATAATGTGGCTGAAAAGATAAAATATTAATGTGGAAAATGTGCAACCCAGCTGGGTCACATGTAAGGAGTTAAGAATTAATTGGAAGAATGAAAACAATTCCAGTAATGTTTTCAAACAGCCAAAACCCTTGATGATAAGCTGTAATGATTTAGTTAAGTGTTCAGAATTAAGGTGAGAACAAGGACAAGGTGGATGAGGCACTGGGCAACCTGATTTAGTGTGTGTCATCACTTCACGTGACGGGGGGGTTGGAACTAGATGATAGTTAAGGTCCCTTCCAACCAGAGCTATTCTATGAAGAGACGTTTATATTCTCTAGGTCCCCAGATATTAGTTGGGTAAAAAACAAGGTAATGCATTCACAGGTCACAATACTGTAGAAATCATGCTTTCTGCAACAATAGGAAGATGCTGAGAAGCAGTGCTAGCTAGATGTTTCAGATTTTTTGAGAGCAAATCAGGTAGCTAATGCCCACTACCATTGTGCCTGGTGTAAGGTGTTGATGATTCATTAACATTGTGAAAATCTTAGCTGATCAGAAAAAAAAAATGGCTGTGTCAGTGTAGTGGCAGGTTGGCAAGCTTAACACTGGAGTTAAGTACAAACTGAAGGAAAATCAAAGAGACAGTACTCTGTTTAATTGCGGTGTCAACTTGTGGCAGGGAAGGAATGAAAAGAAAATTCCAAAAAGAGCACCAGGGTAATTTGGGGTTCTAAAAGTCTTATATAGTTCATCTGACAAGATACAGTAAAGCTTATAAGCTCTAATGTATTTGAATGTCTAATTGATGGAGAACAAAAAAGGTTCCTTCTGTGTTTAATATCCCTGAAGCTGGAGAAAGATTGTAGCTTGTATTACTTTCTCATTGCAATTATGTCAGAGATGACAAGTATATAACTACAAATACTTGGACCATCAACCTTAGTGCTGATGGACTATGTTGAAAAATATTCCTAGCCTTTTAGGACATCTTAGGGGGACTCCACCTGCCCCACTCCATGCATTTATAGGTTTCTCTGGTGGGTATTTCTTGTCTGCCCATGAACAAGAAAATACTGGTACATGTGGGAGGCTCTTCTCACAGGATTAATAAAGATTGCTATCTCAATTAAAAGGTAAGTTCATTTGAGTATCTGGATTTGTTTACTTCTCCAGGTTGAATATACTTTGTTTTTTGTCCCTTGCCGTAGGCGTGCAATGGAACTGAGTTTTGCTCTTGTTAATGGGAACAACGTTCGCGGAATGATGAAGGAGTTGCTGTATTTCCTAGATTCCTGTGAGCCAGAGTTCAAGGCAGACTGTGCATCTGGAATATTTCTTGCAGCAGAAAAGTATGGGGTTAATTTGCTTGCCATTATTTTGTCTTTTTTTTCTTCAGAATTATGAGCATTTTTTGTGTTATTTATCCCCTTCCCCACCCCTTAAAAGAATGTGTTGATCATATCTTCTCCATTTGCCCATTTGCTGACCTGTGTTTAGTTTATTAGTTTTTACCTCCTATGAGGAACAGAACACACCAGTGCTTCAGGGAATGGTAATGTTCCCTTGTGGGCAGTTGTCATATCATTAAACCAGTCTAGCATATTGATTTCTACTATTCTTTGGAAAAGGCATTATGTTGACACCCTTCCACACACCTCCACACCCACTTTCCCCAATTAGATGTACAAATAAAATAATCTTACTAACGTAGAGCCATTATAATCATCAGCCTGACTTTGCTTTGAAGTATTGTGTATGCAAGTTATAGCTGTGCTATATTCTACAGACTTGCATGTTTACTCAGCATTTCCAGTGTCAGCATTAATACAGAAAGTCAAAGAATGTGATTTTTTTTCTAGGAAGCAGTAAGCCAGGAGGTGACCAAAAGGGGAGGTTGTGTTAACTGTGGGTTCTTGCTGGTATTGAAGGCTAGGGGTTATTGCTCTGATTCTTTTTCTAATTTTGTCAGATATGCTCCTTCCAAACGCTGGCACATAGACACAATCATGAGAGTCTTAACAACGGTAAGTGAAATTGCCTGTCTTTTGTGTGACTTTTTTAAAAGAAAGAAATCTTGAATTCTGTAGGAAGCTATCACAGAGTGGGAGACAGCTATAAAGGCTGAGAGATAATAAATGTTACAATATGCAAAAGAAGTGCACTTATATAATAGTGACCTAAGGCAGCTAGTCAGAAAGTAAATATGACTATTTCATCTTTAGAATTAAAATTTTAGAAAATGTATGATTTCTGAAACGTGCAAGAAGACTGTGTAGCAGAGTTTGTATCAACCAAAGTAAGTGCATGAGCTTCTAAGTCAGGGTAATTCTTGTGCTGTCATTCCAATACACAATCCTTTCAAGAGAGTAAACACAGCACTAAGTGACTTGCAAAGAGAGAGTTGAAACAATTTATTGAAATTATTCCAAGTTGAGTTTATCAAAGCTTTTTAATAGAACTATAACAGCTTTCTAGCTTTTTTTCCTTAGTGTTTGATTGTTACTTTTTTACTATGTGAATTTCTGTATAAACACCACAGTTGAGGTGGAACAGAGTAGTATTTTGGCAAACGAGGGGAAGAGAGTGTAACTTGAGTAGGCAGTGTGTTCTCTGATGTGAAGAAGTGGGAAAAGACTTACTTCATTAGTGTGAGTGTTCAGATTTGACGAGTTCAGTAGCCAGACTCACTTCTCAATGTGCTGTTGTGCCATCCTGAAACTGAGAAATGTGGATTGCTCTGAACGGAGAGTTGATTTCCATTTAAAAGTTGGTTGTAAGTTTTTCTCTCGGAGGACTCCTTCCTGTGACTGGTTGGGAAACCATTTATAAAGTTAAAGGTATATTCACAAGACTACTCAGGCAGACTCTTACAAATAAATATCCTATCCGGTTTACCAGACTTAGGAGAATTAACACAGAACAATGTCATCAGCTCCTGGTTTTGCTAGCTGGGTTTTAACTTAATTGACCTAATTGAGCTCACTTAATTTCCTTCTTTTTGCACGATTTGTTTTCAGTTCCAGAGTACTGTCTAAACAGGCAGGTTTTGAGCAATGTACATCTCTCCTTCAGCAGCGAAGCTATGTGATTTATGCATTGCCTCAGTTACTTTTCTGTCCCTGAAGTGGGCTTTTCAATCTGATCTCCATATTCCTATCACCTAACTGAAGAGATAAACAAGTCCCTGAGTCCCGTGCTAATTTGGTATAGCGTCTAGCTTTGAGGAAGTGATTGAAAAAACTGCTTTTTGCTCCCAAAGTGTCTTGTCTGCTAAATGGAAGGCGTTTTCTTGTGTGTGTTCTGTTACTTCTGTCATATAGAAATAGCACAGGATTCTTATGTCCACATCCTATCCTCAACAGACAGTTCCAGGATATTTACAGTATGTCTTTTTCTAGCTATAGCTGAGTGAGTTAGGAGAATGTACTGTCCTGTACTTTTATCCAGCTGAGCCTGCTCAAAATCAACCATAAAGTACCTGAGGATGAGGATGTGGATTTTTATCTGTGTGCAGTCAGGCTTTGTGAAGGATAACTGTTGATGCTGGCTGTTACTGAGAAGTCAAATAGTGAAACCTAACAGCTTCTATTTTCCTCTTGAATACGTTCTTGCAGGCAGGAAGTTATGTTCGTGATGATGCTGTCCCCAACTTGATTCAGCTAATAACTAATAGTGTGGAGATGCATGCCTACACTGTGCAGAGACTCTACAAAGCCATCCTTGGTGATTACTCCCAGGTAATACCCAATACAAGCAACTTTGGTTTACCTGTTATTCTGCAATAAGTATATTTACTAAGCGTATCAAGGTAAGTCAGCATCATGCTGTCTAGTTCCAAGGGACAGACTGCAGAAGAGGCATGTCTTCTAAATGTTCCTGTTCTTCTATTTTTCTCGTATGAATATTCAATTTGAACAAGAATTCCACGTTTCTTATGCTATGGGAAATTTGTTTTTAGCTGGAAGGAGGGCTAAGCTTGCTCTGCGAGATGGTGGTGGTTTACTTTACACCAGAATGCATTTATCTAGGTGTATGATTTTTCTTCCAACAGCAGCCCCTGGTGCAGGTGGCCTCCTGGTGCATAGGAGAGTATGGAGATCTTCTGGTGTCTGGTCAGTGTGAAGAAGAGGAGCCAATACAGGTATAGCCTGAGAGAGCAAGTGTGTACATGGCTGAGGCTGGACCTGCTTGATGCTGGCTTGATATCTGAGGGGAATGCTTGCAACAGTTACTTATTTGTGGTGTCTACGATGGACCCTTGATAGGGAACTTGTTTGCATGCTACAGGCATGGGCAATATAAGCATAGCCAGCTTTGTCTATGGGGAGCATAGATACACTGGGCAGAGCAGTGTACTTTTGGTGCTCATCTAGCTTGCACAGGATCTGCCAGGGATTTAGCTGTGTATTGTGGTGATAAATCTTCTTTTCAATATGTGGAACAGGAATTTTATCTTAAAACTGTAGTATAAGATATTCATCTGGATGCATCTGTTTCATTCATTGTGCATATATGCTGTGGGTTCACAAAGTTACTGAGGAGACAGGAAACACCTGTTAAGCAAGAAACAAGTTTTTTACAGTATATACTCTGAACGGTTTGCTGCAAAGCTTCTGTCTGACTCAGCCTAAACTTTTTCTACCTTTTCAGGTAACAGAAGATGAAGTTCTTGATATTTTAGAAAGCATTCTGATATCTAATATGTCTGCATCTGTTACGCGAGGCTATGCTCTCACTGCCATCATGAAGCTTTCCACAAGATTCACCTGCACTGTCAAGTGAGTTCTTATTGGTGTTGTTCTGCACAGGGGTTTGTTGCACATATGCTGGCATCAGTTGTCTTCAGTAGAAGTATTCCTTGGACATGTTCTACTTCCATGGTTAAGAGTCTTCTTACTGGCTTTTACGGTCCTCCTTTGCTTGCAGTCTGGAAGACTTCCACTAATTTGTGCTGTTTTATCTGTTTGTGGATGTGTCTACTGTGTGGGGACTTTTGAGTCATGTTACTCTTGCTTGAAAATCATTAATGTGAAAGAAAGCCCTTTAAGTGGACTGTTCTTTCCAGTTGTTTTTTTTATTATTTTTTTTTCCTGATGGAGAGAGAAATAGCCTTGTTTCCTACTGATGGTTTGACTGTGAGTTGTTCAGTTTTGGTATGATATTCTTATGGTGGTGTATTAACTACCTGTTGACTACGTTGGAGAGGGACAACAACAGTTCAAAAACTGAAGTTGCATGGGTACTCCAGGAAAACAGCAGTGACTACTGTTTCAAATCACTAATACAGGACAGCTGTTGAGCAGGGTGTCAAATAAGGTCTTCTGGATGACACATGCTAATTCCTTCCTCACTGTTACAAATTCCATAGTGTGGTGTGTTTGTTTTTGTTTGTTTTTTTTTTTGCCTCTCCCCACAGTCGCATTAAGAAGGTAGTTTCCATTTATGGCAGCAGCATTGATGTGGAGCTACAGCAGCGGGCAGTGGAATATAATGCACTTTTCAAAAAATATGATCACATGAGGTAAGTGTTGATGAGTTTTAGTGATTGAAAAGGCTAATAATCTGCTCTGATCTTCTGTGTAGTATGTAGAGCTTTATCTTGTGATCCTGGTAGGAGTATAAAGAAGCTATAATTCCTCCCTGATCTCTGTAGGACTATTGAATGTTTTAAGAACATAGCATATCTTGGGAGATTGTTTTGAGATCACTCTTTCCATCCCAAAATGCTTGACCAGCTCTGAGCTTGGACTTGGTTAATGTTCACTTTCAGATGTTGAATATTAAATTTGCTATCTAAGTGAGTGACTGCAGATAGCTTTTGCCATACTAGCAATACCAATCTTTAAGGTCAAATTGATTTTAAAGTGCCTTTAGAATAAACATACAGATATCTATAGACCTTTCCTCCTAAGCAGTGCTCTGAAATTGAAGTAGCTCTGAAAATGCTTTTCAGTTTTTCAGAACATCTTCTTAATGTACTATTTTCTTGTAGTGTCTGTTTAAAATATCAAGTTCTGCCTGAAAAGTCATAATCTTCTCTACACCACTCAGCATGCTTGTTTTACAATTCTTGGGCATGCTGATTTCCTTGTATGTTATCATTGAGAGTTTCCCATTCATCATAGTTTTACTCAAGTGGTTGGTTTTAGCTGTCTCAGAAAAACACTCTGTTGCAATAACTAAAGCTGTAATTCTTCACGGAATAGTCGTTAATCTGCTATGTGCGACAAATTATTGTTGATACATAGGAGCACTGTACTGGCTATTCCATGAAGAACATAAGATTGAAGATCTGGGAGTTAAGTTCATCCATCCTTGATAAGATGCCATTTAGATTAAATGCTATTTTGAAAATAGGTCTGATCTTTATTGTTTGCCTGATTTGGAAGCATCAGAACTGCCATGTTGTTCTAGTGTGGTAGAAGAAGTTAGCTTTCAGAATGGAGAGTATCCATTCTCAAATCTAGATAAGAACAGAGGAAAAAATGGGTGCCACTGGGCTAAATATTGCATGAGTTTATAGGGGCTTCCAAACCTTGTTTCAAAGGCTTTTCACAGTCAGTTTTTTTCATGGGCACTATCCTATCCTCTGTGTGTAGGATACAACATCCATATGATTTCCTCTTATCTCTTCCCATGGGATTTGTGCAGCAACTAAGATTGTGCTCTTGGAAGAGTCATGTTAGTGAACTGCCTACGCCTTCACATGAGGCATTATGAATGTGTTAGGAAAAAATCTAATATGAGAGCTTTTGATCTGAGATAACCACTGCAGATAACAATATCTGGAGATCAACTGGCAATAGCAGAATATGGTGTTCATAGTTTTGGGAAGCTTTGTGCTTCAGAAAAATGTGCGAACTTTGCTCAGTTTTATAAGAGAGCATTAGTGTTCCCCCCCCCCCCCCCACACACACACATTCCTAGTGTTCATTACAGTGTAAAGGTCGGTGTTTAATAGTTTCTGCTCGTTAAAACTTTGTTCATGGTCAAAAACTTGGCCCATTGTTGGGATTATTGGCACTGGGACACTTTTTCAGCCCCAAAAATGAATAGACAGTGGGACTTACTCATTTCATGCAGGCTTTGTGACTTGATCCTCAAGGGTAAGGGCCTTTCCTGTATTATAGACCAGTTTTCCCTGTATGACTTCCGCTGCTACTTAGTTTTGATGTCAGGATTCTGGATCCTATGCCTCTTCTTGAGTTTCTGTACCCTTTCAGGAGGGTGCTCTAGAGGACTGAACTTAAAAGTCTTTTGAAACTTGAACTTGGTTAAACGAGAGCATGGTGGTTTGCTTTTCCAGCTTTACCTATTCTGAGTGGTTAACTCTGGTGCAAAGGTAAGTCAATCAGCTGACCTTTTGACTCAGTTGGATACAGAACAGAAGAGTGAAATGTCCCGTGTCTGTAGTCGATCCACCATTGCTCAGTTCTTTAATCTTTGGCTTGTTATCCTAGCCCCATAATTAAAACTGTGTCTAGTGATAGCAGAAAACAGGAGGCAGGAGGGTTTGTTTGGTTTTCAACTGACAGCTAATGTGTTTACAGTGGCACAGAATGTCAGGAATTACTTCCAACCACCTCAGGATAACATCTAATCTTACAGTGCCCTGACAGCAGAAAAGGCAGGTTGTCCTGTATATCTTCTCTTGAATGTTTGAGTGTTTGGATTGGGATCCAGGAAGATGGCACAGTGTAACTATGTCAGCTTCTTTCAGGCCAGCCCTGCTTGAGAGAATGCCGGTAATGGAGAAAGTCACCACAAATGGCCCTACTGAGATTGTACAGACCAATGGAGAGACAGAGCCGGCGGTACTGGAAACCAAACCTCCACCTTCTGGATTGCAGCCTGGTAGCCAGGTAATGGAAACTGATCTAGGATAAGTTTCCACTGCCTGTCAGACCACAGTACTAGCCACTGCTCTTTCAACAGTAAGCTGAGACCATCTCCTTCCCTGTTCCTGTCTCTTTGCTAGTTCTGGCCTGGTGATGAATCTCATCACAACTCTATTCTCATGGTTCTAGTGCCAAGAACAAATGTGTGGAAGAGGTTATTGTGGGGAGTGCAAGAACATAGTGGGGTAAAGCCATATGTATCACCCAACCTGTCTTACTGTCCATGAACTCCATCCTTCACTAATCACCGTGGCCCCAAGAGCAAGGAAGCTAGATCTCTCACAGGGCTTGGGAACATAGCCAAACTAAGAACCTCTCTGATCAGTCAGTAGGTCTTGTCTTTAATCTGAGAACAAGTGGAATCCATTGCATTTGTAAGGAAAAGTAGCAGAAAGATGGATATATAACTATTTTATTTTTTTTCATTAGGCAAATGATTTGTTGGATTTGTTGGGGGGAAGTGATATAACACCTGTAATCCCCACTGTACCTGCAAGCAAGCCAGCCTCTGCTGGTGGGGAGCTCCTTGACCTACTGGGAGACCTCAACCTAACAGGTAAGCAAGCTGTATCTCTTGAAAGTCTACATTCCCAGTCCTGAGGTGGGATGTCAGGATGATTGCCGAAGGTGCAAAGGCTTGTTAGTTCATCACTCTAAGTCCCTGTCTTCATGATTATTCTTGTCAGGATCCATATTTGCATATAGGTGGGAATCAGAGAATGACATCATAGGTTGACTCTTAATGGTTAGATGATGGAGCTCGTGTTTTTGTGTTTGTTTGTTTGTTTGTTTTTAACATTCCAGCCTGGGAAGGGTGTGAACCTTTCCAGAGAGGATAAGAAGATGAGAGAAATTACTCTGTTTGAATGCATGCTAGATCAGGATGAGCCAGTCTTCATTGGATATAAGCAGAGAAGGAGCAAATGACAACATAAATAGCTATTTGTAGAGCCTCCTATATGGAAATATGATATGCCTCAGTTGATAACTTGGAGAAGGAATAATTACTCTTCATTTTGTGACAGCTAAACTTAGTATTTTTCCAACATTTCTTGTAGGTTCTCCGGTACCTGCACCTGCACCCCAGATATCACAGCCTCCATTCCTGCTTGATGGACTGCCATCACAGCCTCTCTTCAATGATATTGCTGCAGGTTAGGGGCATGTAAATACTTTGCTGAAGGTTCCACGGCAGAAGAGGAAGCTAGGGATAGAAACGAAAAGATTTCATTGTGAAGTGTAACAAAGACACTGGAGCAGGAGGGAGCGTGTTAAATCTTCAGAAGAGTTTGTGTCTGGGTGTAATGGAGATGAATTCTGTGATGCTGAGAATGGTCTCTAAATTCTGCAAGTCTCCTGATCGTTATTTTTTTTCTGCAGGAATCCCCTCAATTACTGCATACAACAAGAATGGCCTGAAGATTGACTTCACCTTTGAGAGGTCAAACACCAACCCCAGTGTCACTGTAATCACGATACAGGCCTCCAACAGTACAGAACTGGATATGACAGATTTTGTTTTCCAAGCTGCAGTACCAAAGGTAGAACCACTTAGGGCAACTACATCAACAGGTAGAGGGCCACCTGCAAGTACTTCCTGATCTCTACTTCCATGTAGACAGAAGCATGCAGCATGGTTTAAAAAAAAGAACTTAAAAGCTGAGTTGCTTATAGGTTCTCCTAGTGCTCAATTTGGTCATCTCCTTTCTAGTCTGAAATTAAGGGTTATAAATAGAGTGGAATATGGGTTTCTGTTAGATTAGATTATGTATGCTTTATATTTTCTATATTTTCATTATTTTCTAGGAAGATTGATAAACCACACCCAGGAAATTGTTGGGTCAATAAAAAAAGATCAAAACTAGTATTTCCCTTTATTCTTAGTTTCTAAGAAATACACCACGTTCTTTGCAGTAATCAATACATGAAAACAATTCTTTGAAGCTTTTAGCTGCTTATAAAAGTTGAAACGAGTTCCCATATAGTAATTAGTAACTATCTTCCTACAAGCAGTGAAATGTCTGTCCTTGGATTTAGCTACAGCCCAAAATGCAGGAGACAAAAACTGCCTAGTTTGTAGTTGAGCAGACAATTTAAGCAGGCTGTAATTGAAATATCCAAGTTTGGGAAAATGCATCCATTTTGGGGAATTTCACTTCTGGGAATTAATAATGTTCTAACTTCAGTTTGGGTAAGTTTTATTCCTGTCGTAGGCAGGCATTAGGGAGAGAGTGGGCCTCCTGAAGTTAGAAATGTGCTGAGCAGCCTCAGCTACTCCTTGAGTGCCATGTTTGAAACAGTGCTTCACTGTTGATCTTGATACACTGCAGTAAGTCCTCATCCCCTAATATTCATGTCACCTGGATCTTCTTTATGTAGAAAGCAGGTGGGCCAGCATTTTGTTCTTTACAGATAGGGAATTGAAGAACTCATTATTTGACTTGACTTATTTGATTAAGCATCAACTTTTCTCTTTGCCCTTTCTTCAGACATTCCAGCTGCAGCTCCTGTCTCCCAGCAGCAGTGTCATCCCTGCATTTAACTCGGGGACCATCACACAGGTCATTAAAGTCCTGAATCCACAAAAGGTGAGTGATTCTGAGAACAGTTAAAGACATTGTCATGGAGTTGTGCATTTAGTTGTCTGGTTAGGCTGCGTTTCTGATAAGGTAGGGTTGCAATGACAATCATTTTGGTTAGGGTTATGAAAAAGTCAGAAGGCTGTGGACACAGGTTTGACCTCTTTGCTTATACTTTAAAACAGACTTAGCGCTTTGCTATTCTTTTGACTTTGTGGATGTCTTTTGCATCAGTGTGGTTGTTAAACAAGTTTCCGGATAGTTTCTCTAGAGGAGCAGAGCCTGGTGTTTGTGTTGTAAAAACGAAGTCTGAAAGGGAAGCATCTTGCCATACAAATATATTTAACATTCCTTCTTGCTGTCTGCAGAGGTACTTCTTGAATGAAGTCTGTTACACTAAAAAATTGTTAGACACAAATTTTTTTCAAAAATTGTCTTTTTTTTTTTTTTGGAGACCTCATTTAATATGTGATGAGTATATTTTTAAATGGTTGAGGGGGAAGGTCTTTAGCTGTGATTAAACATAATTCCATTTGCTCTACAGTCTTCAGAGAGAGGCTTCCAAGACTGGGAGAAAACAGACTTGGGAGGGAGGGGTGTGGCCCACGGGTCCTCCTTAAGAGGCTTTGCAAGTATTCAGATGGCATCAGAAAGAAAGTAATAAAAGCTTTTTTTTTTTTATAAAAATCATCTTTTGTGGGACACCCTTGAGATCTTCCTGCTGTATACAGTTTTTTTAACACTTATGTACTGCTCTAGATGTTAAGTATTACTGCTAGACTGATGTTTATGTTAAAAAGAAAAAAGAGTCAAAGATTTCACTGAAATGACTGTCTTCCAGTGCAGTTTTTATGGTTCCCATGGTCTCCCCTCATTTTTATGTAGCAGTGTGCTCCCTTCTGCCTATAGTAAAGCACAAGAGTAACTATTCTGTCTCATAAATCTGATACAAATTTCCATGTATCTGAATCTCAGTAGTGCTAGAGATGACATGAAAGGTATTTTCAGAACTTGGGAGGTTTTCAGAGCTTTCCTCTGAAGTGACAAAAGTCACAATACATCCATCTCAGATGGGCCACACAAGTTTGAAATATGCTTTTTTGCTGAAACATCAGAACTCCTATATTTGAGAATACAGAGATGTAAGCGAGTATTTCACTGCCCTCTGCGCTGTTTCCTAACTCTTCCATGTCAGGCATTCATGCATCTCTTACTGTCCTATGTACTTGAAGTCAGTAGCAATATCTAGCTTTGCAAGAATCCTGTCCACAAGATGGTGTAAGTTACCTGGAATGTTCTGAGGGAAACAGTCCGAGTTTTATTATTTAGGAGGTAGCTGTTCGTCTTCTCAGTGCTGTGAGGAAAAAAAAAAAAAAAAAAAGTATGTTCACCTTGAAATGGCCAGTCATTATGCTGCACTGACTAATAGTGAAGATGGTGGATGACCATGATTATACTCCTACAGCGGAAAGGCCAGTTACCCAGAACAGTACCAAATAAAACAAATTGATACTAATTATATTGATATACTGGTATAAAATTGGTGTTTATTAGTGATCGTTTCCTTTATCCTGAGGCTGGTTGAAACAGTTTTTATCCTCCTTTCCTCTCTCTGCTATTCTTTTTGCATATTTCACTGTAGGTTTTGTCTGGTATGGATAAAAGAGACAGAAAAAGCCAACTTCTTGCTTTTCTTTTTAGGGTTTTTGGCAAACTGTTTTTTGTAGTTGTGAGGAGAACAAAGAACCTGGCTGGAGCTCTGGCCTTTTATTAAAGGCTGCCTAGTATCTGGATGACAGCCAGACAACTTCTGAGCTGTTCGATCATTTACCCACAGCAGGAAGAAATGTTCTTAGAGATGCTTTCTGCAGTCTTTCTTAGACTGTTTCATCCAGTGCTACTGACCTATTTAATACTTGAAGTTTCCAGACCACTTCTTCTCTGAATGAACAGCTAGCATGGGGAATGATACCTCTCCTTGTGCAGTGCAGCAGAGGCCAGGTCTGCCTCTTGCTTTCTTGTCTTGTTAATTAAGACTGTAAGACAGTTACTGTTGTGTTTAAGGACCTCAGTGTTTGTGAGAGCAGGGCCAGTGCAGAGATAGATGTGGGTGGAAGATGTGCTACAGTCTTTCTGAGAAAACTTGTGCCTGATCTGAGAACTACAGTGAACAAGAAACATCCTACTAGATTAAGCATTTATCTGAAGTGTCATAGCCTACCCAGCACATCCTTCCATCAAGTTTTTGTTGGCTTTGTTTTGTCTTCATAGGGGATATGGGATGGGGAGCTAGAGTTGGGGAGATTTGCTGACCTTTAATGGAGACCTATTTTTTTTTTTTCTCTTGTAGCAACAACTACGTATGCGGATCAAGTTGACATATAATCACAAGGGCTCAGCAATGCAGGATCTAGCAGAAGTCAACAACTTCCCCCCTCAGTCTTGGCAGTGAGGCTCTGGCACCATTCTTATTCTCTCCCCACCCAATCAAAAGAACTCTGGGAAGAAGGTTGTGATCCTTGGCAATCCCCCAAACTGCACCATGGGCATGGGGAACAGATGAGACCTGCTGATGAGGAGGAATTTTCCTGAAGTGATTGCTGACTTTGAAGCATATCTGTTAAGACTAATCTCCTCTCCTCCGCTGATGAGGCTGGTGGCTTGTGGAGGCTACTCTGCACTCCCTCACACATGCATTCACAGCCAGAAGCAACATTCCCTCCCTTCCCATCCCTCTCCCCCCACCCCAGAAACACAGCCTGGTTGGAAGAGAAGTCTGGAATTTCTTGCAGGGAAACTCTGTCTCTGCAGCAAGTGAACAGCTGCCCCTTCTTTCTGCTGTCTTTTTTTCCCCTGGGGAGGGCATGGTGTGTTTTTGTTACTAGCTGGATTATCTTCAGGCACTTTCATCTGGGGCTCAGAATGGGGACTTGGAGGATATTAGGGTAACCTGCCTCGTTCTTCTTGTATCCCGTGTCTGAAGGGGCTGGAGGCTTTTTGTGGCCTATTCAGTGCATTACTTTTACACATACCTCTTAGTTATGTGATACATACTAAGAGCAAGTCAGGCCTTGGGACTTCATCTGCAAACCTGGGACAGTGCAGGAAAAGAGGTGCCAGTGAAAGCTGATAAAATTGCTTTGGTGCTGTACTTGGAAATGAAGACCTTACACTTGAATTTTCTTTCTTTCCATCAGTGGCTGCAACCATGCAGATTCACAGTCTTCTGTAGCTTCCCCAGAAAGTGTGGTGATGTCTGAGAGATGCAGAGATATAAGGAACAGCTGGTTTTCTACCACGGTTAATTCCAAAGCCTTTTGACCCATCAGTTGTGGTTTATGGATAGAAAAGATGTATTCAATTTTGTGGATCAGTCTTTGAGCAAAGGTCCTATTGCCTGCTGGGAGACACATCAGAGACTATGCTGCAGAGTTGTTCTTCCCAGTTATTCCAGACCTTCTCCCCAGATTAATTTCCAGAGCCTGTTGTAGACCCCCTGGATTCCATTTGATTTACTTCTGACTGGGATATTTGTGTTGTATCTGTAACATTGGCACTGAAATAAAGACCATGCGGTTTAAAGAGACCTTCTCCCATTTTGTTACTTAATTGATCCTCGTAGTTGGTTCCTTGCTCCCCTTCCAGAGAAATCTGTGTTAGTTCAGGTTCAGACTGAAAGGAACTTAGCTTTTTTTATTTTTTTTTTTTTTGAATGAAAGCCTTTTTTTTTTTTTTTTGAGTACTTGGAACCAAAGATGTGAGGTCCAGTACTCTTCTAAGCATAAAGAAAGATGTATTTGGTTATGTTTCCTAGTGTAAACTGTTGTTGAGGGAGTAAGAGTTCTATGAATTCTACTGGAGGCAATGTATAGGATGTAAGGCACAGTGTGACAAAACTATGCAGGTGTTCAGCACAATCAGGGGATGAAGAGGGAATGATAGGTCTTCATTCATTAGTATGCTAGTAAGTTGAAGGTACCCCAGCTTCCAACCACAAAGCTTTCTTAAAAGAAACAGATAGCAGGCATATCTGCTTGATTTTCTGTTACAGGGCTTTAAACATGATGATCATTCAGTGCTCTGACAGCAAGGTTAAACCCAGCCCTTTGTGTCTGCAAAAGTAATAACACTAGGTTCCAGTCCTTGCCAGAAATACCGGATGAGTGATTCACAGTGCACTTAGGGAAAATTAAAGACCTAGTCTGCCCTTGAATCTGTAGTGGGAGGCCAAGAAAGGTCATTCGGTTCGTTTTGGTTTTAACACAGTAGGTAACATGATGTAGGACAGACTGTTTCTCTGACTTTAATTGTTGGTATATGGAGTAAGTTTAGTTTCTCTTGGAAGGCATTTTTGCTGCCTTAATAGGAAGACTGGTTTGGGCCTTTGGTTTAGCAAAGAGTTTTGCTCTATTGAAAGAGGCATCACCATAGGTTTATAAAATCTAGCAAGGATGATGTATGATTTCCTTAAAATTGACTGAGGGTTGTGGCAGAGTCTTGGGCTGAGCTATCAGTGCAAAGATAGTACTTTGCTTCTAGCTAAAGCATCACGAAACAGGCAATCTTGTAGAAAACGGTTGAATCAATATCCTTTTTCTGGGTGCTGAGCATTTACTTCTGCTTTTATTGCACTTGTGACTGTTCAACACCTGACTGGCTCAAACTCCTGAGTGTGCAAGGCTGAATGTGTTCAATGTAGGCTCTAGTGAGCTCTGAGGATGTCCCAGATAGCAAACTAATAGAAAGTCTTTACCTTAGTTTCTGAAAGCCCCATGAGCTCTCCCGTTCTCAGGATTGTACAAGGGTCACTTGTACTGAAAGTTGGTACACCTCAATTTCCATTCCTTTTTGCTGAGAAGAGCACTGCTGCAGGAAGCTTAGATGGAGTGAAGGACATAAGTGGTCTCTCACCTGGCCAGTTTGTCACAGCATAACTGGGAGCAACTTGTCCCTCTTAGACTTGTTTTCTGTCCCCTAGAATAGGTGGATTTTGTTGTTGGTCTCTGGTAAGCTTTTTGGGTAAATTCTCAGTTCTTGTATCCTTCAGCTGCCTTTCCACAGAAGTGCTTGTGTTTTTGGAGAATATGTTGTCATATTTCTGAGTCAAGCTCTAGAAGGTGGTGCATGTACCTGAAAGGCACTTTTCTTGAAGACATCCCTTGGCTATAAAGTACTCCATTATAGTAGCTGAACATTCCTGTTGTTCTCGGAGCGCTCTTCCTTCCCTTTCCTAAGGGATGGAAGGAAGTATTGATATACCCCAGAAAGAAGGCCAGGTTTCACAGCTTTTTCTGTCTGCAATACATGATATCATTGCTTGCTCCTTGACCCTAGATGCACCTCTTAACTTCTGTGCTGTTGCTCTTTCTTACTGGAGAGTACTCAACTGCCTCATAAAGCACTCTGAGGGCAGCGAGCCCTTTTTCCACCAGAGGAATGCAACAGTTCTTGTAGGTCTTGTCAACAGTTTCCTTATTTCGATATAAGGGGGATATAAAGGGAGCTAGATACAGATTTCATGGCTAATCTTACTAATATTGGCATTACAGGCTTTAGAGCTGGGAGCATTTGAATGCCTTTTTTGTTTGTTTGTTTTTCTTCAAGTTAATGTATTTTGAGCCAAGAAAGGACAGAAGGAATAGTGGCCGTGATGGGCCTGAAGGGAGAGAGGATGTGGGAAAATTTAACTCAGTCCGCTTTTTGATGGGACAAAGTATGGCCTTGAACAACTTTTTTGAAGCAATAGCAGTGAGGGAGCTGCCACCTATACAGTACCTTGGGTATTTAACTCAGAAGATGCTGAAACAGATGGGAAAAGTGACAGTCCAGTCCTTTCCCTGGGGCTGGTACTGGCTGCAAGATGGAGCAGCAAAGATGGCTTTTTTAGACCTGCTGGTTGTGCTTTCTATATGTTCATTTTCTACGTGGGGGCTGTGAGGGAAGGAGTTGCTGGACTGCTTCCCTCTGAACTTTCACTCTATTCCTATATATTTTCCTTTCCTGATGCTGTAATTTACATTTTACATAGAGCCACATCCCACGTCTTTGATAGCATAAAACAAAACAAAAAACAAACAAACACCACAACCCCCCACCAAATTAAAAATAAAAACATGCCATTTAAGCAGGGGGCCTGGTGGCATTTTAACTTCTGCAGACCTATTTTTGAGATTTGAAAAATTTAAATAAATGCTTAGGTGAGTGAGGAGCATAACGGATGTAAACACTTACATGGGATGCATTAGACTTCTGCTGTGTGTATTGTCTTTTGGTTGAAACAAATTATGAAGTGACTAATAAAATAAGTCAATATTCCATGATTTAAAACGGTGCCTTGTTGCTTTTTGCAAGTACAGTGGGACAGGCTTCACTGCTTTTTGTTTGGCCATGATGAGGTCAGATGACATGAAATAATCAAGAGTAGAGTTTAAAAAGCTTTCAGGAAATTTTGGAGAGTAAAATGAGTGTAGACAACCCTAAAAATTCTTAAACCATTGCAGGTCAAATAGCCTGAAAGAGTTTTTTCAATCACCATCACCACTCTCTGTCCAGGTGTGATGAGATCTGAATGTATGAATTTATTTTCCCCCTGCTGCCTGCAGCTCGCATTTGGCATTAATTATGACTCCCTTAGTGATGGAGAAGTCCCCTTTTGTACTCCGTGTACCTCGGAGAGACAAGGAGTGTAATCTCATTATCCATTAAAGTAATAAACCAGCGTTCTATAAGGTTCCTCCTCGTGTTTTCTAGTCACAGGAGCGTTTCTTAGAAAACGCGGTATTTAACACAATCGCATTTTTCCTCCGCGCTCCTCTGTGTTGCCAGGTGTAGCTGTGCGCTGGGGAGCGCCCGTACCCCTCCCGCTAAGCCAGGCTGCCGGTCGGCTCCCGGTTTCTGACCAGGAGAGCTCCCCGGCTCCCGCCGAGCACCCAGGCGCGGTTCGTGCGGCGGCAGCAGCTCAGCGGCTGTGGGCCCGGTCCTGGCGGGGGGCGAGCCGCCGGGGGCAGGGACGCCTCTCGCGCCTCGCGGGGGCAGCGGGGGCTCTTTAACGCCCCCGAGGGGGCCGCGAGCAGAGCGCTGGGCAGGCGGGGAGCTTGAAGGAAGCGCAACGCGGCGCGGCGCTAAGCCCGGCGGCGGGGACGCGGACAGTGCCCGGAGCGAGCTCCGGAACAGCAGCGGGCACGGGCACGGCGCCGAGCTGGTGCCGGTGCCGCGGGCAGCAGCGCGCTGGAGCCCGGCACCGCCGGCGCTCACCGGGCGGGCCGCGGGCTGCTCCGAGCCGAGCGCTGGCGAGGGGCGGCCGCGGCTGAAGGCGCGACGGGGGCCGGGCGGGCAGCGGCGCCACGCGGGGGACCCGGCCCGGCCCGCTGCGGACTCGCGCTGCCGCCGAGGCCGCGCCCGCCGGCGGCGGAAGGCCGCGCGCTTCCGGGGCGGGGCCTGCGCCGAGCGGGGCCGGGGCCGCCGCCGCCGTCCGAGGTCTCGGCGTCCGGCGGGCGATGGGGGAGGCCGGGACGGGGCCCGGGCCCAGGGAGGGGCCGGAGCCGGAGCCCGAGGAGGACGAGGCGGCGGCGGCGGCGGGCGGGGGTGGTGGTGGCGGCGGCGGCGGCGCACGGGGGGGCCGGGCAGGGCCCCGCGGCGGCATCCGGGTGCTGAAGGTGAGGAGGGGGCCGGGGCCGGGGCCTGCGCCTCGCGGGGGCCGCCCCGTTCCGCCGGCCCTTCCCGGCAGCTCGGCGGGCTGGGGGGCGGCGGCAGCGCAGCGCCGCGCCCCGGGGCGATGCCCGCCTCGACCTTGCCGGGGCTGTCGGGACGGGGGCGGCGGCCCCTCAGTGGCCGGGGCCCGCGGGGTGCCGAGGCTCGCGGGGCGGGGGCCCGGCGGGGCGGGAGCCGGGGGTCTGGCCGGGCCTCGGGCCGGGCCTCGCCGTGCCGCCCGGCCGCGGGGGCAGGTCGGCTCGGAGCGGCCGGCTGCCGCCGCCGGGCACGGGGGGCGGCCGGGCGCCGGTTCGGAGGCGGCTGCTGACGCCGCGGTTCCTTGCAGAGAAACGTGAAGCGCAACGGGAGCAGGAGCTGCTTGAACAGGACTCGCTTTGGCTCCCGCGAGAGGGACTGGCTGAGGGAGGATGCTGGACGAGGCTGCGTGTACGTTTACGGACGAGATTCCGCGTCTTGTGCTTCCTCTGACTTACGCCTGGTCCTCTGTACGGTGGACACCCCCGCCTCCGAGATATGTGATGGAGAAGAGAGAAAAAACCTCTTCTTGCAGCTTCACGGAGACCTGGTCAGGTGAGGGCTGAGAGAGGATAGGTTGGTATCAAGAAATATTTGTTTTAGTCTTGCGGGGCCCTCTTCTCTGTGTATGTAAGTAGTATAAATGCAGGACGGAGATGGTAGGTGTCAGATACAGCCTTGAGTAACGTAATTCATAAAAACAAAGTAGTGGTGAGCTGCTTACATCTCCCTTAGTCAAGCCATAGGTGTTGTAGCTGGGAGGGTTTGGCGGCTGCTCCAACCAGAAACATGACCTCATTTTGTAGGTACAGGTTGCTGTTTGTATGCTCCACCTTTATGTTCTGTTTTAGGGACGCTTCAGTGTCAAGAAAACTTGAGCAATTTAGGAGGCTGTGCGCAGTTATTCTGAGCCAGTGAAACATGTAAAGTGCTTTAACAGTCACTCATGTAAGATTTATACATTAGTCTTTGTGTATGTGTGTGTGGTGGTTCTTTTTTTTTTCATAAGAGTTCCCAGGTATATAACTATTAAAGATAGGCATAGATGTAGCTGGGGAGGGACTCTTTATCAGGGACTGTAGAGATAGAACAAGGGGTAACGATTTTAAACTAAAAAAGGGTAGGTTTAGGTTAGATATAAGGCAAAAATTCATCATGATGAGGGTGGGGAAACACTGGCACAGGCTGCTCAGAGCAGCTGTGGACGCCCCATCCCTGGCAGTGCCCAAGGCCAGGCTGGATGGGTCTGGGAGAAGCCTGGGCTGGTGGGAGGGGTCCCTGCCCGTGGTGGGGTAGGAGGGAGGGGAACCTCACACACAACAGGAGGGCTTCCAACCCAAACCATTCTGTGAGTCTATGACACTGTTAAAAAGGATACTTGAAAAAAGTTATTTGGACCTTTTTGCTTTGCTCAGCCTGGTCTTTAGGAACTAGGGAAAGGTTAGTTATAAATGTGGTATGAGGATATGCAGATACTTCATTGCAGTCATGGAGGTAGCTGAAAATTAATTGCTTGAAGTATTTATAAGGAAATTGTTTTGTTTTGTACTATAGCAGCAAGCAAACTTCCGAACATTCAGAAAAAAAGACCCTTTATTGCAGATCTCAAAGAAGACTAGGTAACTCTTGGAGGTTTGTTCAGAGAGGGATGTTTTGACTTTTTTGAGCTCTTGAAATGGCTTATGTGTTTGAATTCTCATGTCTCTTCTCACGCTAGGTAGCAGTGCCTGTCTTTGACTTGTGTCAGGCTTTGCAATGTTTTGGTAAATTTGTTCCGACATGAGTTCTGGAAGCAAGTACCAAGTTGTAAATGTTTTCTTGTTAGTTTATTGCATCTTGCTGTATCATGCACTTACTCAAGTTTTGTCTTCAGATTCTTGGAAAGCTCTTGATTACTGTGTGTCTGTTGCTTTTGTAATTCTAGAGACGTCTTTGCTACAGAAGAGATTCCTGAACTACTTTGAACTACTTACCACTCGGGGGGGGGATGTTCTCAGAGTCATAGAATTGTTTAGGTTGGAAACAACCTTTTAGATCATTGAGTCCAACCATGCACCTAACACTGCAGCTCCACAGTTAAACCATGTCCCTATGCGCCTCATCCACGTGTCTCTTAAACACCTCCAGGGATGGCGACTCCACCACTGCCCTGGGCAGCCTGTTGCAATGCCTAACCACCCTTTCCACGAAGAAATTCTCTTCTCTGAAATGGGAGTTACCGGTATTGCTTCAGTAACCATCTCTGTTAGTAACAGGAAGCAGTCACAGATGGCACCTGCTTGCGTTTCCACAGGAAGATGACAGAATGCTCAAGATATCCCCGTGCCCTCTTGAGATAATCCTTGCCTTGAACAAAGTTTGCTGACTACTTTAATAATGTGTTCGTGAGCACAGATTACTCAGTTAAGCATCCGTTTGCATTTTACCATTGATACACTTGTGTACTGGGTCTGGCTGGAATGTTAACTTTCCCGGCAGCAGCCCATTCAGTGCCGTACTCTGTACTTGTAGCTGGAACAGCAGTGTTATCACAGCAGTGTTATCACACCAGTGTTGTGTCTACTGCTGAGCAGCAGTGGCACAGCATTGGGCCTTTCTCTAACCCTCCTAGGGGGTGGGCAAAAAGTGAGGAGAGAAACATCACTAGGGCAGCTGACCTAAACCAATCAAAGGGATATTCCATACCATGTGGTGTCACACTCAGCAATAAAAGGTGGAAACAGGAAGAAGAGGGGAGGGGTGGGCTCTCGTTGAGAAGACGTCGGTCCTCCTCTCGAACACCGGCTGCGTGCGTTGAGGCCTTGCTTCAAGGACGTGGTCAATCATCGCTCATTTGTGGGAAGTAGAGAGTAATTTCTTTCCTCTGCACTTCCATATAGCTTTCATTTATTTTGTTTGTTTGTTTTCCTCCCTTTTTCCCCTTTCCCTTTTATTTTCCCCTTAGTTAAGTTGTTTAGTTCATGGTAGTCTTTATTTAATTATTATAATTATTTCCCTTTAATTAAATTATCCTTATCTCAACCCGTGAGTTGTTCTTTGCTTTACTTCTCCCCCTCCTTATCTAAAGGAGGGGGAGTGAGAGAGCGGTTGTGGGGTTTAGCTGCCCAGCACGGTAAAACCACCACAACTTGTCTCCTAAACAACTGAATTCCTCACCCTTTTAAGTATCAATAGGTGACTTTCTCTCCAAACCAGATAGTGGCAAAGGTTGATTTGGCACCTGACTCAGAAGACTGAACACAGACTGGTCAGTAAGTGGAAGAATAACAGAAAACTTTTTCACTTTAAATATTGTGGTGTCCTCGTGATATTTCTGCATTTCTCTTTTAAGTATGTGTACAGGGAAGTCAGTTTCTGTCAGAACATTCTTCTCTCCTACATAGTGTGCTTCAAGAAACTTTAGAGATCTAGCTGGAATCTTTCTTTGTTAGCATTCTTTTCTATTCAGAAATTAGACCTTCCTGCAGAGGAGAGGATTAAATAAAAGTAGCTTTATTACTTTTTTTTTGGTATGCTTACCCCTCACAACAAAAATATAAACTATGACGATTTGAAAACTTGATTTTTGCTCATGAAGAAGAGCTGCATGTGAGACCTGCTGATTTTTTGTCTTTTCTCTTTCATTACTCGTTACACTGTCACTCAGTAGAGCTGCTTCTCTGACTTAGTGAAAGTGGCTAGTACCTGCTGTGTGATACTGATGTGGATATAGTGGGCTGTTTGTGTCAAATTGCAGCTGCTTTGACTGCCATGGTTTTCTCCATGTGTGTTAGTATTCAGTGTTTGTTGCACAGCTCATGAGATGTTTTGCACATTTCTAATGTGCAGTGCCAATTTAAGTTGCATATCATGTTACTTGTTTCTCAAAGGGAAAACATACTTTTCTTTCTCAAGCTCTAACAGTTGTGTTCAGAACCTGTTGGCCTTGGTTGTGATAGCATAGAAATTTTTTATAGAAATTGCCATTACAGCCACTTGTTCCAAATACTTGTTTTGGTATTCTGTTTCCTGCTTTCCAGACTTTTGCTATTTTTTATTATTTATTTTTTTTAAGTAAATTACATGGCTCTTAACAAGAACTTGGACCAGTGATCAGTTCAGTCAGGACACCAGAGTGTCCCCAGAGGTATTCAGTGGATTGCTTTATATCCTGATTTGAATGTGGTCAGTAGGCAACGAGCTGTTTTGTTCATTGCTTTATTTGCAAAGCCCTTTGCGGCACCTGTGGGTGTTACCAGCAAATGTCTGGACTCTGTGCTAGTGCTCATCGGGCACGGTGTATGGCTAGTGCCATAAGAACGACTCTGCCCTCACACTTGAGGTGTCTCACCAAGCCACACTCCCTGCACTGAGGGGCAAGTCATTTATCTTGCGTGCACATGGCTTTTCAGGTATTTTTTTTCCTGTTATCTTGCATACTTCTGCCAGGTAATGAAATTGGAATAGCTTGTAGATTTTTGCAGACAAGTTGAAGAATTCAGAAGGCTTAATTTCTTGGCAAGGCTCTTGCCTTTCAGTCAGTAGCGACCAAACTTAGAAGTTGCAGTAATGCTGCGTAAACTTTTGACTGAGCTTCAGATAGTTAAGGTTTTATGTCGAGAGAGAGATGTTGGTATAGGTATTAGGCTTGAGTAGGTATTACTGCAAATGTTCTTTTTGTATGTTTGTTTTGTTTAGAAAATAAACAAAAGTGAAGGTATTTCTGGAAACATATCAGCTTGATTCATATGGTCAAGAAGGAAAAGTAGGGTGTGTTTTTTTTCAAACTAACATTTTGAAATCCTACAAGATCCCTGCAGCGGTAATTCTTGCTGATGTGAAAGATGAGAAGAATAAAAGCAATGAAAAAACAGATCTTATCTTGGGGGCAAGTGTGCCAGCATAGAGTATCCTCCTTTTTCAAGATGGTAAACCACAGTACTGTACCTCAGAGTGTTAAGCACTGTAAAACTGTGATTTAATTTGAATATTATTGTTTTATGAAAAGTGCTTAACCCTTTGCTGTATTAAGGTTCTTCTTGAATTCTGATGTGCAAGTATTATATTGTACAATACATGCTTCTAAACACTTCAGTTTGTTCAGCAACCAAACTAGTGTTTCAGTGGATTTTTAATTTTTTTTCTTGGTGTAACAGTAGGAAATCTAGATGCAGACTACTTGAACTGTTCATGAATGATATTCAAGCATTTACAGTTCCTAAGCCATGGGTCACGTGCTGAAAAAGCTGCTTTCTGTCAAGCACAAGGCTTTAGTAGCAGAAGAATTGGAATCTGAGAGTAGTCAAGGGACACTTAGGCTAGGT
Organism: Aythya marila; assembly: GCF_965140915.1. NCBI lineage: Eukaryota > Metazoa > Chordata > Aves > Anseriformes > Anatidae > Aythya > Aythya marila. The sequence continues at coordinate 21,630,982 of NC_139053.1, forward strand.
ATTTGGAGATCCAGTCAAATCTCTCATATTCCTCTTGATTTCTGCAATTAAAGTTATAGAATACATCAGGGTTTGGTGTGTTGAAAGTCTGAATTGTTTGGTGCAACCTATTATTTATTCCAGTTTCTAGTCCCTTGCCTGTTACAGGAGACAGATACACAGGTTTGTCATTTTTAAGAATACATTGGAAAGTTCTTTTTAAAGTTTGGTGTCATGTTCGCTGCTGTTTCTGTAGCATAAAAAGTAAGTGATAACTTAAACCTTAGGTACATACTTAGAGAGTCCTTTGCTCTCTAAGCTTCTGGATCTCAACTGAAGGTCCTGAAAAAGACTGAGAGCTTGTATTTGAATGGAAGAAATATGCAAAGAGAGAAGCACTGATAGTATTGCACTGTTTTGAACCAATCTCTTGTCCCATGTCCATCTTGCAAAACAGGGAAAGAAAAAGCTTTTCACGAAATGAGCTTTTCATGCTGATTGTACAAAGAGCTCTCTACCTTAGCTGGATTGGCATCTTTTTCTAGGAGTTCCAAAACTATAACCAGTATCTGAATGGTTGGTGGAGGTGCAAATGAATGGTGTAGATGGTACAGGTGAGTGCTGCTGATGGTGCACTGCTTGAATTTCCGTTCTTGACTGCAAACTGGAAGCTATTTTCCATTTTGTTTTGGAAATAGGATAGTATCTGAATAGCATAGGATCTGGTCCTTGCTTATAACCTCCCCAGATTATTTCAAAAGACTTCTTCCAGGGGGAATATTTCATGTACAGCCTTTTGGATAAGAAGTAGATATATTTCCATGTTTAAAAAAATATATATAAATTTACCCTAGCTAGGCTTAGCAAACATCTAGTGGTAGTAATTTATGAATCAGCTGCATGCCAACCCCATTGTTTTTTTAGGCTAGGAACTTTGTTGTTTTGGACCATAACTGCTTGAGTTTCTGCTCCAGAATTCCTGTGTGTGCAGTGGAAAAGTTGTAATGTATATGTTTGGAATACCTGAGGTCATTTAACTTTTCGAGGCGTGTCCTATTGTCTACAGAGGAAGTCTGGATGATTATATATTTATAAATGGTGCATGTTTTGTGAAATCAGTACTGCCTTAATAATGAGATGACGCCTGCAAGGCTGTCAGTAATTGGAAATGCTAGAGAATAATTGTTAAAAAGAATGAAAAATGGTTTTCGTTCTTTAGCTGAGAAGCAGAAAGGTTTGGAGTATAAAGTAATAAAACATTTCACGTTAGGACATGCTGTATGAATGATATATGCAAGTTAACAAAGTTTAGAAGAAAATAGGTCTTATTGAACAAACTTGATGCTTTGAAATTTCAGTCATGGTCGTCAAAGGCATTAGTCATTTGTTGCACTGCATGATATTCTGATATCGTTGATAGAAAAGCAGTGCACAGACCATTGAAACCCATTGGCTGATTCCTTACAAATTAGAAATTGTTATTCAGTGTAAGGGTGGGTTTTTTGAATGGAGGATTGGTGTATGAATAAAGAAAAGTAGATGTATGCTTTTCAGTTGCTCTGTTAATAATCCTTGACAAAAAGGATGGCAAAAATTCAGGAAGGGAGTCAGGGAGTGATGAATACTGTGAAGTCAGTGCTACAGGTTGATATAGGTGGTTTAATATACAGTATTCTCTGGGGCAGATTGCTTTTCTATATCACTGGAAATATTTATGTAAAAGCCAAATTTGCTAATTACTGAAGAGTAGAGGAAGGGGGCTGTAACTCATAAAAAGCGCAATTCAAGAGGACATGTGGATTGAAAGGTATGAATGAATGTGCCACACAGGTGAGAGCAGGTTTGATCCGGGAATATAAATACTGTTGAGTCTTTATGCTACCAAGTAGTCAGTGCATGGATACAGTGAACAGTCATGATGCTAGCACTTCCAGAATGTTGATACGCTTCAAAACAAAACTTGAAGAGAAAGTTTGAAATGTACTGTGGTTTGCATGTACCTGCTTAAAGGATAGGCAAGTAAAGGTCTAGTGGCTGTTGCCTGAAGTTAGGCACATATAGATTAGAAGCAAGGATAGTTTTGTTTTGTTTTGTTTTTTAGTAAATAAATTTATTTTAACTCCCATCTTAGATTTTCAGTGCTTAATCTTTTACATTAATATTTAAGGAAGAAATTCTTCATTCAGAGGGTGGTGAGGCACTGGAAAAGGCTGCCCAAGGAATGCCCCATCCCTGGAATTGTTCAAAGCCAGGCTGGATGGGGCTTTGAGAAACTGGTCTGGTGGAAGGTGTCCCTGCCCATGGCAGGGGGGCTGGAACTACATGATCCTAAAGGTCCTTTCCAACCCAAACCATTCTCTATTTTTTTTTCTTCCTTAAAGTTAAACTTCTAATTTAGCTGGAATTCTTTTTAATATTTTATTTTATTTTATTTTGGAAAATAATTCGGTCTCTGGAAGCAGTGAGATTAGAGGATCAGAAAATGTCTTTTTAGTTTTGAATATATTAAACGTGATGTTTGGGTAGAAATCTTTTATTCCTATTTAACCATATTAGTCCCTGAGTCTTTTATATGATCTGTTGCAGTTCTAAAAATGTCTTTTTCTTTAAATGTACCATTTAAGTTAATTTGACAAAACATGAAAATCTTGATTTGATGAGAGCTAAAGAGAATGGGAATTTTTTTCTGTCTTATGAGAAGTGATTCTTCTGGAGGTTTCTCTTGTGCTTTTTTCCCAGCTGCATTTGGAACAGAAACTTAAGTACAGTTCTTTTAAATCTTTTAGTCATTATAAATAGGGTTTCCATTATTATTTAGGGTCTGGTTTTTGTGCATTATTTCTGGTATTGTTTCTTGTCATTGTTTCTTCCTGGTACTCCTTAAATCATGGAAAGGGAACTATCACTGTGTGTTGTATGGCTTTTACCTGTTGTTTTTCCTCTCCATTTCCCTTCTGCAATACAATTCTTCGAGTGCTGCAGTTCTCAATTGTCGCTTAACAAGCAGGAAGCACGGACCCCATGTGTGTGTGCTTGCCAGACCTTTTGAGAGATGCAGAGCAACCACTGTCAGTATTCCTTGCACTCTAGCTGCAATGAGACATATTTAAACTTGTTCAAGCTCTTAAACTACTTTCTTGTATGTTTTGACAGGAGGCTGGAGCCCACAGAAAAACCCCTTCAGATTGTGTATGACTACTTGGCTGGGCTGGGTTTCGATGATCCTGTCAGAATGCAGGAAGAGGCAGCAAACTCTGATCTCAGCTGTATGATCCGCTTTTATAGTGGTAAGAACTTGTATGTGTGCACAGTGTCACTGTTCCCATAGCTTTAACTATGAGATGGAACCCAAAGTATCAGAAAGCATTTCTTAAAATAATGAGTTTTCAAAATTAGTAGAAAAGGCAAAGGGTTTTTTTGTCCTTCTCTTGCCCCTGTCTGTGGCTTGGAGAAAAGACAGCTCCATAGGAAGACACAGGATTGCTGTGTTGCCCATAGTTTTTTATGTCATAGTGAATGTCTTAGAACTCCTAATGCGATCAGAAACACTGCATTTTAGTCCAGGTATGCCATTTCTACTGCAGCCTATTTTCAAAGTGTATATGGATATGGGTGAGGAAGGTCTTGGCCAAATACTTCCACAGCCTGTAAAAAAAAATGAGTGAGAGTGCCAGCTGGTTAATAAAAATGCAAGTTGCCATCAAAACCCCAGTGCGTTTCATTGCAGAAGTGAGACTTCTGAGTGGCCTACTGAGTCAGTTTGGGCAGGATATCATGTGCATAAGGTATGACAGAACAATAGTCATAGGCCAGTTAGTGCACAGTGCTAGCAGTCAGAAAATGAATTCGCTGGAGAGGAAAATAAAAGAAATAAGGGGTAAGGAAGTTAATAATTTTATTACTTTCAATGTTATAGCTGCTTATTTTTTGCATTTCAGAAAAAAGTCAAGAGGTTTTAATAGAAAGTTTCTTTTCCATCGCACAGCTGGGTAGGCTGACTAAGCTACTGGCCATCGTTTGATTGTTTTATGTTTAAAATAAAGTCATCAGGAACAGGGCTGCAGAGAACTTTTGAGAGGAAAAATGAGGAATGCAGTTTGGGTATATCGAACAGGAACTGCAGAAAATTCAGAAACAGTGACTCAGCATCATGGAAACAAGTAGCATGGGAGGATAGTCCTGCCTAGAAAGAGATGGTAAAGGAGAAAGCATAATGGTTGAAGAGTATTCAGGAGGCCTGTTTTAACAAAGTTAAAAGCAGATGCTAAGAAAGCAGTTCTTAAAGGTAGGGGAGGAAATAAAGAGAGGAAACGCTATGGAGGATTATGTGGTAATTCTGCAAAGCCTGCAGCTGAGAACAGGGAAAGGAGTAATGCATTTCAGGTAGAGAAACATTACTTAGAGCACTGAGTAGCTTTCATATTTCCTTCACACTGTGGTGATGTGGCTTGGATTTCTCTGGTGTGTTTCTGCATTTGTCTGCTTTTCTTATGTGGTCCATTGTGGTTGTTTCTTTTCCTTGTGCATGGGGGTTCCTTATGCCCAGGTGGAGTGGTGAGACTACAAGTGGTAGAACCTTTTAATTGAAATCTTACATTGATCAGCAGTAGGAAGGAAGCATGCTTCCTGAAGTCTGGTTGTTGAGATGCTCATAGGGACCCAAGAGTTTTATGAGGGGAAAGAACAGGTTAGATTGGCTGGGAGAAGGAGTGGGGGTGTGTGTCTTCACTTCAATGGAAGTCACTTGAAGCATAGAGGTCAGTGACCCAGAGAGGGGTTTTTACATGCCTCAGCAACAGTTCGAATGGAAGAAGCTCTCCAGGGCCATCAGGCTGTCCATCTATGTCAGATGTGACAAGTGTGAATTGTGCGTGAGTGTCAAGCACACTCTCTCTGTGGGGGAATTCTCTTGATTCCTTGTGTTGCTATAGCTGGGCTTGTGCAATTCCTGAGGTATTTAATTAGAGTTGCCAAGCTTAGGAGCTGCAGAGTGACAGGGAATTCCTTTATCCGTAGAGATTAAGACCATTCATACGCGTATCTATAGTTGTGAAATAGCTGGGATTCAGAGTGGAAGTCCAAAGCAGCTAGCATTCTGTATTCAAAAAGAGAAAAATCTCAGAAAATGATAATCTCTGAATGGTAAATAGTCAGTTAGCATGCAGGTTCATCTTTTCCATCTTCCTAATTTCTGGTGATGTTTACAAAGTCCCGTTTCCTTCAGGAGAAGGACCAACAAGAGGCATTTATATTTTTCACATTTTTCGGGCCTGCTTTTACTGCTAGTCCCAAGACTTTTTTCCTGTACTTCAGATACATGCTCTTTGGTGTTTTTCTATGGTTTAGTGCTCCACGGCTAGCAGTGCTCGTAGCACAGCTATAGTCAGCCAGTGCTCTAGTCCTTTCACTTAAATCATCTTCAGGAAATAACTGCCGTTCTTCTGTAGTTGATTTTCCCAAGCCTCCCTTTAAAGGACAGTAGAAGCCACCTATTTGATGGTGCTGACTCAATGAGTTTGTAATCGCTTTTTTACTGCATCTCAAAGAAAGATGTTTGGCAAGTGCGTAAGTTTGCCAAGGACAGTAATTAGCTGTAGATTAAAAATGCACTACGTGGTAACATTGTGCTGAAAGTCATAAAGGGAGTGCTTTTCAGACATTACTGCCCTAAGTTGCTTGTCTTCTGCATGAGATTTTTGTTTTAAGTATAACTGTGTGTCTTGTCTTTGCTCACCTTTTATAATGCTTGTTACTGCTGTGTTTCTATTTGAACTCACAGCTGAGAATGAGGAACAAATGGAAAGTAAACACAAATGTCCCCTTTTTCTTCAGAAAAGCCATGTCAAGTAGAACAGTTAGATCGCATCCTGCTCTCTGGAATCTATAATGTACGCAAAGGAAAGACCCAGTTGCACAAATGGGCTGAACGCTTAGTAATTCTCTGTGGTACCTGCCTCATTGTATCCTCTGTGAAAGATAGCCACACAGGGAAGATGCACATCTTGCCTCTTGTTGGAGGGAAGGTAAGACGTTTTTGTATTTGGTAGCTTCCTGTAGATTAGAAAGGAAGAAAGGATTATAATGATGGGTATTATACACAAGAGGTTAATCTAGGCTGTATTACTGTATTATCAGGTGCAGAGACAATTACACAACCGTTTTCTACTTGCTTTGCATAGGTAGTCCTGAGGCTAATAAAATGCTTGAAGAGACACCGCTTATGAATTCATGTTAGTAGCCTTTGTTATGAATAGCCATTCTGGAGATGATTATTTATGGGATCTACTTCAGCAGAAAGACATTAAGAAGGATTTACTCCTGTGTTTCTCACAACAGTTTTCAGCAAGAGACAATGTTACTGGTACTCTGTACTCTAGACTTCAGATCCACTGTAATGCTGGAGTTTAGGCAGACTGCTGTGTTTTCATTTCTCCCTTTGCAGGTGGAAGAAATGAAACGTCGGCAGTACACTCTTGCTTTCACATCTGCTGGAGCACAAGCTCAAACATACCATGTCTCCTTTGAAACGCTGGCAGAGTGCCAGCGGTGGCACCGACAGGCATCCACGGTGAGGGCCTAGAGACTGCAGTACTTTGGGGTGGTGGGTACTGAGGGTAAGATGGCATTTGTGATACGTGCTTGGTCTGCAGGCAGACATTATACTTGGGTTCTGGAGAAAGTGCCTGGGATGCTTTCCAGCTTTCTTCATCTCTTAGGTACTCACAACTACAGAGACTTTCTTTTAGCATTTTCTTGGGGCTCTGCCTGTTCAACAATGTTGACTAGTAGTTCTGCATTTTTTAACCCCCCACACCTACTGAGAATAGCTTATCACATGTCACTAGAACAAACCCTAAAACCATAAAAACCTATTAAATGCTTCTGCTGCCATATCTGACTCTGACCTGTGGCCTGGAATAGCACTCTGATAGGTTTGAGTTAACTAGCACAGAGATCATAGATCAGCAATGGAAGCGTAGCTTGTTTAGAGCTGCGTCTGTATTCCACGTGGAAGTACAATTAGGTGGTGATAGCACAGTGCTGGCCCGCACTTTGACCTCGTATATATAATACTATGAAATATGAAATGAGTTGCAGGATAAAATACGTCATAAAATCTGGAATTAAGCATATAAAGCCTCAAAAACATTTAATTAAAGGAGATCTGATATTTGCAGATGCTTTATGAAATGTTGCAAAAGTATAATGTATGAAGCCTTTTCATCATAGCAGAAGTTTTCCAATATTATACCCTGAACAAGCAAACAATAAGTCAGAAGAAGCAGGTAGGCCAAAAAGAGGTTCTGTAAGCACCAAAAGACAAAACTGGAAGGTCAGCTGATTCCTTTTTGCAATTTGTATCTTTGGAAGGCACTCGGAGACTATGCTTTCTCAGCAATTATCTCAGCTAGAGGTATGTTTTTCTCTATTAGGTTGGTTCTCTTACAGTCCAGCTTTTAGTGAGCATCCGTTGTACCTACAAAGCAGAGCTTTGTGTATGTTCTTGTTGATATCAAGAAGTGCCTCCTTGTTATGGGGCTTGCAGAGACAGTAGCAGCAAATGACATAAGTTCATACTCCATGGACTTGATTTCCTGCATGGGCTCTACCTGTGTTTGGTGGATACAAGAGCATTCTTTCATTTTCTTGCAAGTAGTAAACAATTTACATTCTTTGTTTTTTTAAGACCATTAGACTGCCATAGAAGAATTGTTGCACAGCTGCAACTCTTCCTTTTTCTTTTCAGGTTGTGTCTATGCGACTTAGCATGGTTGATCTTTCATGCTACAGCCTTGAGGAAGTACCTGAGTACCTCTTCTACAGTCAAGACATCATCTACCTCAACCTACGACACAATTTTATGAGATCATGTGGAGCAGGGAGTCTTGACTCCCTTTGCAGGTCTGCAAAGAATTATTTTTCGTCTACATTTGGAGTTCTGCACATGTGCATCCAGGGATGAAGGGAAGGGAGTGTATTGCCTGTTCTTATGGGATGTTAAAAGATTGATCTTCAGGAAGCTCTAACAAATGAAGGAACTAGGAAGCAGAGCTGGGCAATGCAGGCAGATAAAAGCTTACAGAAGTTTATGGTATTTGTGAACTCCCTTCCACAAATTCTTTGTGTTAAATGTTATCTCAGATGAGTCTAGTAGAGGGACACACTGGTTGTATAGACAGGATGCAATACTAATATAAGGCTGCTTGCTAAACTGAGAGCATTTTGGGGTATAAAATAAAAGGTGAGGAAAAATGTAGTGCTGTTGTTGTGGGTAAGAGTCTGTAGGAAGAAGTGGAGATCTGAAAAAGCCTTCTCAGTAAGTTCTGAATGTTAATGTTCATTTGAAATGGGCAGAGGGCCTGTGAGACTCCAGCTTTACTTTCTCAACTTGTAAGAGAGTAGCAGATGTGATGGTATGGAAGTATAATGTCGTCATCTTATGATGCTTTCAGAGCGTTCTTGCCTTTCCCTTTTACAGCTCTACTAGGCCTTCTGTTGTGCCTAGCTTGAAAGGGTATCCCCCTCTTCTGATCTATTCTCAGACTAGTCACAGTTTGTTTTAGTCTTGTCTTCCCCAGCTTCACAATGGTAGATTGGTACTCCAAATAATTCTTGCAAGGTAAATTTATTGAACTGAGGATTTTTAGTTGTCCCTAATTTAGTAACAGTTACTCATAGAAGGTCTGCCAGGAATCAAGCTAAAAGGTTCTTGTCTGTTTCTGCAGTAAAAATGTATTTGATCACTTTCAGTGTTACCACTGAGATATAAAGTATCAGTGACTTAAAATCAAACTTGTGTAGAAACTGACGTAATGACTTAGATGACTATCATCAGTGTACAAAGACACCTTGTGACTGTAAGTTTTTGCTTTGAGAGCATGGAGATTTGCAAATTAACTGATATTCTTGCCACTAGGTTTTCTCAGTTGAAGAGCCTGAACCTGTCTCATAATAGACTTGGAGAGTTTCCTCTATCACTGTGTGAGATCTCTACTCTGACAGAGCTTAATGTCTCCTGTAATGGACTACATTGCTTGCCAACACAGATTGGCAAACTACTGAAGTGAGTGTATAGTTCTTTTCTGTGTATTTTTCTTTCCCTTGTCATAAACTTTCTTAATGTTTCAGTTGAGCACAGCTGACGTAAAGGTGCTACTTACGAAAGTATGAGTGCTGGTCAGCCAGTTCTTCCCTGAAGACTGAATGGTACATACAAGTCCAGTAGAGGGTTGAGAACTAAGACCGGCAATAAGGCTCGTTTTTCCTTCCAAATAAAGATATCACAATACTTTTATACATTTGTCTTTTAAAAAGTTACTGGTATATAGTAAGTTACTGCTCATTATTTGTGATGACTTCCTGTCTATTCTACTAACTAAAACACACTGTGGTAAATCAGTTTTGTAATAGTGGAGACTAATGGATTTTGTCTGTTTTGAAGTGGCCTTGGAGGACACTTAACAGTCAGCTACCATGCCTTGAACCACAAGTGCCACCTTGCTGAACTGCAATGGACTTGAAGGCTTCTAAGCCTATGAATATATTCCCAGTGAAGCCTTTTCTGTTCTCTTTACTGTTATGGTGTTCCCTTATTGGTTAAACATTAAAAAAAAAAATGTTTACATAAGAGCAGTTAGAAGTTTCTAAAGATTATGCTGTCAAGGACATTTCCGGAAACCACAAATTACTGCAGTGAATATCTGTAAAGATCAACCAGGCTTTGTAGAACTACATAAAAATATACACACCTGTCAGAATTCTGAGACCTCATTTATATAAGCAAGAACATGCCGGTTATATCACTGAAGTATTTATAAGTGTTTTACACAAAAGGGATAGCAGATTTTTTTAACTGTACACAAGTTTAAGGTATAAGAACAGTCTCAGCTACACTTCCTTAATCACTAGTGTAAAACAGTTTCAAATGCTGATGTAGAAAAGATGAGGAAACATGCAAATGAAGCATTGTCTGAAGACAGTTTGTGATTATTGTTTCTCAAATATGTCAATGCATGTTTTTCTGCGGCTGCAGAGGACTGTGACTTTCCAAAGTTCTGTTTAATATTTGTATTTATCATTTTCTATACAGATGCAGTTTTTGTTAAAGTTTTAATTTATTGTTTAAAACTTTTCAGTGGTAATTTCTCACAGAGGACTAGTGCTTTTTCTAACACTAGTGTATGGTGCATGTGTTTTGATAGCTTTTTACAAAATTGATTGTTTTTTGTGTTAGGAAGTTTTTAACATGAAAGTAGTTAGGCGATCCCCTCTGAAAAATTTATCTTAAAATATTCGCTGGAGGAAAACTTCTCCAGTTTTGTCTGTGAATACTCAGGATACACCAAAGCTTAAGCTTAGATAAATTTAATTGCAAAGCTATTACTTCTTTTGGTTTTGCAATGGATAAGTGTTGGTGTTGAGCTATTGGTTCGTTGTGGCCTGTTCTTCCTCCAGCTTTTATCTTTTTTTAAAAAGAAAAAAAAAAAAAGAATATCTGCAGCTACAATGGGTGTACGTAAGGCATTTCCAGAGCGGACTTTTGGCTGTACACAAACTGTAATCCACACGCCGACTTAAAGTTTTCAGAGGATTACAACTTAGTTATTGGTCCAGTTATCTTCTTGACCCCTTCAGCACTTCTTCTTTACAAGAACTTCTCATGGCCCCAAGCTGCATTTTTACTACTGATAAGCACCATTGAGAAAGTTCTTTGTTGGAATGTGGTCATAAGAAAAGAATTGTGTTTTGGAGGCTCGAGTCTCAAGAGTCATACAAACTTCAAAGCAATTTATTTTGTAACAGAAAGCTACCCTGGAAATACTATTTTCTGAATGGCTGCTGGGGAGATTAGAATTTAAAAATCTGTTATCAATGCTTTAGTGTGGTAGGAATTGTGATTAAACTGTGCCATAAGTGCCATAACTGAGTGCCACAATAGTGATATGAGACTTCAGTGATTGGATGTTGTTGACTTTATTGTTTCTGTTACTAAGTGATGGGCTTTGAGAGGTCTGTTGTGTTACTGCTGTCTTTTTAATTTTTACTTTGTCATAGGTTTTTTAAAGATTGTCCAGCATGCTAAATGAGTTCTTAATTTGTAGAAAACCAAATGATTAACTAAATATCCTTTATTTACAACACAAGTAGTGATTTTTATTTTGTTTATAAAAAATTGTCATAACTAGAAGTTTACCTCCAAAATAATTTAGGAACTATTTGGTGTTGTGTATATGCAGTTCCAAGACTATTACTTGAGTGATAATATTACTCCAGTGACTTTACGGATACAGGAATAAAAACTGTATCCATAAATACCATTAAAAATAACCACACTGAGACCTTGCAGTTATGCAGGTGAATTCACTGAAAATGCAAAATGTGACATTCAGTACTCTTTGCTGAACTACTTTCTTTTTTTTTTCCACTGCTGCAGTCTCCAGAGCTTCTGGCTAGATGGGAATTTCCTCACATCCTTACCAGAAGAGCTGGGAAGTCTGCAGCAGCTCAGCTGTCTTGGGCTTTCCTTCAATAACTTCCGTGAGCTACCAGCAATTTTTGAGAAACTAACTTTTTTAGATAAACTAGCACTGGCGGGGAATTTGCTAGAGACCCTGGACCTTGCAGTGCTGAACCGTATGAGTCACATCAAAAGTGTGGACCTGAGGTAAGGGGTAAACTTGCACTTACGAATAGACACACAAGCCAGATTACTGCTTTCTCTTTACAGCAGAAGAGCTGCGTAAATTCTGGTACATGTTGCAATAATTTGGGTGTTCTGTTTTTTTCACCTCTTACTGATTCTTTAACTTTTAGGGAGTTCTGTTTCTGAGGGTGTGCAGGATTCACTTAGAGAAACTAGGCTAACTGAGCAATGCCTGAAGCAACTCAGTCATGGAATCACAGAATGCTTTGTGTTGGAAGGGACCTTAAAAGACCTAAAGGGACTTTAGTTCCAACCCCCTTGCCACGGGCAGGGATACAAGAAATGTGACTTAGTACTCTAGTTTCCTTTTTTTCATATGCTGTTACCATGAGCTTAGCTTTGATCTCTCTTAGCCTTTTTTTGTTTTGTCGCATTTTTTCCTCTAGAGGTATATTAGGGGTATACATGTATTCCTGATTCCTGAGGCTGCCAGCTGCAGAGCTCTCAGAGAGGGACAAAGAATTTTCTGTCTATGGCAAGGCGGCCTATTATCTGGTCTCTGTATTAGCTTGCTCTGTCAGTACTAAGTAACTGTCCATTGGCCTGGCTTCAAATTTCTAAACTGTAGTCTTCAGAATCTCTTAAATTCTGGGAAATTTAGTAGAATGGTTTCATCTAGCAGTGCAGACATAGGAACCATTTTTCATCATATTCACTGCCTGAAATCCACCATTGCTCCTCATATATCTCACTGTACTTTGGGGTTAGCCTTCACCAGTTCTCCCCTTTTCTCTCTTCTTACTCACATACAGTGTTCAGTGTCCTATTTTCTGACTTTGTACCTCTTATTTCTGAATGTTTAGGCTGAACAACCTGAAGAGAGCAGTGGATGACACTCCAGAGGGGAATAAATCTGTGACTTACATGGATTTACGAGACAATCGTCTGACAGACCTGGATCTCAGCTCATTGGGCAGCCTGGAGCAGCTGCACTGTGAACGGAATAAGCTAAAAGAGTTGACGCTGAGTGGCTTTTCCCTCCGTGCCCTTTATGCCAACAACAACTGTACGTCTGTTTACCTTCTTCATCAGCCTTCCTCCTTCAAGCCTTGGGAGTAAAAGAAGCAGCCCTTTGCTGTCTCCCACAAAAAGAAACGTGTACAATTATTTTTACAGTAGTGAGACCATACATGATGGGTCTTGTGAGGTCAGCTCATAGGGATCACATTCTGGATGTATGTGCGTTGGCTTTGTAACAGGGAGAGGTTATACTGCTGAGTTGCTGTTCAAGGACTTTGTATTCCAGTAACAACTGCTTGTGAGTCCACAAAGAAGTACTGTTCTCCCTTGTTCTGGTGCCCCGTGTGGCAGATGGAGAATGGAATAGTGAGAAGATGTATGAAGTGTGAACTCTTTCTTAAGAAGGATAGTAGAGACATTGAGTATGTGCAGAGTAAGGCTGAGAGTCTCACTTGCTAGCTAGTCTGTGTGCTTTTTTGATGTTTTCCCCTCTGCAGTCATAATTGTTTGCTTTATTTCTTCAGGTCTTACTTCCGTCAATGTTTATCCAGTTCCTGGTCAACTGACATGTCTAGAACTCGTCCAGTAAGTGACTGTACAGTACAGAATATAAAGCATGTATCTGAACACTTCGTTGTTTTCTGCAGAAATTTTCTGGAGCTTTTAAGCTTTTGAAAGAGTTGAGAGCAATTGAGAAAAGGCACTTCATCTTCACAATAGAACGGGAAAACCCAACACTGAATGTGTCCCAGGCCAGAAGCCCCTCTGAACCGGTTTGACGTGTCTTGGTGATTAGCTGTCCTTCAGCTGTAGGCTGTAATCAGCAAAACAAGCCAAATAGGGATCACTGAACCTGTGGCAGTTTACTGGGCCAAATGGTGGGAAGCTGTTGTGCAAACATTTGGATGCTGGTGATCATCACTGTTGGCTTTATTGCTTACATCCACACAAGAGCAGCATTGTTGGACCCATAAAATAGGATGCCCAGAGGATCTGATGACATTTTGCTTCAGTTTTGGGTTGAAGCGCAATAGCAAGGTAGCGTAAGGTGGCTAGTTCTATGTCAGTGCTTTCAACAAACAAAAGCCTCATCATCAGAGCCTTGCAACAGTATTTTCTACCAGTCATGCACCAGCTCAATTTGCATTATGCAGTTGGCCATGAGATAAATTCCTCATGACTAGCTCAGATATTGTTCGTTTTCTACTTTTTTTTTTTTTGTTTGGCTGTCACTAGTGCTGTGCAGGGCATACTCAAACAGGGCATATTCCATATGGAGTGCTCGTGTCTAGCTTTTTCTCCTTTTGACAGCAATCAGCTGCAGTGTGTCCCAGACTGGGCCTGTGAAGCGAAGAAACTGGAAGTTTTGGATATGAGCTACAACCTCCTTGTGGAACTCCCATCAAGGTAAGCAAACTACTTCATCAGTGATATGGATGAGGGGATTGGGTGCACCCTCCATAAGTTTTCAGATGACACCAAGTTAGACACAAGTGTTGATCTTCAAGGGTAGGAGGGCTCTCCAGAGGGATCTGGATAGGCTGGGCCAATGGACCAAGGCCAACTGTATGAAGTTCTACAAGGCCAAGTGCCACGTCCTGCACTTGGGACACAACAACCTCATGCAATGCTACGGGCTGGGGGAAGAGTGGCTGGAAAGCTGCTTGGTGGAAAGGGACCTGGGGGTGTTGGGTGATATCTGGCTGAATGAGAGCCAGCAGTGTGCTCAACTGGCCAAGAAGGCCAACAGCATCCTGACTTGTGTCAGAAATAGTGTGGCCGGTGGGACTAGGGAAGTGATTGTTGGTCTGTACTCCTCACTGGTGAGGCCACGTCTCAAATACTGTGTTCAGTTTTGGGTCCCTAACTACAAGAAAGACATAGAGGTGCTGGAGTGTGTCCAGAGAAAGGCAATGAAGCTGGTGAGGTGTCCAGAAAAACAAGTCTTACGAGGAACAGCTGAGGGAACTGGGGGTGTTTAGCTTGGAGAAAAGGAGGAGGCTCAGGGGAGACCTTATCACACTTTACAATTACATTAAAGGAGGCTATAGCAAGGAGGGGATTGGGCTTTTCTCATAAGCACCAAATGGTAAGATGAGAGAGAAGAGTCTTAAGTTACTCTGGGGGAGGTTAGGTTGGATGTTAGGATAAGTATCTTTCCTGAAACAGTTGTGAGCATTTAATGTTTTTAAGCCGTTCTGTACAGATCCATAAGGATATAGTTCCAAATTAAAACCTCACCCAAATGGGCAGGGTGGTTCTAGGCTATGTTCAGATGTGTTCAGGTGCCCTTTCTGATTTTTTTTTCAATTTTCTTTGCAGTTAGTGAGGATAGAAGCCCTTCTCCAGAATTGTAGTGATTATTGAAGTAAATGTGACAACAGCCTCAGAAATACTACAGGAGTACTTAGCAGCCTCTTAAAGGCCTGAATCTAAGTTGTCACTTATTTCTGCCTACAAGTTTAAATGGGAATTTAAACTCATCCTTTGTGATTTTTCTCTTCTTTTTCATGTACCTGAGAGAATGTTAGGTGTATGCACACAGATAAACTCGTGTCACAAATTACAGATCTGTAGTAGCGTAGAGGGAAATGCAGATATACCTCTGAGCACAAATTGACTGAATTATCTTGCTACATATGTTTTTCTGCTTTGTCATTGTTTGCATTTTACAACTGATTAAATATTCCATTTTCCCATTATGTGGATGTGAAGTGGAGTGAACCAAGCTGTCATAGTAAATTGTGTCTTTATAGGATCCTCAGCAGCTTGAGCCTTCGGAAGTTGATGGTGGGGCACAATAATCTGCAGAGTCTCCCACCTCTTCTAGAACACATTCCACTGGAGGTGCTGGATCTTCAGCACAACCTGTTGACTGAACTCCCTGAGATGCTCTTTGTCAAGGCTCTGAAGTGAGTGACAGTAACATGCATCTTCTGACTGTGTTAACCTTTGAAGCTGTGAAGGCCATTAATGGTATCTGCATGACTGTCCTTGTGAGGTGCTATGGGCTTTGTTGCCATTTGCATAGGAGATAATGAGTGTGCTTTATGAGGAGTTAATTTAGGTGCCATGAGAGAAATCATCAAGCTGATGTGAAGGGATCAGTCCATGTTACTGTTTAGTTACAGGAAAACAGATATTTGCCTAACCTGGCAGTCAACCAGTGTATTAACTTCAGTTTCAGCTGTTTCTAAGATCCTGTTACTGCATGGAGAGCTCTGTCTTTAAAAGTAGTGCATGAATTCAGGTGCAAAGAAGACAAGACACACAGATGTTCAGACGTTATAACAGAAAACACATCAGGTCATGGGAGAACAGCAACAGTGACCCTTACTGTTTGTCTGTTCAGACATGAGTCAACCCTTCTTAAAAGACTCTAAGCAAGAGTTTATGTAGTCTGCTTCCACCAATGTTACCTGCTCTCTCCATCAGCTCTTCAGTACCCACTGTTTACTGTAAAATGCTATGTGCATCTGCAATGTTACGTAGCTAGTAAGTCATTTGTAGACTCATAAATCTTAATGTGAGTAGGGATGTTAGCTGTGTTTTCTGAGTTGCATAGTGTTGTTGCTTTGTCTGCATAGGCAATTACATAGCTGTTTTTCCTGCTGTTAATAGAGTGGTTTAGATGAAGTCTGGTTTTTTGCACTTGCTGTGGTTAGCCTCAGGTACCTGAATGTATCTGCAAACAACCTGGAGTCCTTGCCCTCTGCATGTACAGGGGAGGAGAGTCTGAGCATGCTGCAGCTGCTTTACTTGACCAATAACAACCTCACAGATGAATGCATCCCTGTCTTGGCGGGACACACAAGTCTACGGATCCTGCATCTGGCAAACAACAACTTACAGGCATTCCCTGCAAGGTAAATACATAAGGCTGGTGGGCAAGATGGGCAGTCAGCATCCTCCAGGTGAGCATTTACTTTGTGCTTCAGTTGCTGTCAAAGCAAGATGTTATCCCTTTGGCTTGATGGCAGAGACCTGCCATCCCCATGTGTGCACATAGGAATAACGTTAAGGGGGAGCTGGCACACAGTACTGCTGGCTGCAGTGGTTCCTACCCTCTTAGTTGTGGTGGATGTGTGTGTGGGGATGGAGGCATTATTTCTTCACAACTTCAGTGTTACTGGCATGCAGCTTGTTGTGCTGCATATTTTCGCTTCTCAGTCTTGCCAAAAGGTCCCTAACCAGACTTGTCTGAACTCTTGCCCGATGGAGGCAAGAGTTAATTCATGCACTAGGCTCACAATTTGGTGTTGAAATAGTGAGAAATCCATGCTTACTATAGAAAGTTATGAGGCTAGAGACTCCCATGTGTTCCTACAAAATTGTAAGTATACTCAGCCTTTTTAATTTCTTAGAATGTAGGGAAGGATCCTTTGAACCTTTTCCAAATTCTGATGTTTTTTCTGGCTATACAGACAGCAGAACTTGGACAATGCTTTATTAAAAATCATAAGCAAAGATAGTTTAGTCTGCCAGCATCTGAGTCCCCTGAGGATTCTGAAGACTATTTCCTGTCTTATTGCAACTTGTAGAAGTTTCTATGTGCATAGCATTACTTAGCTAATTTAAATCACATGCTTTTAAGGTAATCTTAAGTTACCAAATAGCTCATATTACTATATGTTGAAACTGAAATTCCACTATGTTTTTTATCTGCAAATTCTTCTAGGCTTAATTTCATGTGTGCATATATTCCTTTTAATCACTGATTCATTGACTGTCATTGATTCAAATGTGGCTCCCTGCCAAGACCCTAATAGTAGGACTAACACTGAATTCTTATTTAATGATTACTTTTCAGTATCTTCTGCAATTCAGTCTTAGGGTATCAAATGTATCTTTGAAGTGTAGTGTAGGGTTAGTGCTAAACTTGTAGACTTCTCTGTCAGTTTAATTTGTAGTTTCATTTAAAAAAAATAAAAATCTGTTATATTATCACTTTTATTTTTTTACATCAGCACAATTAATGCAATATTGATTGCATCAATGCAAGCTTTGCTATGATTTTCCCTGATACTGGTTAGGCAATGGAACCACTGTCTTGTAAATCTGTTTATTCCTACAAAGTACACTGACACAGCTTAGGTTTTCTCTGACAGTTTTCAAATTAAGACTTTACAGTCTTCTGCTTTAGTGCTGTAGAAGTCAGGGGAAGGGATCTGTCTGGTGTAAATCCAAGCTGGGCATCTGGGGACCCTGAATTTTAAGTACAGTATCTTTGGACTCTTGGCAGATACATGGTTTCGAATCAATGAATTAGAAATGTAGATTTTAAAGGGCAGTGTGTATGGATACTATGTCTGTGGGTTTAAAAAGTGACAAAATATATGGTATTCTTTTGGCCTAAAAGATATGGTATTCTTTTGTTTCCCTTTCAGCAAACTCAGTAAGCTGGAGCATTTGGAAGAGCTGAATCTGAGTGGCAACAAACTGAAAACAATTCCCACAACAGTGGCAAACTGCAAGCTGCTTCATACTCTTATTGCACACTCAAATGAAATCAGTATCTTTCCAGAGATCCTGCATTTGCCCCATATTCAGGTATTCTTATGGAGCAGGTAAGGAGAAGAAGTTTGGGTGGGAGAATGAAGAGTAGCTGCTAGAAGAGGAACTGGAGATCCCAGCATTTTTCTCAATTAGCTTGCGAAGAGGGAACGAGATACACATTCTAGATCTGTTCCCTCTCATAACTGACCGAAGACAGATAGCGAAGATGAAAGAGGTGAACTGTCTCTGTCTTGGTGTATTTCTTGTGTACTGTTTGAGACAGCAGGATGTATTATTTATCTAGGTGAACTTGTATGTATAGGCCTTATCTTTAGTGTGACCCATTCTTTCTGTATTAGAGTCCTGGCTATTGCAGGTTATGAGCATTTGATGATTATAAATCATTCTTCTACTGATAGGTCAGCTCCATTTTCATGACCTGTTTGAGAGATACAACCAGTAGCAGGAATATATATATCATGTTAGGAAGGAGCAGTGGAGTAACTGATCACGAGAGAACAGAATATTTTCTTTGTCGTTGTGTTTGTTTTTTGTTTTTGTTTTTTTGATACTGCAGATTGTGGACTTGAGTTGCAATGAGTTAACTGAAATCCTCATTCCTGAGGCACTGCCAGCTACCTTGCAAGAGTTGGACCTGACTGGAAACACAAACCTGGTTCTAGAACACAAGACACTGGACATCTTCAGGTGAGTCATGGAGATGCTAAGCCACTAGTGACAGGCACAGGGAAGGGTAACCCTTCCCAGGAGAGGAAATGGAATAGTAATGTATGTATCATAGCACTGCATAATGGTATAACGTTCCCTGCTTAGGCAGCTGAAGCTGTGGTAAAGGAAAGGGCTGGGTTCAAACTGTCAGAACGAACAAAGAATTTTTCAAGTGGTATGAGGTTCTCCCACCTGTATCTGGCATAAATAGTCAGACATCTCCAGAAGGTCAAGCACTTCTTGGTGCAGTTCTTTCAACAGGCTGCTCTCTAAAATTCTAGACTGTCCATGGTCCGTTGGCCACAAGCTATTCAGCGTGGCATCTAGAAGTGATTTTTTTTCTTCTCTCTCCGTAGTCACATTACCACTCTGAAGATTGATGCTAAGCCCTCCCTCACAACTGACTCAGCACTCACTTCCACCTTCTGGAGTCATGGAATAGCTGAGATGGCTGGCCAAAGAAATAAGTAAGTATTGTGGTCTGAACCCTGACACTTTGTCTCCTCGGGGTGCTAAGTGGAGTGCATTGCTGTTATGCTGAACAATTCATCCATCTCTCTCTCCATTTCTTGCTCATTCTTGCTAACTCTAAGCCTCAGTGCTGTCCTTTTCCTTGTTTGTCATGCTTATTCTGGGACCTTTAGGCTTTGTTTCCCACTCTAGCAGAGGTGCTTTGGCTTTCTCTTGCAAACTGTGTCCCTTGTCCTCTCCTCAGCATGTTCAAGGAGGATTTGAGAGTGTCAGTAATAAGCAACAGCTGTACATCTCATGGGGCAGTGGATGTAGTGGATGTAGGGTCAGTGGCTTTGATGCCCTGTGAGAACAGTGCTCGTGACAAGGTGCCTGATGGCCGTGGTTTTGGGGATCATACAATCCTTCGAGGCAGATCAGCTTTGCCCGTATGGTTTTCTAACAGGCTGTGTGTGTCAACGCTGGCAATGGGAAGCTTTGCAGAAGGAGTGGAGGCTGTGTATGGCATGTTTGATGGTGATAAGAATGAGGAGCTGCCACGTCTACTGCAGTGCACCATGGCTGATGTGCTCCTGGAGGAGGTACAGCAGTCGGACACGATGTTCATGTCCAACACCTTCTTGGTCTCCCACAGGTAGGACAGTGAGCAAGCTGGTCCTGGTGGGACCTGCATAGGTGCATCGGTTAATGTGCTAGGTGGGGTGAGGCCACACTCCAGAATGCCTGTCATGGAGTCTGGAGCCTTCCTACACCTTCTCCTCCAACAGGAAGCTGGGCATGGCTGGACAGAAGCTGGGTTCCTCTGCTGTCCTTTGCTATATTCGTCATGATATGTCTGATCCAGCCAGCAACTTTTCTCTGACGGTGGCCAATGTTGGGACATGCCAAGCCATTCTTTGCCGAAGTGGAAAACCTCTGCTCCTCTCCAAAGTCTTCAGCCTTGAGCAATGTTCAGAAGATGCTAAGAGAATCAAAGAGCAAAAAGCCATTATAACAGAGGTTGGTTTAGACTTCAGCTTTCACCTGTCAGTAAAAGCTTGGTTCAGGTACATGCCATTCTGAGCTCTACTGCCTGCACAATGCTGCAGGGGAGAGGGTGGCATGAAGATGCTCAGATGGCTTATCTGTTCCTTCCTGACCTGTTTCTCTTGATAATTAGCTGTTCAGAATGACATGTTCTAAATACCCATCATGGCCTGAGAATTACAGGTACAAAATGCCAAGAATGAGTTGGGGAGAGGTGGAAAGAAAGAAAATAGATGTGGAGCTAAATTGAGATGTGGAGAGAGTGGTATACAGCGCTGTTTATGACTTGGGTGAGTGTGGAGAAAAGACACTGGGGACCAGAGCAGGGCCTGGGAGGTCATGTTGTTTCAAAATTCACAAAATAATCTAGTCTGTCTTGTGTTTCTTGGAAACCATGACTCAAGTATCTCTCTCTGGATTTATTCCATGTTTTATTCAGTGAAGGTATAGGCTAAGTGGCTATTGAGATATGCTGAATGTAGACATCAAGTAGGAACAGGTGAAAATTTTACACAAAAAAGGCAGAAATGTATTTCTATTTGTGTTTTTTATTATTATTTGTATTTTTATTCAAACGTATTAAAACAATTTGGGAAAAATTCTCTAAATGGTAACTTTCAAAAAACTTGGAAAAAACAGGGAAGTTCCAAAGAACTGGAAAATCTGTAGTCAAAAAAACTGAGAAATCAGTGCCAGTCATGTTAGCTTTATGAACAGTGGATCTTAAAAAAAAATAATAATAATAATAATAATAATGCTTATGGAGTTGTCTGATGAAAGTATTGTCCCTGCTAATGTGTTACAGTTCTGTGAGATGCTATATTCCTTAGCATACTGACTAACAGTAACTGGAATGAATGTAGCATATTAAATGATTTAAAAACTGTCTGATGTGTGGATTCTGAAAAATGTAAGTGAAATTATTGTCTGAAGAGATTTCCTGCATGTGTTCTCTGATGGTTTTTAATAATCATCATTAGCAGCAACATCTAACAACAGAAATTAAGAACACCGAAATTAATTTAAAAACAGCAGGGAAGTCTTGGCTGTGTTTCCTGGACCTAAATTCCTTTAATCCCTTTCTTCTGTACTGTAACTGACTGTACCTGTATACTAGCATTTCTCAATGCTCTGAACCAGTTTATGGGCAGGGGCAAGACTCTCCAAATGATCTAATAGTGGATCTAATGTTACTGTTTTGTTTCTCTTGTCTGCAGGACAATAAGGTCAATGGTGTGACTTGCTGTACTCGGATGCTAGGGTGCACATACTTGCATCCTTGGATCCTGCCCAAGCCACATGTCAGCTCCATTCCACTGACTGTACAAGATGAGCTGCTACTTCTAGGGAACAAAGCTCTCTGGGAATACCTTTCTTACACAGAGGCTGTCTCAGCTGTGCGCCATCTACATGACCCACTAGCTGCTGCAAAGAAACTCTGCACTTTAGCCCAAAGCTATGGTTGCCAGGACAATGTAGGTGCAATGGTGGTGTGTCTGAACATCAGTGAGGACAGCTGCACATGTGAGATGCATGGCATCACTCTTCCAGGCCCTGGGGGATTTAGTTCCACCACCACCAAACCAGCCACACCTTCATCTAGCAGCGGAATTGCTTCAGAGTTCAGTAGTGAACTGTCTGCTTCTGAGGTTAGCAGTGAGGTGGGCTCTACTGCTTCAGATGAGCACAATGCTGTTGGTCTTGATGGCAGCTTGCTACCACGACAAGAGCGACGTTGTAGTCTACATCCTTTGCCCCCCTTAAGTATCTTTCAGCGCCAACCTTCCAGTGCCACCTTCTCTAGTAATCAGTCTGACAATGGCCTAGATAGTGATGATGAACAGCCTGTGGAAGGTGTGATGACAAATGGCAGTAAAGTGGAGGTTGAGGTGGACATCCACTGCTGTAAAGGAAAGGGCCTGGAGTTTGACCCTCCTGCCTTAGAGTACAGCTCCTCTGCTCCAGGGCCAGAGGATGACTCTGGGCTTGTCCTCCTCATTCAGAGACAGAACAGTGTAAACAGTGGCACTGCACAGGGAGCAATCAAGGAAAAGTGTGAACTGCAGAAATCTCCTTCCACATGCTGTCTCTATGGAAAGAAGCTTTCCAATGGCTCCATAGTGCCCTTGGAAGAGAGCCTTAACCTCATCGAAGTAGCCACAGAGGCACCCAAGAAGAAGACAGGCTATTTTGCTGCTCCATCCCAGATGGAGCCAGAGGATCAATTTGTGGTGCCACCTGATCTGGAGGAGGAAGTGAAGGAACAAATGAAGCAACACCAGGAGAATGGAGCAGATCAGGAGCGGAAAGAGGAATCTGCAGTGGCTCTGCCAGATGAGTTTGACACAGCTTTGTAGCCCCTCAAGTACTGCTCCCCACATTGTTTGTCCCAGGAAGCTTTGTCCTGTAAGGGCTGTCTTGCTCTTCAAAGAGTGCTGGGATCTGCAAAGAGTACAGGCGTCTGCTGCTTCCTTAATGGAATGGAGGGAGAATTGGTAGTGCTAAGGTTTGGGCTGTCCACTTTTTGCTGTAGTCTGTTGTTCTGTGAGTATTCAGATCAGCAGCTGAGCTCTGTGTTGGGGACTGTCCAGAAATTGTGCAAACACTAGTAAGAAGGCAGGTGTTCCAGCACCTGCCTCTTACTCCTTGAACCCTGAGGTTCTGCCAGCTCTGCTGGAAAGGAGCTGGAATATGCTGGGGGGTGGGGGGAGGGGGAGAGGGGCAGGGAGGTAGGGGGGTTAGCTGCTGAGGGGACAGTATGCAGCGTTTGGAGTCCTGTGAATATTTCTGACATAGGTCCTCCTGGCAGCACCTGACTTCATTGTTCCTTGAAAGAATACAGCCAGTTGCAATGAAGCTGACCCAAGAACGGTTTCCTACATGAATTGCAAGCACTTTTACTGATTGCACTTAAGCTGTTCTGTTCCCCTTCAGCCCAGCACTTTACTACTTAGGGCCAGGGGAGAGAGCACTCCAGTATCCCCGTCCACAGCAGGTGGGGGGAACTTTTCCCAGTGGGTATTTGTTAGGGCACTAGAGGACTCAGGGTCCTGGTGTTCTGATGAGCACCAGTACAGGTAGAGTGAGGATTATAATAGGATCAGCCTATGCAGAATGAAAAAACACAAAGCTGGGTGATAAGTGGTTGTCTACTGATGCATTTTACATGGGGCATGGAAAAGATCAGCTCTGGACTTAGTGATTGAGGTAACATGTAGAGCTAGTGCTTCTAGCTGCAGAGCACAGACACAGCTCAGCAACTTGTCCACTTCCATCACAAATGCTTCACAGTAGAGGCTTCCTATATCCAGAGGACACATCATGAAACCATGAACTCCTGCTTGTTTTAGTGAGGTATTCAGTCTAAGAGGAAGCCAAGGTGTAAGCAGTGGCGTGTTGCTCTTAGCCAAGCAAGCAGTTGGGCTGGTCTCCATATGCTGGGGAAGCGTTCAATGTTCTTTCCCACCAACATAAACTGCACTGTCTTTATTATCAGCCACAGCATCTTTGCTTGCAGCTAAAAGTAGGAGTCAGTGCAAATCCAGAGCAACCTCTGTTACGTGGTATGTGCCCAATTTGGCCACAAGCAAGGTGAAAGCATCTTTGTTTCTGCTTAGTTTTCAATGGAAAAGGAACAAATTTTCACCTTAAAAACAACTTTGTCAGCAGTGGGGAAGAGATGTTTAAACAGTCCCACTAACAGTGAACTGCCCAGTCTACAGTTGGCAGAGGCATGGTGGTTCCATTAAGATTTTTGGCGCAGGGTGTAAGTTGGCTGCTTTTGTCATCATCTCATGTAAGTGCTGTGAAAAGACCGCAGCCCCCATCGTGTGCAGATCTGTCTTCCCTAGCTGGCAGAGAGCTGGACAGCAGCTTCCCCTGTCATGTCAGTGGTGCAATAATCCTGGCTATAATGTGGGTTAGTGCCTTTTCTTCTTTATTATATTTATGGAAAAAATGTGAAAGTTTCTTCTCAGGAGCTCTGAGGGGCTTGAGTTGTATATATATATATTTTTTTTTTATCAATTTCAGGCCCTGATTGGAAGGAAATACTGTGCAGACAACTTGTGTGATTTTGACAGTAGAGATCTTTTGACAAAATCTAATAGAGTTTTACTTAGATTTCAGAGCTCCTTGAATTTCTTCTCACTAAGGGAAAAAAATGTGTTTTTACCATGCATGAGAGCAACTTATGGTATACCTTGTGGTAGTTACAATGTAATCATGAAACAACCCCACTTTTTTTCCAAAGTTTAAACTCACCTGAGTTTTGACTCTGTTTAAAATGTCTGCCTCACTTGGAGAGAAACGCTTACTCTTGGAATCGTAGAAACAACGTTTTGAATCCTCCAGGCATAGAAATAACAGACAAACCCAAGTCTCTTTCAGGTTCTCTTCATTTTAAGTATGCAGAAAAGGTTCATCCCAATATATTTGACAGTAACTTTTAATTCCTTCACTGGTGGTAATGTCACCAAATACGTGTGCCCAGGCCAAAAGTGTCTGTTAGCTGAGTAGGCTGCAAAGCAGTCTCTGTTCAGTGTGGGATTGATGCAGAAATACACTCTTCTTTCTGAATAAGACTGTGACAAACCTTGCACTTAAGAGAGTGGTAGATGTTAATGCAAATCAGGACTCTTTCTTGCACTGTTGTAGAAAATCCAGTGTATCCTTGCCAGTCTGAATCCCTAGCACTTAACCCCTTTTGTTTTCCAGCCTCTCTAGAGACTTCTCCTTTGTCATCTTCATATTTATAACATCAACTTACATTTCAGGCTTCTGAGGAGCACTGCTATAGGTGGAACACATACAAAAAAAAAAAAAAAAAAGAAAAAAGAAAATCTAGTGAAGGACTCATAGCTGAGGATAGAAAGTGTTTTCCCAGGTCTCTTCCTTGAACTTCATATTCGGCTCTTGGAGATGGCATCATCTCCACTGAGCCACATCACTAAGAACCTCTCGTTCTTTACAGGCTTTCCGGTAGAGGTTCTCGACTTGGGGTCATCAGGCTCTCTTGTCGCTACTGACCAATGCCAGACCTACAGTGTTCCAGGTGGCCATAGCCAAGTTAGGCTGGTGAGTTAGCGTATCTCTTTTCAATAGTTCTGGCCCTAATGAGCATGATGGCCAATCAGAACAGTTGCATTGAAGACACTGACCTGTCTGCCCTGTCCTGTCCAGAAAGGCTTCAGCAAAAGGAACCAATAAAGGTTATATTCAGTGGCACCTGGTCAGAATTTGAGTATTAAGGGCAAGGGATAGCCTCAGAGTTGCTCCAAGTACCTGAATCGGGCCTCGTAGAAGCAGCACCACAGATTGTTGGAATCTGATCAAAATCCTCAGCTGGATGGGTGAGAGTAAAATCCAAGGAGTAATTATTTCCCTGACTCAGGGAAAGGCTGCTTTGAGGCCTGAAATTCTTCTAGTATACAGGATGTTAAAGCCACAGCTAAAGCCCTGGGACTTCAGGAGGTTTCTACATTCCTGAATGGTGATGGCTTTCACCTCACTTGCCAAAGGGACATTTTACAGGCTATAGGTTCACCTCTTCAGTTTTTGTGCAGCCATTGTCTGCTCTTCCCTTGTAGCCTGAAGACTCAAGTGTATTTTTTCCCCATTTATTCCATTTTAAAATGTTACCATTTTTTTAAACTTTACTCATGACTCAGCACGTTAAAAAATGTTTGCAGCACGCACACTGCCTATAAAATAATCTTTTTCATGCTTTTTGTTTTAATAAGGAAAACATTTTATGTATCTCACTCTGGCATGCAGCTGTAATTATTCCTCTTATTGTACATGGGAGTAGATTGTTCAATGAATGCACCTTCAGCACAGCGGCCTGTGTGTGTATTGCTTTGGAGAGGCAAATAACATTGCTGGAAAACACTATTCTGTTGATTCTTTACTTGGATGTATAGAGCAGTTCAGGAAGGAAGAATATTTTTGCATCAACTTTTCAGCTGATTTAGCAATAAAGATTTTTACTTTTGTCTAATTATATATTTTGATTCTGTTACTGCACTGGAGGGAACATGTGCAATATCTCAGACAAACACAGTTGTGGCTAGCCACAGTCATGCTGTAGGGTCCCCCTTGCTGAGCTATGTGGTGCTTCCACTCATCAGCCTTCCATACAAAAGTTACTTGCGGAACACTGTGAGGGTGGAATTCATAATACCAAATATTAGGCAGCTCTCTGTAACCTACCAGAGGAATCCTGCCTGTGAACTTGCTGTAAATAGTACTGTACGGCTCTTTAAAAGTAACTGCAGCAAGAAAAACAAAATCAGCAATAGGACCACAGTGGACTGTTCACATAAATCCCTGCATTGAAACAGTCAGTGCATCTGGCTACTAAAAGAATGGAGAAATCAAAGAAACCCAGAAGTACCTGGAGTGTTACTGTTTAGAATGTTTTACTTTTGTATCTCTGGTTCCAGCAGTGTTCCATAGTTTCAGAAGCTGTGAAGATTTAGTGCCAGTTAACCTGTGGATACATCCATGACGAAGCACACAATTCCGGTGTAGTGTGGACTCTTAATTTTTGGTTTTCCTATATGGGCAGAGTTGGTCTGTGAGACCAGTGGTGGTTCCAGATTCATATAAATAATGCACATTGTGGGCGCTGCTCTGAAATGACATCTCATTCTGAGGCATGATTATCTGAATCTGGTGCTAGTTTTCTTTCCCCTGTTAAATCCATAAAAACACAACCAAACAACGACAGTTTTTTAAGAGTACATTTCATCGTTATGTGCTTACAAATAATACAAGATCAGAATCTTGTCATTTTCCCAGCTTACACATTAGGAATGTTTTGAAAACAATGCATGTCTTAAACCACCTCTCTGAGCTTTTAAAGCTGTTCCCTGATGAGCCCAACTCGGGGAGTCAACTTGTACATAACAGTTTTGCTTTTATAGAAGATCATTCCGTACAAAAGGGTGCCCTCACCAAGAGAGTTTGAAAAGAAGACGTCACAAATTAGGCTGAGTATATTCACTGTTCTATAAGGTTATTTAAGGATTCTCTGATGGCAATATAAATGCTGTATTCAAACTGCCCTATTAGTGCCAAGAGACCTATATGAAGCAATAATTAGCTGCCACAACCACCAGCCTTATTGCTAGCTTTAAGAGCTCAGTGGAAAGTCACAGGTCCTTTGTAGAAGTTTCAGCTATGGAAAGCTGTTCACTAGCAGGAGTCATAGAATGGCCTGGGTTGAAAAGGACCTTAAAGATCATCTAGTTTCGACCCCCCTGCTCTGGGCAGGGTTGCCAACCACTAGAGCAGGCTGCCCAGAGCTGCATCCCGTCTGGTGTTGAATGCTTCCAGGGATGAGGCATCCACAACCTCCCTGGGCAGCCTGTGCCAGTGCCTCACAGCCCTCAGTGAAAAACTTTCTCCTAATTTCTAACCTAAATCTCCCCTGTCTTAGCTTAAAACCATTCCCCCTTGTCCTATCGCTATCTACAAATGAAAACAGGAGCTTCCCTTCCTGTTTATATGCTCCTTTCAAGTACTGGAAGGCCACAGTAAGGTCTCCCCAGTCTTCTCTTCTCCAAGCTAAACGAGCCCAGTTCCCTCAATCTTGTGTGTCCATGACAGATACCAGCTGTGCTACCTGATACCTGCTGGGAGATTATCAACATCAGCTATCTTATTTTTAGGAAGGTGCTGGGTACTACATTTTCCCGTAAGTGATGTCCTAGTACACAAAGTACTAGATGAGACTGAGCAAGAAACCTAGAGCCTAGTTAAGTAAACCTCTCTTTCAATGATCTACATTTATAAGCAAAGATTTCTCCAGAAGAGTAGCACAGTATGCTCCCTGACTGCATAGCCTTGAAGCATTCAATACCAAATGTGCTAAAGAAAAAAATGGTTTTAGCAGTGGCTAAGAGAAAATACATTGTTGGAGCACATCTGAGATAACCGGACTCGGAGTATCATCAAAGCTGTAATTGAAGGCTCTCTTCCAATTTCAGTGGCTGACCAGTATAAGAGGTGAGAATGGTCATTCAGATGTGCAATTGTGAGAAAACAGATATGCACCTGATGTTTATATTTATCTAACTTGTTCTGATTAATCTATTTGTTCCTGTTTTGTTATTTATGGTGACTTGCCAGCTGCTTGTAGCAAGATCTCATTGGAGAACAAGCCACCTTGAGAGAGGGGGTAGAAGCACTACCTGTAAAGCAGGCAGCTTGCTAGAGTCAACAACAGCCATTCTCTACTAAGAGAGCAGCCAGATGAAGACAATCCACGGGACAATGCGTCCACTAATAATTCAACAATGCAAATCCAAGTTTGAATAGCTTGGCTTCACTGTATTTGGAACTATACTGTTTCTGTGTGTGTTCTGTTGTAGCATTAAGGATACACTGTTAACAAGCAAGAAAAATGTGCTGTTTCACCTCAGTAAGAAGGCTGGCAAAAATCCTGAGCATTACTAGAGCAGAGGAATAATTCTAAAGCTCATAGACTTGTACTGGCTTCTGTTTCAGTTTGCGAACTGTTCTGTACCCCTTGACAGCCAGGCCAGCACTAAGCAGGTAGGCCATGACAGCTGTGCAGCCTAAGAGGCCAGCAGCAATCTCTGCCCCATGTAGGCTGCACCGAAAGCCCTGATAGCCTTTGCTTTGGTAGAGCTGCTCTCTCTCTTTGCACACCGACGAATTGTAAACCTCCAGCAGATAATGGAAGAAATAGTACAGAGCAGGCACCAAGCCAATGCCTACCACTGCGTCTAGGGTGCATTCAAGCAGGAGCCATGCTGGAAAATGCCACGGTACCCGTAAGACGCCAAACAAAATGAGAAGGCAGGAGAAGACCGTTAAAGACCCTCCCACGGCCATCGCTGCCCTCGCAATTGGCAGCTTGAGGAGGTGGAAACGCTGGTCAAGCTGCCGGGCCTTCTCCCCGTCCGCTCCGCTGAAGCCGCTGTACGCCCCGCCGTACTGGTAGTAGTGGATGCCCCCCAGGCTGGCGACGCCCGTGTAGCCTCCCGTCGAGCCGTAGGACACGGAGCCGCAGACCAGGAGCAGGGCGGCGAGCAGCGCTCCCACCACCTGGCAGCAGGCTGCAAGGGGAAGGGCACCGCGCTGGGGCCGGGCCGGGGGCGGCCCCGCGCTCGGGAGCAGCCCCCCGCCGGGCCGGGACGGGCCGGCTGCTCCGCCTGGGCCAGAAGCGGCTCCCGCCGCGCCCCCGGCCCCGCTCACCCCTGGCCGTGCACAGGTACCGGCAGCGGCGGCACTCCAGCGGCCCCGGCGCGGCGGCGCGGCTCCCCGGCGGTCCCTGCGGCCCCGCTCCGGGCACGGCGCTGAGGAGAGACAGAGGCGTGAGGGGGGGGGGGGGGGAGCCGGCCCCCTCCCACCCCCCCTCCCACCCCTCGCGGCCGCCCCGTCCCGCCCCGTCCCCCGCCGGGCCCCCCGCGGCCGCCCCTCACCGCCCGCCCGCCCGCCCCGGTGCCTCCCGCCCGCGGGACGCGAGCGCCGCTCCTCTCCGCCATGGCTCGGCGCGGCCCCGCCGGGGGCCGCGGGCGGAGCGCGGGGCCGGGCCGCGGCCTGGGGGAGGCGCCCGCCGCGCCCGGGGCTCGGCGCGGCTCCCCCGGCCCCGTCCCGCCGAGGCTCCCCGCAGCCCTTGGTGGCGGCGCGGCCCCGAACCCCACCCGCCGCGCGGAAGGCGCCGTCTTGCGCCTCTTGCCAGCCGAGCCCGCAGTTTTCCACGAGTTTCCGCTTTTCCTGCGCTGCGGCCGCTGGTGAAGGCGTCCTGCCCTCGGTTCGTCTGCCACCTCAGGCCTCTGTCCCGCCCCTCTGTCCCCTTTCTAAACAGAAGTCGCAGCCCTTTGCGTTTCTCCTGGTACAGCAGCTGCACCGTGCGCTGCGGTAGTAGCTGCCCTTCTCTGGACGCTTCTTGCTCCCCTACACCCTCGGTGTAATCAGACCTGTACACAGCATTCGAGACTTGAGTACATCGGTGCTTTAAATCATGGAAAAATGACTGTCTGCCTTGCCCTTTGCCTTTCCTGGCGATGTGCAGCAGCAAGACTGTAGCCCAATAATGCGAGAAGCCTGTAAATTGGAGTACTGCAGACTCAGCACTGACCATCCTCTCCATTTCACCCTATTCCATGAAGGACAGGGTATCTGCAAACTTGCCTTAAAAGTTACCTAGTTTGGAGATAAGAGAGAAGCAAAACAAAATAACTTCTTGTTCAACCCCATTTCAGATGGGGGAAAAGAGTTGTAGGATGATGTAAAGTTAGGAAATGAGGAGCTGTTGCAGAGCCTAGAACAAAAGCTCTGGAGACTGCAGATGCTCATCAGTGAGACTGTTGCACGTGCCACATGCCTTTTGGTGTGATCGTGTTTCATCACTCATGTTCATGTATTAGAACTAAGACCTCCTTGCTGCCGTAAACAGGATGAGCTTAAAAGTCGTTAGCAACCCTTTCTATAATTTTAGGATTATGGGCAATGCTATTTTTCCTAGTAGAGCTGTTAACTGCTGTGAAAGGGATATGAACAACCAAGTTATGGGTAATAAGGGATGGAATAAGTGTTTCTTATGCAGTGTTGTGCTGGTCATCCAGCAACCTGAGTCAAAATTGTCTTTAGACTTTGTGATGTGCTGGAATTACTTGTTCCAAGAAAGATAGAGCTGGGAAATACTGTTGATCTGGTGGTGCATCAGTGTTTTACTAGAGTGTTTGCTGCCAGCAAGTGAGGTACAAACTTCAGGGCATTGCAAAACTGAGTCAATCTTATTCCATTTATGTTGCTATATTGAGAATTGTTAACAAAATGCTTTGCATCATGCTCAAATTATCACAGCTGGTAAACCAGCTGAGCCTGGTCAGCATCATCTTTTGGATTCCTACTCTCACTGCAATGGGTAGCCACCAACAGAAGAGAGCTACAGGAAACTCAGGGCACCTGTATTAATGTTTATCTCTTCTTTGGCCTCCCTCTCTCTCCCTCTCCCTAACCCTGCCCCCTCTTTCCTCCCTCCTCCTCCCCCCCTCCTTTTTTTTTTTTTTTTTTTTTCCAATTCTGTTTCTGGCTGACCCTGATGTCATTGCTGCGCTAAGGGGTGGGAAGGGCCTGGCCTGGCTCGCCATGGATGAAGAGCTCTGACCTGGTTCAGTGCCCTCCCTGGGAACTTGGAGGGTGAAGCAGAAAGGGTGAGTTGTGAGCTGCCTCATATTTCTCCAGCGTGAGGCAGGTGGGACCTGCAGCACAATGGCTGCTGAACACCACAAACAGGTTTATCAACTGTCCCACATAAATAAATAGTCACAGGAACAATGAGCTCAGCACGATGATGACGATGCAGCAGTGCTGCAGAAAAGAACTGGAGGTGTTTGTGAATCACAGACTGAACTCAAGTCCACAATGTCATCCTGTTGCGAAAAAAACTAACATCACTGGGGTGTATAAACAGAAATGTCACATGTAGGACATGTGAAGAAATTCTTCTCCCCCCTCCCTCCCCTCCCCCCTGCTCTTTTCTAGAGCAAAAGAAAGCTCTAGAAAGATAACCTATGAAAAAAGATGGAGCACAGTATTTTCATTTGCACGAACAGGTGTCTATTCACAACTTTCAAGCTTGTTAATAGGGAGGCATCTTAACTTGCAACCTTGTAAAAAAATCTGTCAAGAGAAGGGGAGTGTTTTGGTCTCCCTGTTTGCTGTTCAGGAAGCAATGTTCTCAATGTGACATAAAAGAGATGTGATTTAGGTATGTACACACACACACACACACACAAAAAATGCTTCCCCCCACCCCCTACTCCCCACACACTGCCTCCACCTCTTCCTAAGGAGAAGAGCAGCTGTCACTGGAGCAGATCCATTGGCAGGTGGCAGGCCTCCATCACCGGGGCTCAAATTCAGTCATGAGAGGTGTTGACCTGCCCGTGCTGTAAGAAAGTGAGGTGGCTGGTGCTGCCCACCCCACTCACTGCAAGCTCAAGGTGTCCCCTTGCCCTGCAGGGCCACCATGCCCCTTTCCACCCCGTTCCCATTGGCTGGTCACTGCCCTCTTGGCTTCAAGGCCGTCCAGGGTGCAGTTGCCTCAACAAACCATGCAACAGCACGAGTATCTGAAGTCATAACTCAAACACTTACACAACATTTGCCTGGATGTAAGCAAAAAGGAAAGCTTGGCAAGGTGTTTCTCTTTGCAGTGCCTGCACGCTGGAGCCAATAGCACTTATGCTGTGTGGAGCATTCTTCGCAGCAGCTGTAAGAGGACTTGCAAGTCCTTCATTGTGGCTGCCGGGCCTGTAGTTCATCAGTGCTGCCAATGCTCGATGAACTTGGGGGAAGGTCTGCTTTTCTCAGCATACTTGCAAGTGTCCTGCACATGGATTCAAGGCCAAGGCTGAGCAGTGCACAGTCCCTCATGATTGTTGGACTCTTTCCCTTCCCCAGTGCTACAGTGATCAGTGGCTAGGAAGAGAAATTCAGATTGCGCAGCACAGCCAGCATCAAGCTGTGGCACTGCAGTTGCAGACATTGGTATTACAAGAGGTCCACAAGACCTTATGGACATGAAAGCATTTGGTCTTTACACTCTCTAATTTTCTTAACAGAGAGGAATTGCTATGGTGGGAGCTAACACTCATTAAGGCAGGTGTATTAAGGCACCTGTTTCCAGCCTGGACCAAGGCCTGCATAAGAGAACTCTACAAAGAGCCTCAATGTGAATGACTACCCAGAGTATCGCTGTCCCCACTGAAATGCCCCATGTGCATGCACAGTGTGAGTCACCTTGATCCACTTTCAAAAGAAGTGCAGAGATCACACAGGCCCCAGAAGCCGCTGCTCCCCTTTCCAGAGTTCAGCTCACAAGGGCACCAGAGCACCCCGCAAAACGTTTGCTGTACACAGGCTACTTTTCCAGAATGCGGTGTCTCTAGCTAGACTGTGCAATTTGCCTTTCATACTTTTCAGATTTATATTTCTGAGGTCAAATCAAAATTCATCCTAATTACAGGCAGGTAGGTAAAGTAGGTACTATATATTTTGGAGTTACTAGTTACTGGCTTTGAGTCACTCTTTGTGGATTCTGCTGTCTTTCTGGCTCCTAAATATTTGCACAGCTTTGTATAACCTAGCTGTTTTGTTGTTGTTGTTGTTTGTTTTGTGGGGAGGTTGAGTTTGTGGTGGGTTTTTTTGGTTGGTTGGTTGGTTGGTTGTTTTTGGTTTTTAGCTAATTTTCTGCCCTGATTCTGCAAAGAAATGCTGTGCTCAATTTCAGCTGAATGCTGGACAATTAAGATTGCTGGAGGCACAACCATTGTGATGGTTTAATATATGTGGATATATGCAAGTTTGGCAAAACAGCTCTGTCTATGCACAAGGCAGATTTAACTATGAATTTGTGCAGTTTTCAGAGTGCTCATGTGACCTGACCTGTAACAGACAAGGGTTGTCCCTTGCATTTCAGGAGAGCTTCTGCAGTGTTGTAGATATTATAGATATATGTAAATATTAGGAATCAATAAACAGTCGCAAAATTCACCAGAACCAAGGAGTCTCCAGGGCTATTTGCTTATCTAAGTGAGAGATTAACAAGGAAAAATCACATACTTGGTTATTAAAAGCAGATTTAGCTGGAAATGACTAAACAGAGATTAGGCTACACAAATACTTGCGGAGACCACCCCTGAATGGTTAGGTGTTGCGAAGCACGGACGAAAGCATGACAGACACCAGCAGAGTCAGATCATGCTTCACCATTTTATTGCCCGAATAGCCCAACTTTTATAGTGAATTTTACAGGAGTGGACAGTGTTTCACACAAGATTATTGGTCAAAAGCACTCAGACAAACCGTTAAGAAAATAACACCACCTGCAAGAAAAGAACCCCCCTTTTTGATTAGGAGTTAGGAAAACAACCCCCTTTGTGCTTAACGGTCACGTAGGCCTAGTCCTTGAGGCCAGTTGCTGATAACAATATTTTTCTGAGTTCCTTAATTGGGTGATGTGGGAGTCATTGCCGTGGGAGCTTCTCACAGTTACTCTGGCAGCCTGGTTTGCTCAGCTACAGCAGGCCCTGAGATTTCTAAGGCCTACCCTGGTTGCTTAAAGCAAGCTTAGATCGAACAATTATGCCAATTCCCAACAGTTAGGGTTATGCCAGTGTCAGAAAAGACTGGACAGAAATTGATGAAAAGAAAAGCAAAGCAAGAGGAAATAATTACTGAAGTGATTTGTAATTGATGCCAGTTAATTTTTGTGCAGAGTACTGGTTAAGTGTCTGTCCCTGGAGCTGTATACCCTGAAAAAAGAGTGCAGAGCACATGCACAAAACTCTACCGGTGTATGAAGTGCCTGCAGCCTGATGCAGACACAGGTTTGTCAGTGCAGTGATGC
Organism: Aythya marila; assembly: GCF_965140915.1. NCBI lineage: Eukaryota > Metazoa > Chordata > Aves > Anseriformes > Anatidae > Aythya > Aythya marila. The sequence continues at coordinate 21,665,736 of NC_139053.1, forward strand.
TTGAGTTCATGCCTTAGTCAAGCAGCTGTTTCTCAGTCCTCCTTCGTAACTCTGGCTGGTCCAGGAAGAAGCAACTGCTTGCCCATCTAGATTTGGACTCTCTTCACAGAAACAGACCTCTGGGCAATCAGAACAAGGTAGTACCAAAGAAACATTGAAGCCATTACAAAGTTTCTTCTTCCACTGGGAAGAGACAAAGGCCAATTGCTGAAACTACAGAAGAGGGAGATGAAGAAGTATGCAACAAAAGACCTGCAGGGGAGAGCAGCTGAGAAAGAGGAACAGATGGTAGGGGCTAGCAAGTGGCTGGAGGGGTAGAGAGGGCAACAAACTGCCTTACTGGTAGTAATGCATCCTACAGAGTGTGGCCACCTCTTTTGCTGCACTGTACAAGGGCAGGCATCCCTGTATTTGGAGAATCAGAATCAAAGTCTTACAGAATGATTTGGGTTGGAAGAAGTATTAAAGATCATTTAATTACCCCCACCCCACGCCTTCCACACCCCCTGCCATGGGCAGGGACACCCCCCAGTAGGCCAGATTGCTCAAAGCCCCATCCAGTCTGGCCTTAAACACTTCCAGGTATGGGGCATCCACAGCTTCTCTGGGCAACCCGTTCCAGTGCCTCATCACTTTCAGAGCAAAGAATTTATTCATAATGTCTAATCCAAATCTACCCTCTTTTAGTTTAAAGCCATTCCCCCTTGTCCTGTCACTGCACTGCCAGATAAAGAGTCACTTTCTAGTTTTTCTATAGCCCACTTTAGGTACTGGAATGCCTCTATAATGTCTACCTGGAGCCTTCTCCAGGTTGAACAACACCAACACCCTCAGCCTGTCTTCATAGAAGAGGAACTCCAGACCCTTGGTCATCTTTGTGGCCCTCCTCTGGACTTGTTTCAACAGGTCCATGTCCTTCTTGTGCTGGGGGCCCCAGAGCTGAACACAGCACTCCAGATAGGGTCTCATGAGAGCAGAACAGAGGGGGAGAGCCACCTCCCTCGACCTGCTGGCTACACCACTTTTGATGCAGCCTTGAATACAGTTGGCTTTCTGTGCTGCAAGAGGTCCTTCTCCTCAGGGCTGCCCTCGGTACATTCTGCACCCAGCCTGTATTTGTGCTTAGGGTTGCCCTGGCCCAGATGCAGGACCTTGCACTTGGAACATGAAGTGCTGAGCTGTGTGCTCATGCTTTGTTCCTTTGTTCCACATAGCACAAGGGGTGGGGGTAGGGGGGCTGCATGATATTGGATCATCTAGAAAAGGACTGGAGTCATACAGAGAGAGGAGAAGGGCATAGCAACAGCAGCAGAAACCCACTGATCCCATTGCACTGTGTCTCTCTCCTATCTGGCCAGGTTTTCATCCTTACATAACTGAGTCTACCTCTGCCTCCAGAGCCACATTTTTTTTTTCTCTCTTGGCAGCAGGCTTCCATCATGCCCTCCCCTGAACTCCACTGCAGTGTGCAGGATGTCAGGTAGAGCTCCAGTTGCATCATCTTCAGGGTTGTTGCTAGGCAGAACAGGCAGCAGCGTCCTTGAAGCTTCCTGACACCACTTTTAACTCTGTTAGGGCTGCAACATGGTAAGAGATGGGGCTGGCTGGGGGAAGCAAGAAAGGTACCCATAGGTGCTTGGAGAGGGCATGACTGAGCTTCTGAATGTTGCTCATGTCAGGGTTCAGCAAAAAGGAGAGAAGAAACAATCCAGAACTGTGAGGCTCTTGACAGAAGAGAATCCAGCCAGCTTCCACAGAAGACATTTCTCTGTCAAATGTTTTTGAAAGGCACTATTCCATGGCCAAAGCCCCCAGCATGGCTACTGTGGGAGGCCTGCCAGCCAGCCTGGGTCTAGGGTCTCTGCCCAGACCCACTGGCTGCAACCCACCATCTCCTAGCTTGTCTCCAGCACCAGAGTCCCTGGCCCCCATCACCCCCATTGCAGCACTGTGGCCAATAGCAGGTCATGACTCCCCAGCAGCATCACCCAGCCCCAGTGCTGGGCTGGAGAGGACACACACAGTTAGCACCTGGGAAGGTGCAGCCTTATTGCTGGTGGAGCAGTGGGCATGTGCTGAACGCCCATTCACACACACACACACAGGAGCAGAGTGGGTATGAACAGACAAAATCACAGTGACCGCTGGCCTCTGCAATAGTATCATCAGTCCATTTGCCAGGGGATTAGCAGGATGCGTCTTGTCCCTGACCAACTTTTTGATCTCCAGCCATTTGCTGCCAGGGTGGCAGGGAGCAGCCCTTGGAAGACAGGGAGGGAGCAGATGCCTCTTACTTACCCCAGGCCTGTAGCAGGCAAAGGACAAAGCACAGATTTACATCTCTAAGGAAAAAAGGGCCTTCTGGGAATGGTGTCATCTGTGCTTTGCAGTACTATCAGTGGAGAATTAATTGCATCATATGTGTTATTTGCCCTCATGAAGAGTTTGTTTGGGCCTTCCAACAATAACAGAACCAAACAACAATAACAATAAAAGCAACTTGAGCTTCCTTTAACTTTTCAGCTCCTGGTGCCTCACAGATGCCTGCTATGGAAGGGTCTGCTTCCTTTCAGCCTATGGACAAAGATGTCCCCTGTGTATAAGTGATGCCATAAACTGTACTTTCTCAGCTGGTACACTGGGTATCCAGGGCCTTTGAGGCAAGCAGGACATACTAATTCTGTCTGGAGGCTTCAGGGTCCAACACTTCTCTCTTGGTTCATTACAAGATGCTAGGGCTTGGAATACTGTGGTCTGCTTTGTGGGATTCTTCCCCTTTGAGGACAGAGGGAAGTGATGCAGAAGAGTGGTAGCCCAGGGCCTCCAAGAAGCAAAATTGTGTCCCTCTGTAGGCTACCCCCAGAAAGAGTTAATGTGCAGGCATGTTTCAGGTGTTTGAAATGAATGAAGTTACAGTGGGGAGGAGAGGGCACTTCTGGGTGGAGAGAGCAGCCCTCTCTGTGAGCCAATGGCTAACGGCTTCTGACCCAACGCCCAGTTTGGGGGCTTATTTCATGAGCAAGAATTTGCTGGAATTTCTTCTTGAGAGGATTTGTCCTGGATGAAAAGTAGGGACTGGACCTCTAAGCTTGTTGGTGCCTCCCTGTCTGTGCTGTAGCAGGTAAAGTATTGTCTGGTACCTTGCTTCTTTCAGGGGGAGTAGTGGGTTTTTCCCTCGCTGCCTATGCTGAAGGCATCTGTTCTGCCTGCATATGTAATTCCCAGTCACATCAGAACCATGGTGTGACTCTGCTGGGTTTTGCACCATGCACTGGGACTCAGCCCTAATGTTGAAATGAGATACATTGCTCATTTCTCTGCTCAGTTTTTGTGCAGCCCTGCTGTGTAGTTCTTCGTCTACCTTTCTTTTGGTGCAAAGGAGACCCAGAAGGTGTTAACAGCAGGAAACCTGAACTCTTTCTTTGTCACCACCACCCTGTTAGGATAATCTCAGTCACTTTAAATAAGTTAAGGAAGCACTGCTGGTAGGGTAACTGTAGCAGCATGGGGCATCTCTGGGTTCAAACCTCACTGAAGCAATGAGATATTTGTTCAGGTTGCAACTCTTGCCAGAACCAGTTAATAATATAATCCCTCCAGATCAGTGTCTGCAGCAAGGACAGGGGAGCCAGCTCCCTTTTCTGTTGTGCCCTGAGTATCTGAGAGCATGGCATCTAACAGTGCACGGGCTATGCAACTGCCATCAGGAAAGGGCTACAGTTCAGTGAATACTCTCAGTGGAGCAGAGAAATAGTCTGTACAGAGACAGAGCATGAGCTGCTGATGGCAAGATTATGAGACACTGTGCTGGTGTCTGTGAGAAAGGGCTTGGTGGCTCTAGAGGTATCTGCATGCCTTCTCTCTACCCTTCTGGAGGTAGAAACTCCTGAGTCAGCTCTAGTTCTTAAGTAAGGAATTTGCTGTCTGGGACTGGCTTGTGTTTTGGGTATACATGCTCAGGTGTGTAAGCCACTTTCATGCATGCTTTTTGAGGTCTAAAAAGCAGCTGTTCCTCTGCTGTGCCTTGCTTGTTACTCAGCCTCAGGCAGGGCTACAGGCCCTTTGCCTAGTATGGTGTCACTACCCAGATTTCCCTCTTGGCCCTACCAGTCTTGCTCCATTTTCTAAGGACAGCCCTTTAATCTAGAGCATTGCATGGGACTGTTGCTCCCTGTTGCTCTGCTGACAGAGACAACTGTCTGTAGCTAATACCTTATCACTGTCAAGTATATCCTGATAACATGAGATCAGAGCTACTTTTCTGATATCTAAAGTTTGATATTAGTACTCTGTGGACTGGATGTGACACACACACACAGTGGGCTGATCCTTGTAGTTACTGCTTGAGGTCTGGTGGGGGGACACAACACAACAGCTGGCCCTCCTGTCAGTGGAACACTGAATCTGAAGCCACACAATGACTGCGGTGTGCTGCTAACTCCTGGCTGATGGATTTAGCGAGGGCTGCTCCTCCACAGCACAGCAAGTGCATCCATGCAAAGAAGTAGTGTGGCTACTCCAGAGTGTTGCTTTTGTCTTTCCCACTCCGCTGTACTCATTTACGTGTTCAGTTTCACTCCATCCTGGCCCCAAGAACAGCTCTACTTGCTGTTGGTGACTGATTTGTCCATAGGTAATAGGTAAATTCTGCAGCTTCCAGAAGTTTTGCTTTTGGAGAGTCATAGACACTCTCCCAGGTAGGCAGAGTTTTTGTCTGGCATATGTTAACTAAGCTGAGGAAATCCATCTACTACTAACAGTTTTCAGGATGGACTCGTACTTGATCCAAGTGAACGGCCCTGGAGATCATGCCCCTCTGCTGGATGTTCATCTCAAGACCAATGGAAACAGCATGTCACTGGGGAAGGTGAAGGGCCGGAAGCCAAGATGGGCTGTCAGGGCTTCTGAAATGTCAAAGAAGACTTTCAATCCTGTCCGAGCCATTGTAGACAGCATGAAGGTGGAGCCCAACCCAAAGAAAGCTATGATTTCCTTGTCTTTAGGTGAGCACAGTGCTATTGACTCTGAGCAGTGGGGTGGGCTATGGGGGCTAGCAGACTGCAGGGCTCTGAAGCACAAAGCTTGTGGAACCACACAGGGATATGGAAGTTTACCACACATCTCTGTGCCTGCCACAGACCAGTGAGAAGATTTTTTTCCCCTCCATTGATTTTTACTATTTTTCAATCTTTGAAAAGGAGACCCAACGGTCTTTGGAAATCTTCCCACAAATGATGAGGTCACACGGGCTGTGAAAGAGGTTTTGGACTCAGGACGTTACAATGGCTATGCTCCATCTGTTGGTAAGTTGACAGAGCTACTCCTATGAGAGTGGGATGAAGGCACATGTGAGGTCCTACCCTATAGCAGGTATGTAGAGCCTACAGATGTCCACAGTAGCACCCTGCAGCTGCCCTCACCAGTAGTCACAGGAGCACACGAACATATATCCCCCAAGATGCCATTAGTGCCCTTTCCTGCATGATCTGTTTGAGTAGACATTATATGTGTGCTTTCCCTGAAACACCAACAAGGTCCAGTGCCTCACAATAGCTGTGTTTGTTTCCCATGCCATTTGAGCAGGCAGAGTTTCAGAAATCCAGAAGGCCAAAGGTCTGTGTCTCCCTGACATGGATTGCAGCCAATTTACTTCTGTTATGCCCTGACCAGGACTTCCTTTGCATTCCCTGCCTTTGAAGAGAACATGAGCCTTGTTTGCAGTTAATACAAACAGCATACACAGAGCATAGATCACTCCTGCCTCACAGGACACTCTCCACGTGGTGACAGTGAGGGACCTGGTACAAGGAGGGCTGCCCATGTGGCACCACTGAGCAGTGAAGGTCATGTAACAGCATTTGGCTTTCTGCCGGGGCGTAACAGCTCCCTAACTACTCTCTAGCCAGCTCCAGAGAGTTCCATGTTTGATAGTTCCCAGAGACTTTCTTGCGTTTGACACACCTGCTCCAGACGTGGAGCTGCATTGCACCTGGCCTGAGGCAGGATGGTCTCTCCCACCTTTGGACAATGTCACTAATGGGCTTGCCCTGGCTAGACAGGCAGCTACGAGCCTTTTCCTGGCAAGAAAACTGAAATGTTCTGTAAAAGCCTTCCTACCATGTCTTGTTCTTCTCTCCCCAGGCTACCAGTCCTGCCGGGAAGCAGTGGCTGCATATTACAACTGTCCAGAGGCACCACTGGAGGCCCAGGTACTGGTGCCCAGCTGAGGAATTCCCACTACAGTGCAGGCAGGGTGCTGCTGTCTGTGTCTAGCCCATGCAGCATGGGGACCTTGCCCCAGCTCTGTCCCTCTCCTGTCTAAATGTGGCACAGAAGGGTACCTCATGACCTTGTCCTACACTGGCCTGCTGCTCCCATCCCTTGCCCTGGACCCTTCTCTTTGGAGGAGGCTGAGCTCTCCAGTTGTTGGAGGTTACCTGCCTTCAGTCAGGCTCCACACTAGTCTTTTTGGTTGAAAAGCTCTCCCTTGGCAGAGCCTGGGCACTCTTGTGTGGCTGGAAATCCTCTGAGTGGCTGTGCTTTCCACTCACTCCTGTGTGCTGTTTGCAGGACGTCATCTTAACAAGTGGCTGCAGCCAGGCGATAGAGCTTGCCTTGGCAGTGCTGGCTAACCCAGGCCAGAACATCCTGGTGCCACGGCCTGGCTTCTCCCTCTACAAGACTCTGGCACTGTCCATGGGAATTGAAGTTAAACTTTACAACCTCTTGGTAAGTGACAGGTCTGGAAAGGGCAGCTGTGACACCTCTGCCTCTCCTTCTTAAAATAAATAAATAAACAAAAACACTTTGTCTCTGACTGGGAAGTGGCTTAAAGATGAACTGAGCACCCCTGGGCACCTTGTCATGCCTCTGTGCAACATGTATGATTCTTCCACTGTGCTTCCCCTCTTCTTCCCTTCATTAGCCAGAGAAGTCCTGGGAAATTGATTTGAAGCACTTGGAGTCCCTGGTGGATGAGAAAACAGCTTGCCTGATTGTGAACAACCCATCAAACCCCTGTGGTTCTGTGTTCAGCAAAAGCCACCTCCAGAAGATCCTGGCAGGTGAGACTGCTTGCATGTAGCTGGAGTATGAGTACAGTCTAGTGTCTGCCCACAGTGCGTGTGCCTCAATCACTGTTTCTGCAGGGCTGTGGTGGCTGCCCTGCTATGTGACAGCACTGTAGGGAAGCAGTGCTGTGGTCCTGGGGGTTGCCTCTTTCCTCATAACTGACTGCAGACCATGAAGCAGGGTTTGCTCAGTGTGAAGGGTTTGCCTTATGTAAGCAAGAACATGTAGAGTGTGTGTCTTGGTCTTTCTCAAATGCCCTGTGTGACTTGGACTGCTCATTTCCCCACTCTTGCTCCACAGGAGTGCGATCACAGGGAGCATTACAGCTCCTGAGCACTGGCCTGTCAGTGCAGGGGCCTGTACTACCTACACCTACAAGTTAGAGCAGAAGCAGGCTCAGCCAGGACAAGGCTCTCCAAATGAACTCCTTGCTGTAGAAGGAAGATAGGGACCTGCTGTCCTGGTACAGAGGGCTCTGAGGGAGCCCTGCCAGGCCCTGTAGAAAAGGACAAGTCTCCTCTTATGGAGGATGCAGGATAACCAAGCTGAATGTCCTCTCTCTCGCAGTGGCATCAAGACAGTGTGTTCCCATCCTTGCTGATGAAATCTACGGAGACATGGTGAGTGTCTACTGCAGACCTTTGCATCCGCATGTTACCTGTCCTTTCTGATGCACTTTCCCTTCAGCCCCAGGGCAGTGAGCACTCGAGGTGAGCAACAGCTTCACTCCCCTGTACTGTGTGTGAGTCCACACCTGGAGCTCCCAGTCCTGTAAAGTGCAGTTCTGAGAGTACCTCTCATGTCCAGCTCATTTTTTTCTTTCCAAATATCTCACTCCCATGTGAATGCACTTACTGTCTTCATACCCTTGAAGCTTTCACCATCATTTCCTATCACTTTACTGCCCCCTTTCTTATTGTGCCTTGTGCACAAGCCCCTGTTTTCACAATGAGAGATGGGAACAACCGTAACAAAGCCTCCTATCACAGGTGTTTGCTGACTGCAAATATGAACCCATTGCAACTCTCAGCACCAATGTGCCCATCTTGTCCTGTGGTGGCTTGGCAAAGCGATGGCTTGTCCCTGGCTGGCGGATGGGCTGGATCCTAATCCATGACAGGAGAGACATCTTCGGTAATGAGGTGAGAATTTCCAAGTGTCACTGCCTTGGCAACAAACTTGTGATGTGTTCAGTGTGTGAATCACCAGGGCTTTGACCGATACAGGCCTCTTTTGCTTTCATGTGAGTTGCTCACATGTTTTTCTGCACATGCTGGCTGCTCATGTCCATTCCTTAGTCCATCTGCTCCCATATATTGCCTTTCACCCGTCTCACTTGTTTCTGCTGCCTTCTCTCAAACAGCTCCTGCATACTGATAGCATTGCATGGTTTATCCAGTATGTGGGGGCAGTGTGCTCTAATCTGTTTTCCCTTTAAAGTGGGACCAAAGCAGCATGCATTGTAGCCAGTGTGTTATCTATCGCTTCATCTGTGTTACAAGAGCAACCACCTACTGCAGTGATCCTTTGACCTAGAGGGCTTTCTTCATGGGAAGAGAGAGAAGAGAGCAGCAATTGAGTGAGCAGAAGAGCTAATGTTGTTTTTTCCTAGCTAGCTTTGAAAGTGTGGATTGTGGACCAAAACCTAACAGACATGCAAAGAGGCTTTTGGAGCAGCTCTGTCTCTATTTAGCAAGAATATTAGCTATAATCAAGCATGTTCTGAGTGGGAAGATCAGAATGGTGTTTCTGCTGGCATTACAATTCCTAACTGGAGACCAGAGAATGACACTGTAAATAGTCTGCAGATACTTGTAATGTAATCAAGCAAATATTCCTAAGTACTCTGTATGCTGAAGAGAGCAACATTAACAGCTGTAGAAATGCAGACAACAGGCCTTGGAACTGCCTCTTTTCTTCAAAAAAGCACACTGAGTTGCAAATATCATCATGCTTCTTTCAGATCAGGGATGGCCTTCTTAGACTGAGTCAGAGGATCCTAGGACCATGTACAATTGTCCAAGGAGCACTGGAGCGTATCTTGCACCAGACGCCTCCTGAGTTCTACCACAACACCCTCAGCATCCTTAAGGTAAAAAGGCTGTCACAGGACATCAGTTTGTTCATGTGTTGTTTGGGGTGGGGGAAATCAATATCTCTCTAGCCTATCCTCATGGCAGGAATACTGGCTATGACAAGTTTCAGGAAGCCTAGCCCTGCAGCTAAAACCGCACCCAAGCGGTAAGGCATTCATCCCTGACTTGCTGAGCTCAGCTCAGTGTACTCAAGGCCATGATCACCCATTTTGTTTGCGTTCCTTGCCCCTTTATTTGCAGTGGGCAAACTTGTTTATAGTCCTGATCCAGAGCTTGGCTTCCATTTGCTGATCAGCTTCCTGGAATTTCTCCTGTTTTTGAACTTTCTTCTTTCTGCTTTTCAGTCCAACGCTGACCTTTGTTATGCTGCCCTATCGGCTATCCCAGGCCTCCAGCCTGTACGGCCTGCTGGAGCCATGTACCTCATGGTAAGTGAGGAAAGTGAAATGCTGTTTTCTGACCAACATTGATCACCCTAGGTCTCTCTGCTGTAGCTGTCAATGGCTTCAAATTAGTGCTTAGCACCAGGTCCCCACTACCATGCATCTTCACATTGCTCAGAACAGTGGAACCATCCCTTGGTCGTTTTAGAAAACTACCATATGTTGCCTACTACTCACACAGTAGAGGCTGGTACATTTAACCTGCTTGTACCTGCAGAGCACTCAGTGAGTTATACATTGCAAAACAATATTGTTTTTATCTGGATTTGAAGCCAGCTGCCAATGGAAAGCCTCTATATCACAAGTCATACCTGCTGTTAAAGGTGTAGCCTTCCTTCTACATGGCTTTTTTTTTTTTTTTTTTTTTTTAACTCTTTATGGTGTACTGAAGTTTCCTTTTTCATCTCAACAAGCTCAACTTAAATACTTAAGTCTCAGGTTTAGTACATTTCTACACGTATCTTCGTTTGGTCTCATGTTTTGGGTTTTTCCACAGCTTTGAGGGAAAATAAAAATAAAAATAAAAAAAGATGGATCCAGAAGTGGAAAATACTGCAATGTCAGTCTCTTCCAAGTTCAACAAAAAAATCTTTATCAGTAGACCTTGTTTACAACCTTACCCAGAGCTACACAGGTCATTCTTTTTATGATGTTTGTGTAGAGTCATAGTTCTAAGAGTCATCCATTCCTCTAGTACTTCTGCAGTATTTGAACACTTATTCCAAAAGAAATCACCTAGTAAAATTTTTCTTCCACTGGCTCTTCCAGAACTTCCTTTCTTCTTAGCATTCCAGACATTATCTTTTTTTTTTTTTTTTTTTTTTTTTTCTTATCTTAAAACTAATTAATTTGTCTTCTATCGCTTTCTTACATTACAGATTTCTTGGATGACAAAATTACTAATAGATATTGGATAGACTTTTCTCACACTTCTTCCTTATCTGGATTTATCCCTTCTCATTTCTAATGGGTTCCTGTACCTGTGTTATTCAGCTTTTGACTAAAGCTGCCCTTAACAGAAATTCCAGCTTTGGGCAGTTTGTTTTACTTTACTTAAAAAATCCCCAGTGTTCACTTATATATATTTGTTTGTCTTGCATTCCAGCCAGCCCAAATAATGAGCAAAAATCCCTGAGGGCAGGCAGCTGCACTTGGCTGGGAAACTGTTGGGCATTGTGGGTAAGCAGGGGACACTGCAGATAGTTTTGGTGCCTTCGGTTGCCACGTTCCATCCTTCTGCTGCAGGTTGAAATTGAGATGGAGCATTTCCCTGAGTTTGAAAATGACGTGGAGTTCACTGAGCGGCTCATCTCGGAGCAGTCTGTGTTCTGCCTGCCGGCCACAGTAAGCATGACATTGAGAGTCCCATGGGTGTGTGGGGCCTAAGCACAGGGATAGAAGCAAATAGCAAACTGCAACCCTAAATTCTGGGGACAGCTTGGAAATTCTGTATGCAATGTCCATGCACTGTCATGCTCTAAGTGCAGTGTGGAAGGACGGGGACTGGAGATATCTGGCTTAATAACAGCTCTTGGTCAAGCTCTCAGGACCTTTCCAGCTCCAAATTTGCTCTGTATTTCTGATGTTGGCAGAGCTGTATCCCTGGAATGAACGTACCTCCATACCTCCTTGCTGAAGCCACTCTCTCAGAGACTCAGGACTGCTCCCACCTATCTTCCTTTGTATGCCCCATTTATAGTCTCCCAAGCCTGTAGGCACAGGGCATAATTCTCAGCCTGTAGTCTGTCCCTCTGCCTATCTCCTTCCTACTCCACTTTCTACACTGAATCCAGACAGGCCCCAGACTTTCTCCAGCCCTAGCCTTCTGTAAGCCTTTGAGGAGGAGAGAGGTATCCCTAGGTCTTACACAATCCATGCAGTCCTTTGGTTTGTGACCCCTACAGCATTATGTCTGCACTGAGAAGTTTCCCAGATGGAGCTGGGAGACCTATTTGAAATGGAACAGCCAGTCTAAGGGAGCAAGAGTCTGGCCTTACTGTCCTCAGTCAATGTCCTACACTGACCATTTTCATTTGTTACTACACATGTGGCCCCAAGGCAGGGCTCTGAGACACCAGCATTATCCCAGATAATCTGTCAGTTTTATCTTTTATCATTTCAGTGCTTTGAGTACCCAAATTTCTTCCGTGTGGTGATCACTGTACCTGAGGAGATGATCTTAGAGGCCTGCAGTCGCATCCAGGAGTTCTGCGAGATGCACTACCAGGGTGCTGAGGGGGCCCAGGATTTGGAGTGTGACAAGTAGCCACAGCCAGCCTCCTGCCTCTGCCTGGCTAGATCTTGTGTGAGGCAGCAGGCAGAGCTGTGTCCAGCCAGCCCCACAACCCCCTGCCTGTAGGCAGCTGCTGTCCTGCTGCTTTGCTTTTTTTCTTTTTCTTTTTTTTTTTTTTTTCTTCACAGACCCCCTAAGCTCATGGAAAGAAGCAGACACTTCTCTTTTCCACTGCAGCTCCCACACTCTCTGGCATCTGGTGTCTGTGGTCTCCATATACTCAGTATCTTCACCCCACCACAGTGGTCTGTGCTGCCCATGAACAAGCTGCAGGCAGGGGCACATGGCTGATTCTGCACCAGGACCCGCAGCCTATGGCCCTGTGTGGCCAGTAGCTCCCGTGCTGCCTGCACTCCCCCTCTGGGGCAGGAGATGGTCGTGGTCTCAGAGGACAAGAGACACTCACCCACCTCTTACCTGTTTTAACTTAGGAGGTCAGAGCTCTTTATACCAAGCCCTTTGTGCAACAAAGGGAGTAAGTTATTGTGACTTTTTTATTATTAATAAATGTTCTGAGATGGCAGACCCCATGGTGTGCTCCTACTGTACCAGGTCAGGTCCAGGCTGCTGGCTGAGTCACCCTTGCTTGTCTGGTGGTACCCCATGGTCACCTCTGTCCCTACAGCTGTCCAGCTGGGGCCTGCCCAGCCATCAGCAGGGGCACAGAAAGAGCCATTTGCACCTCAGTGGTGTTCAGCAGGATGGGCCCAGCAAGCCCGGCACAGGCTGGAGCCAGCCACACCATCCCAGTGACACCAGAGGCTCCCTGAAGTGGCTGGACCCCTCCTCACAGCCAGCCCCACCTGCCACTGTGGGTTGGCTCTCACAGCTCCCTGCCAGCAGAGCAATGGGTGCTGGTGTGTGGGCAGTGCCGGGTGCCAATCCCCAGCTGTTCAAGGCTGAGGTAGCTGAGTGTTTCCTGCCACAGTAGTGAAGGAGAGGGTGGTATCCCTGTGAGATGCTTGCATCGTGTGTGTGTGATGTGCCACCTTGCCCAGGTTGCTGATGATTGAGTGCATAAGTCTCATAAAGTAAGAAGGAACTGGTGGCCAGGTGCCTGCTTGTTCTATGGAAAGAGAAGGCAGTGCCTGTACAGTCACAAGAAGGTAATGCCCATCATACAGGATGTATGGTGGGCATTTAGGATCTGGATAGGCTGGACCGATGGGCTGAGGTCAACTGCATGAAGTTCAACAAGGCCAAGTGCCGGGTCCTGCACCTGGGGCACAATAACCCCAAGCAGAGCTACAGGCTGGGAGAGGAATGGTTGGAGAGCTGCCAGGCAGAGAAGGACCTGGGAGTGATGGTGGATAGTCGGCTGAATATGAGCCAGCAGTGTGCTCAGGTGGCCAAGAAGGCCAACGGCATCCTGGCTTGTATCAGGAACAGTGTGACCAGCAGGGATAGGGAGGTGATCGTCCCCCTGTACTCAGCTCTGGTGAGGCCGCACCTCGAGTACTGTGTCCAGTTTTGGGCCCCTCGCTACAAGAAGGACATGGAGATGCTTGAGCGGGTCCAGAGAAGGGTGACGAAGCTGGTGAGGGGCCTGGAGAACAAGTCCTACGAGGAGCGGCTGAGGGAGCTGGGCTTGTTCAGCCTGGAGAAGAGGAGGCTCAGGGGCGACCTTATCGCTCTCTATGGGTACCTCAAGGGAGGCTGTAGCGAGGTGGGGGTTGGCCTGTTCTCCCACGTGCCTGGTGACAGGACGAGGGGGAATGGGCTTAAGTTGAGCCAGGGGAGTTTTAGGTTAGATGTTAGGAAGAACTTCTTCACTGAAAGGGTTGTGAGGCATTGGAACAGGCTGCCCAGGGAAGTGGTGGAGTCACCATCCCTGGAAGTCTTCAAAAGACGTTTAGATGTAGAGCTTAGGGAAATGGTTTAGTGGGGACTGTTAGCATTAGGTCAGAGGTTGGACTCGATGATCTTGAGGTCTCTTCCAACCTAGAAAAATTCTGTGATTCTGTGATTCTGTGATACTGGCTGCTGTAGTCAGGGTCCTGGGGAGACATCTCTCTTCACAGAGCAGCGATATGCAAAATGCCTCATGCTGTCACCTCCAGCTCTGTTCACCTGTCTTACTGCAGAGGTGAGACCCACAGGTTGATCCTGCATCCTCTTTCCATGGGACAAGTGAGCTAGCTCTGCATTCCGTGCTCCCAGACCTCACACCAGGCTCTGTGGACATCTGATTGCCTTCTCCTGTCCTGTCCAGGACAAAATCTGGGTACCAGTACTCCATTAGAGGGAAGGTGTCTTTTTGAGGAAAATACTATATGAAAAGGTACACATCAGCTGAATGTCCAGGCTACATCCTTTCCTTTCAAACAAAGCAATCCTAGAACAAAAAGAGAATCGTGCTGGGGCTGTGAGTTAATGATATGACACTTAAGAGATTTGGGTCCTTTGGACCTCAAAATGAAACCAAATAACCTGAGCTGTTTAAGACAAAGATTGATAAATGATTAATAGGATGGTGTGCAAGGGGTCTGTTGGGTCAGGTGGACTTTACAGCATGCTGCTGCTGCATTGTTATGCTGTTATTACTTATGAATAGGTCTCATTTTTTAGAGAAAGCTGCTCCTTTCAAATCCCTCTCCCTTCGTGGACACCTTTCCCTTAAGAGTCCCTCCAGAGATTTCTGTTAACATGCAAATAATCTACAGTGATTAACAGTGTTCTGTTTCCTCTAAGCCCAATGTCATTTGACCAGCAGCCAGAGACATACCTTATGTAAATACCTTACAGATCTCAAGACACTTAGGTCTGTCAAGGCCACTTCCTCTATTGCTATCTTTTGCAAACATACCACTGCCAACTGACCACACTTAAGTTTTTCCTGTTGTGATAGCAAACTAACATTAAAACACAAATATGATGGAATCATTCTCCAGGCATCATAATCACAGATGCTTTGCTTCATGATGAGGGTGTAGCTTGTAGCACTCTGCCAGCCATTCAAACAAGCCTAAGCTGGCATCCGCAGGTTCTTTGTGCCAATGAAGGCCCCTTCAGCAGTGAGACCAAGGAGAAAACTAAAACAAATATCTCGAGCTGCTCTTCCTCAGATACCCAGACAAGATTGGCAGTGCTTTGGTAGAATCCTCCCAGTATGTTTATAGCTGATGCATAACCATACTGCCTGTCTTAGCTGGTGAGCATGAGCTTTATTTCCTGGGTTAGGCTTACAATGTGCTTCTGCTCTTTTCTGCACTGTCTGGGCTGGTCATGTTTAGGAGGAACATGACTTCAAACAGAGACCTAGGCAGTAAGACAACCTAGTGCTTTCTTGGGAAAGGAAAGAACTTCTCAGCTCTTGGGCAGATGAAGAAATGAAATGAAATGTTCTCATCCTCAGCTTCCAAAGAGTCTGGCAGCAGAGCCCCGCCCAGCAAAACAAACTGTGGCATTGCAGGTGGGTTGGGCTCAATCACACCTGACAGCAGTGAAGCCATCAGCTCTTCCAGGTGCTTTAGGAGTGTGGATGCAGCCTGGACCCTGGCCATCACCTCACTCACTGTCTCCTCCAGCAGCCCTGACTTCCCCTCCATGGGACTGCTGTCTGAACAGTCACTGAGTGCCTCCCACCATAGGCCTATGGCCCTTGGCTATGAGAGCCTGCCTGAACCACCGTGCCATCCACCAGTGTGCAGGCACCCTGTACGCCTGTATCCAGAGGGGTCTGCCCTGGGAAATTGCATGGAGGCATCAGGGAGGCCCTGGCAAACCATGGTGAAGCCTGCTGGGGAGCTCAGGTGAGACTTGAGCATCATTTGGGAGGGGTATGGGGAAAAGGATCCCAGGGGAAGGTGGTCTTGTGAAGCTTGTTTGTATGTGAGGGTTGGCACATAACCTCATTTGTCCAGGCAGTACAGGCCTCTTGGATCACTGTCCCCTGTAGCCTCACCAGAGCAAATGGGTGCTGTCAACACATCTGAACTACATATTTAATGAATGCCTGACAGAAGTCATCTACAAGTTCAATTTTGTGCCCTTTGCTACAAGAATGATACTGAGTTGCTGGAACACATTCAGAGAAGAGCAATGAAACTGGTGAAGGGACTGGAAAACAAGACCTATGAGGAGTGGCTGAGGGAACTGAGGCTGTTTAGTCTGGAACTAAAGGAGGCTGGGGAGGAGAGGCTGAGTGGAGAACTCATTGCTGTCTACAACTACCTGAAAGAAGGTTGTTGCAAGGTGGGTGTTGGTCTCTTTTCTCTGAAAACAAGTGATAGTATACAAGGAATTAGCCTCCAGTTGTGCCAGAGGAGGTTTAGATTGGATGTCAGAAAGAATTTCTTCACAGAAAGAGATGTTGGGCATTGGAACAGGCTGTCCAGGGAGGTGGTGGAGTCGCCATCTCTGGAGGTGTTTAAGGGATGTGTGGATGTAGCACTTAGGGACACGGTTTTGTTGTAGACTTGGTAGTGTTAGGTGCTGGTTGGACTTGAAGATCTTATGGGTCTTTTCCAACCTTAGTGGTTCTAGGATTTTATGAAGTAGCTGCTGCTAGCACAGACCCTTCTGCACTCTTCTGTGAACTAGGCGTGCCTCAGCTGTACTGTTATCACTGTTGTTCCTCTCAACTCTAGACAAGCTGTTCTACTCCAAGTTACAGTGCATGTGCTAATTTCTGTTTTTAGATAGTCCATATACATAAAAAAGGCATAAGATGACCAGTGAAATTAATCCAACAGTTTAATATTTTTTTTCTTACTGTGTAAGAAAACTTAAAACTATATATATATTTTTTTTCTTTTTTAATATTCCTCCTCTGACTTACTCACAATGGTTCCTTTTGCAATTGGTGGAAGGAGATGGAGACTCCAGCAGCATTCCCATGAGCTGCTTTAGATCTCAACATGGTATAAGACAAATTGTGTTCTACGGGGCATGTGAAAGCTATATTGCAATAAAGACTGTGAATAGGGAGATATGGCTCGTTGTCTCTCCTGATACAAACTGATGGTATTACCAAGTACAGTTGTAATACGGCAGATCATGCCTTTGACATTACTCCTCAGTCTTTTCCCATTGCTGCTGCCCTGGGTTGGTTGTGCCTGTGTGTGCATGCACACCGTGCATTGCTCTCTTCTTCAGGGAATATGAAATGGCTCACAGAGCTCACTGGTTTCTGAGTCCCTAGAAAACACTTCTAATCAAGGAACAGGGTAGAAAACAGAAATCTAGTCAGCCATTGCGTGAGGCACAAGGAAGGCATTCAAGGCTGAGTGGCATGGGGCTAATTGCTGTCAAGCATACGTGTATGATGACTGTCACATGCTTCTGCTTTGCTTTATCTGTCACTTAAAGCTTATCAGTCAGACATACAGGGAGAGGCATGTCCATTGTTCAAGAGCCAGAGGATTCCTGCTTCACTTTCCACAATGTGCAGGTCTCTTGGGGGGCAGTGTGCTAGAACAGTGTGCCTTCCCAAGCCTCGTTTCCAAAGAGGAGTACGTTTTTCCCCTCTGTAAAACTGCTCATGACACAGAAGCTGCCGTCCGGAAAGTTCAGCCAAGCAGCTCGTACTTGGGATCTGTGCAACTGAAAAAGTCTGTTGAACCCTATGACTAGAGGACTGTACAGCAGTGCTCAGTGGCTGTCACAAAGCCTGAATACTGGTGCCAAAGGACCAGCATGTCCTGGGCAAACGATATACAGGTGGAACAGGATTTCCATATATCTCTGTTCATGCAAATGTTGGCAGGGAGAAATTAGGCTTCAGGAAGAGCTAGTCAGTGGTGTGATCATACAAACCGGCTTTGTAACTCTGACATAGAGATAAATCAATCCTACAGGTGGTGTCCGTGGAAGGTATAGGAACACATAACTGAAATCCAGGCTGCACAGAACATGGCTTGGTTCTCTCCACAGGGCTCTACCTGGACCACTGCCAGCTCCTCGCCTTGTTTCCCAACCCAGGGTTAACAGGGCTTGACCATCTGTGTTTGTAATGCAGCAAGTGAAAGGGAACATGACCTTCCCCTCCTGGGTGTCCCTCCTGCTGGAAGGGCCCAGATTTTTTGCTTTTGCTGTCTCTTACACTTGACTAGTCCTCAGAGCAGCACGGTGAGATCCCCTGGGACATTGGATGGCGTCAGGAGGTCAACACCTCACAAGAAGGTGTGACAAAAATGATGACACTTGGAATAGGAATAACCCAAAGGGACTGTCTCTTCATAGTTGCAGAATACCACGCGTTGCCCTTGAGTGAGTCCAGTTCTGCTCTTCTTCACCACCTTGTCTGTCACAGCAGTGAATCAGTGAAGCAGTTCTGGCAGTGAATCATTAATACGACAAGTCCTGCTGATCCTCCCAGAGTTTCTCTATTCAGATGATTTCCAGCCTTCAGAGTAGCTCAAGCAGAGCACAGGAAGAAAGGAATCAGTAAGACTGCAGTACATGAGATGCATCTACTAGCAACGTGGCACACAGACAGAGCATTAGTAGGCAAATATGCCCTACCACCACTCCCAGTGGGCAAGACAGTCCCCCCTGCAATGAGGTTTGCCATTCATCTTTCATTCTGACACTCCACAGAAATCCATGTTCCTCTTTTTAAGAACAGCAGGCTATTTCAGGGCCTGCAAAGGGTCTCAACAAAATAAATTCTCAGTTGCCTTTGTGAATTTCCTGGCCCTTCTCACTTACTAGTAGTGTTTGGTCATTTGTGCCCCTTCAAGAAACTGCCATTCTCATGCTTTGCCACTAGTGGAGGGTGGAGTTTTCTAATTTAAAGCAGGTCAAAGTAGGCGGGCATGGTAGTCAGAGCTAGGACATAAATAAAAGGTACAAGAACAGATATAGGTAAGATCTGAGTACATTAGTGTATAAGAGATCCTGGTGTGAAAGGCTAAGTGCCTGTACACGAATGCACAGGTGTTTGTAAGGCTGCCTGGAGGAGTACATACCACAGCAAGTGTATGTGCAGGAGGGAAGCCTTGCTTGAAGCAGGTCTGGTGGTGCTTCAAGAGGACATGTTAAGGTAAGATTTTTCAACTATTTCTTGGTAGCTGGTGTGGATATTCTGGTGCCCAGAACTCTGTTTTCTGCTTGTGCTTACCAGCCTAACTGGGGATAATTTTTGAAAAGTGCTATAGACATACGGCTGTCATTAAAGTGCTATGTTTCCTTGCGCAGACAGAAGCTGTTGGTCTGGCTTAGAGGGTATTTCCTGCTTCTCCAGACTGTCTTCTCCATATTTCCAACTAGTTTCAGTCATGCCATGTGTTCTCTGAATTGGCAAATGCTACTTCTAACTCTGCAAAAGCTAACCAGGCCAAATTGAGGATAAATATGATAAAACAATGAGCAAGCATCACTGCCACCAAAGACCCATGTCGGGCTTTCTGGGCACCCAATACTCTTTGCTACACCAGTGCAGCTCTGGAGAGCTCCCCCATACTTTTATGGTAGAGTGCCATGCCGCAGTCCGCATGATGTGAAGTATATTGTGCTGTACTGTCACCTCCCTCAGACATAGATAGGTGCAGCAACCCTGTAATTTGGAGACATGCCACCCATTCTCACAGTGTATTTGGTGGGTATGTGTCCCTGGAGCTGCTTGCTGCTTTCTGTGACTCTCTCCCTTTGCTAGCATCGAGCTTTCCCAAGGTCTCTGTGTGTTTTCATAAAAGCTGTAGTGGTTTCATATGGATGGCTAGCGAAACTCCACCACAGAACTCTCTTGCTTCCACTCCTCAAAGGAACTAGGGGAGAAAATATGATGAAAAATGGCTCAAGGGTTGAGATAAGGACAGGGAGATTACTCACCTATTGCTGTCATGGGCAAAACAGATTCAATGTAGGGAGATTAAACTAATTTATTACCTATTACTAACAGACTAGAGCAGTGAAAAACTGAATGCAAACTAAAAGCACCTTCCCTCCTGTCCACCCTCTTCAACCTCCTCCCCTCAATCGCCACAGGGGAATGGGGGCTGCAGTCAGTCCATAATGCTTCACCTCCACTGCTCCTTCATGGTCACCCTCTGCCCCTGCTCCATGTGGGGTCCCTCCCACGGGATGCCGTCCTTTCCGAATTCATTCTGCGTGGGCTTCCCACAGGCAGCAGCTCTTTGGGAACTGCCCCATTATGGGTCTCCCACATACGGCAGCTCCCCCCAGATCACCTGCTCCTTTGTGGACTCCTCTCCACAGGCTGCAGCCTGTGGAGATCTGCTCTGCCGTGGTATCCCGTGGGCTGCAAGGGGCAGCCTGCTCCACCATGGGCTTCTCCACAGGCTGCTGGGGAACTTCTGCCCCAGCACCTGGAGCACCTCCTGGTCTCCTTCTGCACTGACCTGGGTGTCCTCACACGATTGTTTCTCTCTACATTTTCTCATTCCTCTCTCCCAGCTGCTGTTGTGCAGCATTTTTTTTTTCCTCTTCCCTTCTTAACTGTGCTCTCACAGGTGCAACCAGCATTGCTCATTGGCTTAGTTCTGGCCAGTGGTGGATCCCTTTTTTAAGCCAGCTGGAGCTGGCTCTCAGCTAGCCTGGGGCAGCTTCTGGACTCCTCATACAGGCCACTCCTGTAGACACCCCCCTTCTCCCCCCCCCCCCCCCCCCCCCCCCCCCCCGTACCTAAAGCCTGACAAATAAGTGAAATACAAAAGGTTACTACTCTGTTTTGTTTGTTGGGGGGATTGTTTGCTTTTAACAGCTGCGCAATGCAGGCAGATTCCAGTTCTTTGTCCTCTCTTGCATGTGCTATAGGAAGACCTAACATGATGACACTGGATTTTGTCTTTTTCAGTAGTTCCTGTTCTTCATCCTTGGCACATCATGATTCTTTTTTGTTATGCTCTCGGCCAAATCCTAGCTCATCTTGCTGCCAGCTGACAATAAGTGTGCCTTTTCTGTACTGCAGTTGAGCTTTTTTCAGTCATTCATGGCTATCTGCTCTGCAGGTCTGTGAGGGCTTTCATATTTCACTTTTGCAATGTGAAGTGAACCAATTCACTCTGCCTGTGACTCTGGATGTTTGCTGTAGGGGAAAAAAAATGTGGTTAACCTTAAGACCTTAACCATCCCAGCTGCCATAAGCAAGAGATGTTGCAGTGAAAAATACATGTAAGTGTATTCAATTAGTATTTATTTCATATTAGGAAATGTCTGATAGAACTTTTACCTCTCTTTGCTGCTCCTCTATTCCACATCACCAGACACACACAGTTTGTTTCAGTTTTTCTCCTCTCCCTTTGGGGCAGACTGGTCATGGCATAAATCATTACTGCTTACTGTGTGCATGAAGAAATTCCCTGTTGAGTCTGTTGCCTCACATGAGGCTGTTCCTCAGGCAAACAAGAGCAGTCACAAGGATAGTCTGCATATCTACAACATCCAGCTGTCCTACCCTGGACATAAAAGCATACCCTTGCTTCCCAACAAAAACAAACCCATTCACTTTTACTCAGACTATTCAGATGTAGATTTTCAGAGTATAATGATTACTGTGGCTTTATATCTGCCTGGGTGTCTTAAGGCATGCTCAACGTGTTTTTCTGAATTAAGATTGCCTGGCTGCAGTCCAAGGACTTCTCTGTGAGTTACAATAAAGATGTTAATGGTGTCAGATGAAAGTGATATTATCAAAGTTCATTTGGAAGCCAGGGTTTTTGGTAAACACTACTGTATTTATTTGAACGGAAGAAGCTAATATATGACTTAATTTCACAATGGTCTTTGTTTGCAGCTGTTACTAGGCTTGGTCCAAATGTCTATCCAAATCAGCTTCTTATCAGAACTAAACTCCACAGGGCATTTGTATAACCAAAAAGAAAAAAAAATCAGTGGGCTTCTTCTGGAAGCCTGTCTCTCTCTCTGTCTGTGTGATCTGGCTGTGGAAGGCTATCTTGTGCTGTGGTTTTCACAGCATGGTGGTAGTGTGGCAGCTTTCCAAAACCCTGAGCCTACAGTGGGATTGGTAGGAGCACAACTCACTACAAGTGCCTTCTTCGTGACCCTGTGATGCTGAACTTCCTCTGTCTGTCTCTGCAGGTCCCTTGCAACCATGATGAAATCTAGATGGGTGCTGGTACTCCTGATTCTGGCAGTTCTGTCCTTCGTGATTCACTTCAACTTCCTAACCTGCAGCAATGCCCCCATGGAAGAAAAGCCTTCTCCAGTCCACATCCTCATTCTCTCCTCCTGGCGGTCAGGATCTTCCTTCACTGGACAGATCTTCAGCCAGCATCCCAGTGTCTTCTACCTGATGGAGCCTGCATGGCATGTGTGGGTTGCTATGTACCAGAACAGTGCCAAAGTCTTACAGATGGCAGTGCGGGACCTAGTCAGATCAGTCTTTCTGTGTGACATGTCTGTGTTTGATGCCTACATGTCAAGCCAGAAGAAAATGTCTGATTTATTTCAGTGGGAGACAAGCCGAGCCTTGTGCTCTCCCCCTGCCTGCGACTTATTCAGTCGCAATGACATAATCACTGCAAGAAATTGCAGGACAATCTGTGGCAAGTACCCATTCAGTAAAGTGGAGGAAGCCTGTAAAACCTACAGCCATGTTGCCATCAAGGAAGTTCGGTTCTTTGACCTGAAAGTCCTCTACTCCCTTTTCACTGATCCATCCCTGAACCTCAAAGTCATTCACTTGGTCCGGGATCCTCGAGCTGTGTTCAGGTCCCGAGAGAATACAGCGGTAGACCTGAAACGTGACAGTGACATTGTTCTGGGGTCCCAGAAGATGAAGGGAGAAATGGGACCCTACAATGCTATGCAAGAAATCTGCAAAAGCCATGTTGAGATTTACAAGGCAGGCAGGCAGGCTATTCACAGCTTCCTGAAAGACCGTTACCTGCTGGTTCGTTATGAAGACATTGTCAGAGACCCACTAGCAAAGGCTGCTCAGATGTACAGGTTTGCAGAACTCCATTTCACACCAGAACTTCAGAAATGGGTGCACAACATTACCCATGGGAAGGGGCAAGGAGGACAGGCCTTTGAGATCGAATCCAGAGATGCACTGAGCGTATCTGAGGCCTGGAGGAAGGCCCTTCCCTTCCAGAAAATAGAAAAAGTGCAAAATGTGTGCAAGGACGCAATGGACTTACTGGGCTACCGGATAGTTCATTCCGAAGAAGAACAGAAAAACCTGCTGCTGGATCTTTTGTTTGGCCAGAACTCCTCCGAGTAACAAATTCAAAAGGCAGAGAAGCTGCTTGTTGTATCTCCTCTCTGAAGGCTGCAAGGTGGAGAACTGTTTACCAGTGCAAAAGAGGGCAGAGGGGCATCTGTGTGTGTGCATGTGATGAGTGACACAGAAGCCCTGACTGCACTCATGGCAGCTTTCCCAGCAGCACAGGCTCACTCTTCAAGGCCACAACACAGGATGGAGTAATGCAAGTCTGTTTTTCCAAATTAAGTCCAGGGTATATGTGAAAGAGGAAGTATGTATGTTGGGAGCAGATATCAGAGCTTGATCTCCCACAGACTGCAGCTAAGTACTAGTGAAATCACATGAAGCAACTGCACTGTAGAGGAAGAAGAGACAAACAGAAGCTGAATAAAGAGAACATTCTTTGTCATGCTGCCACTCAGGACATACAATGCCAAAAGAGGCACAAAGATAACCAGACGTTGTTTTCTGGGAAGATCCTTTTTTCAGAATGGCTAAGTTTTCAAGTTCAGTCTTTCTTGTGTTCCATTTCCATGCCTGAGCATCCAGCACTGGTGGTAATGTTGGCAAAATGTCTGTGTTCACTTACTGTGGAATAGGAAATTTGAATAAACCATCTATAGCTGAAAGTGGAAATTCTTAGGTTTTTGTATGGGAATACATTACTGGGACTACGTGAATCCATTTATTTTTCAGCTGAAATAATTCTGTATCCAGCTTTCACAACTAGGAACAGTTCTTGCCCTGGGAATTCTCACAGCCCACATGTGTGACTGAGAAGAATTCATGCTAATGCCGAGACTGTAAAGACAAGGTAAGGACACAGATTCCATTGGTATAAATACTGGAACTGACAACATAGGTTCATGGCAGTGGATTGAAAAAGCTGAGAGGAGAACAGGAAGCTATTCTATTGAATTTGTTTCAACACATTATTGTGCTCTAAGACAGGAAATAAACTTATGCTTAGTATACTGTGCCATTCTGCACCACCTCCCATCCCTATTGGAGATGCCATTCTTCTGTCTCCATTGGGAATATGTAGCTTAAACCTGAACAACAAAACTATTTTGGCATATTTTTAACAGTGTTCTGTAAGACAAGGAGAAAAGCTTGTTAGTACGCCTAGGGAATGAAATGCCCACAAACATCTTCCTCTAAACATCCTATTTCATGTGTAAATTGCAGAGTCCTTTCAACGTGTGTCAGTTTAATAGTACATTCAGAGCTACTTGTTCAAAAAGTCCTCTGGGACCTTGGTTTATGTGGATTGTTTTCTTTTAAAAAAAAATGTTTTAAATGAAAGACATTAGTAATGCTCAATAAGTCTTTGTGTTATGAACTTCTGTCAGACTGGTACTAAGAATTGCAAAGGACCTCATCATGTGACAATTTTTGCAGGCTAGCCTGTTTTGAAGTTTGTATGACCACTGTCACAGCTTCTCCTCAGATAAGGCAATGCAAGGGACCCTGTAAACTGTTAATCTGTTCACGGCAAAATCACCTGGTTTGGCTTCTGAGATGCAATAGGCTGACATGGCAACCTGGTGGATTAATGAGGCTCAGAGAAATCTTTCTCTCTCATTTATTTATTTATTTATTTATTTATGTGAGGGGAGGGTTGCCATGATTAGCTGTGTCAGGGATGGGCAGAGGAGAGGTGTGGTGGGAAGCCTGCAGGCAAATCAGGAATGAAGAGTGAACCTTGGGGAGGAGGATAGGAGGGAGTGTTGTTTGGACAGCAAGCCCCAGTAGCATAGCTGGACTAATGGCAAAGGCCATGGAAACTGTGAGAAGAACAGGGCAGAGACAAGGGGGGGAGATGGAAGCAGAGCATGTGATGGCATGGGGTGGAGGCAAAACAAAGTAGCTGCTAAATAGACTGCAATTATGGAACAAACTAATGAGCCATCCCAAGTTAAGAACTCTGGGACCACCAAGAGTAGAAATCTAGAGAAGAGGGATGGCTTCCCAGACCAGAAGCAGCTCTGTCGTCACCTCCACTGGGGCAGGCATGGCCATATCCTGCGCAGCTCTTAACTCTGCAGGATGGTAAGAGACCATCCTGCAGAGTTAAGAAGGGAGTTGCGGGACCAACTGTGGAGCAGGAAGGGCTAAGTAGAAGTTAGCTGCCCTACCAGCAAGGGAGCTGGTAGAACAGCTGGCCAGCAGCCCATAAGATGATATGGGCAAACTTTCAAGACAGTATGACTGATAAAACTATGGCTACATCCTTTGGCACATGCATAAATAAAGATTGTTGTAGTCTGTTTAGAAACAAATATCAAGTATATGTTCTACAAGTTCAAAAGAGTAAACAGCTTTTATACCAATAAAGTGTAGGATGGCAAAGCCACTAGTCAAAGAGATGTTTAGAAACTAACTCTTGGGTATTCCTGTCTGTTGCTTTCCAACCTAGTGCATGCAATCAGTTCTTCATTGTCAATTCAATTATGAATGGCCAGAATGCATTGATATTGACGAATGCTGTCTAATTCTGAAAGGAAGCAAATAGGAAATACTCAAATTCAGATAATGGATTGCAGACCGAATACTATCTGCCTTTAAGTTTGTCTTTAACTCAAAGTTCTGGCACTTGCATTGCCACTCTGCTCATTCTTCCACGTTTACAAATATAGCTGCTTCAGGTAGTTATACAAGGAAGATGCATGTATACTTCCTTGGGCTACAGAAAATGTTCTTAATATAATAGCACAGGGCCTCCAATATGAATGTGGAAAGACAACGTGTCTCATAGCCAAAGGACTGTAACTGTATCCTTAGTAAAACAAAACAGAGAAATTATTTTTTTATCACAAGAGAAGGCAGAGCCAGAATGCCCTGAACCAGAACTGTGTGATATAGTGACATCTCCAGGATAAGGAGATGGAAATAAGCAATTAAGAGACCTAGACCTATGTGCTTGCACAGGAAAGAATGTATCCGTGGATAAGCAGTGCTTTTCACGAGTTTAGAACAGACGAAAGAGTGCCACCTTGAATAAACTATACTCTTTGTCTTCTTATCCAGATCCCATACCTAAAGAGACCACTAAGTGCATATGGAAATGTTTTCAGTATTAGACAATTTCTTTGAATGGTTTTGCAAAGGTAAAAGCACAATATACTGACTCAGAAATCAGCACTGAAGGTCTGACTAATTGCCCAGAAAAAGACAAGCTCATTCTCAAGAAATGTCACAAAGCAGGTAAAAATAGTAATTATAAAAGATACAGGTAAGTCTTACACCAGAACTTCTTTTGCTGCAGCCATTTGAGGTGTTCTACCTCTCACTTTGAGCTTGAGTAGTTTAGGTTACACAAGATGATTTCATTGAATTCTGACCCTATGGTGCTGCTGAGGTACACCACATAAGCTGGAATTGGGAGTTTTTGGCTGCAGGAGGGTCTCATGCTCTTGAACTTGGCTATCAGCACTGATCAGATTTTTGAATCCAGATGTAAAAGTTTCTGTTGTTGTTAAATCTTACTCCTTATTTACTATGTTATCTTGCAGTTTCTTGTTAAGTGCTTGTCTGGTCTTCTCCACAAGTCCCAACGAACCAGTCAGAGCAGCACGAATGTACCAAACCATTCTAACTGTTTCAGCAGGAAATGACCTGTCTAGTAGAACACTGCACAGTCTAAAAGTTTTGGCATTTATTTGGATAACAGTTGTCAATATTACAAGTCAATGGATGTTTCAGTACATTGGTTTTCTGAAATAGAAATCTCATTATACGAAGTTATCATTGACTTTCAATAATTTGAATTTGCCTTATAACTAGCAATTCCCTAATTCAACTTAATTTTATGGAGTACCACAGTGCAGCAAGCAACAACCCTGTGAATGACTCTTAAAAAAAAAAGTATTATTTTTTAAAAAAATAATCAACCTTTGCTTTTATAACCCCATTTTACTTCACTAAAAGGATGACCTAATTCCAGATTAACAGGAGTTATAAATGACTAGTGCCCAGCTGATTGTTCAAATAATAATGGAGACCAGAACACAATTTCAAGCTGTATGTACTAAGTTTTTTCAGATTATGACCATATATCAGACATTATTTTCTATCTTGCTCAGACATTACACAACTAAAAGATTTTTAACTTCAAGTCTGAGATGGATACAGCTAGACAGAACTACAGCATATGACCCCGAAAGCTGGTCTACTTTTTCAAACTAGACTACATGGTCAGTCTAAGCAGAAGCGCTACTTTGCCTAGACTGAAGACTTGGCACTCTTCAACCTGTAACTGGGGGAGAACTAATATTTTTTTGAAATCACAAGGACAGATGGTAAATTTAATGTTATTAAACAAATCCTGCAATATTAGTACTGGAAAATACCTGTTGAAAGTTGTTAACAAAAATTGAGATGACTGCACACTTGCTTGAGATTTTAACTGAGGTCTCTGTAACCATGAGACAGTATTATAATGTCCTGGTGAACTTTTTGGTCGTTCCCAGATCTCAGCATTTATTTATAAGACTGAGCACCTCAAACACATTTTCTAACATGCTCTTAACCCTTGTTTTGGAGGGTTACATTTTCACTGGTATCGTTTCTGCATGTCAGCTACTAATCAAGGTCCATTAACAAAAACATAAGGTAGTGACAACAGCTGGCAGAGTACGTTCCTAGATGATCATCCACAGCATTCTGAAGTGATACACGTAACAGAAAGGAGGTTGATATCATGTACTAATATAGTAAGACAGCGGTTTCAGTATTTAATGAGAGTCTGTCTCACTTTGGAGCCAACCTCATTCAAAATCCACTACATACAGTAAAGTACAGGCCAAACTGTCAGATGGCTTATATAGTAAATATATAGTCTAAAGCAAACTTTCACTAAGAACACTTAATACTGGATAGGATTTCTCTCTTCATCATTTTCTACTTTTAAATGTTCAGTATGCTCTGCATTAAAAAAAAAAAAACAAAAAACAAACAAAAAAAACACAAAAAACCCACAAAATCAGACATTATAAAAGTTATTTTAAAGCATTTCTGAAACTTTAGAACAATATAACATTCTCCATCACATCTGCATTTCTGAAATGACCTTGCTTTGATTAAGTTCTTGCCACTGTAACAGAACAGTCATTTCCATCTACTTTTCTAACTTTTCCTAAATGCTACTCGCTTTGCTACGTTTTCAGCTCCAAATTTTGCTATCAATTTACTTCTAACATGCTCATCATCCTTTTGCAATTCTAAATCGTCCTCTCTGCTCCACACAGGGTATCCATCCAAACGCTGCCCTGTCTGCAGAAAGTATGATGTAGTCTCCACTTCACCAGTGTTTTTCAGAAAGGCCTGTGTAACAGTGAACAGGTCCACGTTAAACCTTTCCATGAAGTGCCGCATAGTTTTCACTACTTCTCCCACCACTCTGGAAGAAGAGCAAGTGCTTCTTGGTCTGTCTTCCCTTTGTAACTGAGTGCCAGGGAAAGCACAGTCCTCCATCCCAGTCTTCAAACCAGATGCCGTTTCACCTGGAGGCTTTCCCCCTCCAACTTGTGTAGGAAGTTCTTCTAAAGCATCTGAGGTGTCACTTTCTGACTAAAAGTAAGAGAAATCATCAGTTAGGTATATTTCCCAGCAAGCTTCTGTTACTACTGCTACCCTGTGATCAGTATCTTCCACCATGACTTTCTATAACGTATAAAGACACTCTCTAATTACTGGACACATCAAAATTCACTGACTGAAGTGAAGCGATATATGTTAACAAGGATATACAAGATCACAGAAAAGCAAGACATGTAAGGGAGTATTTCAAAGGATCATAGACTATCTGAGTTGGAAGAGACCCACAAGGATCATCGAGTCCAACTTCTGGGTTCCTACAAGACCAGCCCCCCAAAAATCAGACCACGTGTCTGAGTGTTTTCCACACGCTTCTTGAACTCCGGCAGACTCAGTGCTGTGACCACTTCCCTAGGGAGCCTGTTCCAGTGCCCGACCACCCTCTGGGTGAAAAACCTTTTCCCAATATCCAGCCTGAACCTCCCCATTTGAACAACCTAAGTACAAAAAGCAAAGGTAAACAGTAATGCAACCGCGCGAACATTTTATGCCCAAGGTAAAAGCTGCCAATACAGCTCTTGACACATCATAGCATGTAACAGTCACGATAACCTCCTCAGCCGAACTTTGGGCAGAGAATCAAGTTACACAAACGGGCCCTATTGCACGTGCCGCAGTGAGATGCTGCTCATCGCAAGCCACATAGTTCACAACTCACACGAAGCTCCCATTTCGCCATAGCATAAGGGGTATCACGGTGCAAAGCAAACCAAGAATTTAACTGAGCTACAGCATGGGAAAGCCGCTCCGTGGCAGCCAGGGCTGCCGCGCGCAGCTCGCCCTCAGCGGCACAGCAGCGGCTGCGGCCCCGCCGCCGGCTGCCAACGCTCACCTCGTCGCTTTCAAACTCCCGATTCGCTGCCTCGAAAATGCCCATGCCTCGTGCGCGCTCCTCCTCCGTCTGCTTGGGCTCTGCGGGAAGAGACGGGCGATGGCTGCCGGGCCCGGGCCGCCGCCGCCGCTCCCCCCGGGCCCCATCGGCCGCCCCCTGCTCACCCCCGCGCAGCGGCCTCAAGTGCCGCAGGTAGCGGTCGCGCATGGCCTGCCAGGAGTGCCGCGTCAGGCCGGCCCGCTCCAGCTCCTTCCACAGCGCCCTGCCGCCCACCCGCCTCTCGCCCCGCCCGCGCACGGCCTGCAGCAGCGCCGCGTCCTCCGCCTCCGTGAAGGCGAGGCGGCCGCGCGGCGAGGCGGCGGGCGGCGGGGGCGGCGCAGCGGGCAGCCGGAAGGGCTCCAGCGGCAGGCGCTGGTTGCGCTTTATGCACTCCGTCACGTACTCGGCGGAGACGGCCCCGCCGGGCGCCTGCTCGCCGGGCTGCGCCAGGAGCACGGCGTCCGGCTCCTGGATGCGGCACAGCCGCCCGCCGCCCGCCAGCAGCAGGGGCGCCAGGCGCAGCTTGGTCAGCCCGGGCCGCACGTAGAAGCGCATCGGCCTCCCGTCATCCCACAGGAACAGCTGGCGCGAGCGCCCTGCCTCCGCTTTCCCGCGCGCCGCCATCGCTGCCCGCCGACGCGCAGGCGCCGCGGCACCGGAAGGGCCGCGGGAGGAGCGAAGATGGCGGCCGCAGCGGAGCGGGGTTGCGACGTGGGGGACGCTGAGCCGCGCCTCAGTAAAAAGTGAGGGTGGGCGGGCAGGGCAACTGAGGCGATGCTGAGCTGAGCTGAGCTGAGCTGAGCTGAGCTGAGCGAACGTCTGGCGTGTGCCGCCAGGTGATCCGTTGGAGCGCGCCATGCTGAGGCCTGCAGCTGCGCGGCTCCGCGGCTGGGCCTGGAAGGCCGCGCCCGCGCTCCGATGGCGCCAGGCGCTTCATGACCGAAGCAGGTCGGTGCTTTGCGATCTGGCCGGGCCCGCCTCTTTCATCATGAAGTTTCGGCCGGCGGGGCCGGGGGCTGTGGGGCCCTGCGCTCCACGGGGAGCGGGCCGCGAAGGCGGCAGCGGGAGTCTGAAGCAGAGCCTGACTTTAACCGGTGACTTTAACCTGACTTTTAGCTCATTTCACTTACCTGCCGCGTGGGGTAGCTCTGCTTCTATGAAGGCTCGTATAAGGGGGCCTGCAGAGGATCCTTGGGCTCCCAGGGAACGCATCCTCAAGGTCTGTCTACGCAATACTTAATTCAGCTTTAGTTTTCCCTGAGTATTCGTATCTCTTAAGGAATGAACTAAAAGCCTTCAGAGAAGGAAACACTTAAACACACTTAAGTATTATTTTGACTTTAGGGCACAGTAAGGGAAATGACGGGGCTATTGTTACAGTAAGGTTTTGGCAGAATCTGGCAAAGTGCTTCCCCATACAAGTAGCAAAGTACCTGCTGCATCTGTTTTCCTTCTGTTTTACAGTGAGCTGAAGAGGCGTTTGAAGGCTGAAAGAAAAATAGCTGAAAAAGAGGCAAAGCAGAAAGAGCAAAGTGAAAAGCATTCAAATAAGCCTTCCTTGACTTCTGACTCTGAGAATAACATTGGTGCTGATGAGGAAAACTTGGATCCAAATGTGAGAATCTGGACATGTGCTTATTACTGTTTTGAGAATAAATATTGTTGATCTACATTTGATTTTTATTCAGAATGAACTAAATGGTTAAAAGGGGGGGGGGAGAGGAGACACATATTCCTAAGTCAGGGTAGCAGTGTTTTAACTTGTAAAATGCTTTAAGATTCTAATAAAATCATTCGGTCTTGCTTGTTTATTGTTACAGCAATATTACAAGATCCGTAGCCATGCAATCCAGCAGCTGCAGGGCACCAATGAAGATCCTTATCCCCACAAGTTCCACGTAGACTTATCTCTCTCAGATTTTATAGAGAAATACAGTCACTTGCAGCCAGGAGATCACCTGACAGACATTACAGTGAGAGTGGCAGGTAAAAGCTAATCTGGAATACAGAAGGATGGCCTGTTGATTTTCAGAGCTAAGTCCTAGCTG
Organism: Aythya marila; assembly: GCF_965140915.1. NCBI lineage: Eukaryota > Metazoa > Chordata > Aves > Anseriformes > Anatidae > Aythya > Aythya marila. Next base: position 21,697,287 of record NC_139053.1, read on the forward strand.
GTTTTAGAGATGGGGTGGTCTGTTTTCAAATTTTGCTGATCCTCTTAGTCATGAAGCTAAGTCTGTAGCAGCATTATACTATTTAGGACAGGCTTTCAGACTGAGTGGATTGTTGCAACTTACCTTACAAGTATAACATTAGATTGTGATTTTGGCTTCAGGACTCAAAGCTCACGTGAACTTTTGTGTAGTCATGTTAGTTTTAAGATTTTAACTGCTTCTCTTCCACATTTAGTGATCAGTTCAGAACTGATGGTCTTTTTTACGGGTGGTGGTAATATTGTAGCTTTTGCCCTTGTGTCCTTCTGTTAGGGACATGTTTCTCAGTGTTCTGCATGTTTTTGGTATTTAGGTCGAATCCACGCAAAGCGTGCCTCTGGAGGGAAACTGATTTTCTATGATCTTCGTGGTGAAGGAGTCAAGTTGCAGGTCATGGCAAATTCCAGGTAAGTAGAAATATTCCCAGTAGCATTCTAAATTGAACTGTTCTCTAGGACTTAGAAATGTGTATTTGGGCATCCAGTTATTTCATTGCCTTAGCTAAGCTGTTTGGCTAGGGATTGTCTTAGGTAGGCAGGTAGCGTTTTGCTTAGGCTGTTATGTATGGCTTCCTTATTAGAAGGATTCTTGTTTTTAAGAATTTGGCCTGAGGAGAGACTTGCAGGACAGTTGGAATGTTGAACTTCAAGCAAAACTACTTACTTTTTTTTTTTTTTTTTTTTTTTTTTTTTTTTTTTTGTAATTACAGACTTTACAAATCTGAGGAAGAATATTTCTGTATTAACAACAAGCTGCGTCGTGGGGACATTATTGGTGTAGAAGGAAATCCTGGGAAAACAAAGAAAGGGGAACTGAGTATTATTCCTTACGAAATAACTCTGTTATCTCCATGCCTGCACATGTTGCCTCATCTTCACTTTGGCCTTAAAGATAAGGTAAGGTACCTGCCGTACCTGTGACTCTTGGAGGTGATTTGACAGGTCATCCATTCAGATCTGCTGATGGTATCAGTGAACAAAGAGCCATTCATCTTGTTTTGGTACTTCTTTTCTTTGGCAGTACATTTTGTCTAGCTTGTTCTAAAAATATTTGTTCTTTTCAGGAAACTAGATATCGTCAGAGATACTTGGATTTAATTCTTAATGATTATGTGAGGCAAAAATTTATAACCCGTGCAAAGATTGTGACATATATCCGGAGCTTTCTAGATGAATTGGGCTTCTTAGAGGTAAGGCTTTATTGTTTGTTTCTGTCTGCATACTCAATGTGTTTGGGGCTTCTCAGCTTCAGGGATACTGTATATTCAGGCTCACATGCGAAATATTAATAGAGTGAGAGCAATTACCTCAACACGGTGTGTTTATCAGTTTCAGGTAACAGGAGCTGTTTTATTTTCCCTCTTTTTAAAGTTAAGACTATTGCTCAGTTGGTAGCCTGTGATTCAGAAAACATTTATGAAGGTAGAACTTCAAACTGCTGTTGTCTTTTTCTTATTTCAGTAGTGTAAGGTAGAAGTGACATCTTTGCAATGGCATTTTGACATAATATAGTTCCATTAAGAGTTTATCAGCCGAATCTGCAAAATCTGCCACTGGAGTTTTTTGAGAGCAGAGGAAGGATGAAGCAGTCTGAACCTGTGCTATGTCATCTCTGTCTTGCCATGTAAAGGCTTTAAAACTTTCTTTGATTTTTTTTTTTTTTTTTTTTGCTTTTAATCTAGTACTTACAAATTATACTATTTTGACAATAATTTGATGAAAGAGAACCATGAGAGTCCTTCTCAATTTATGCAAAGTGTAAATACATGAACAAAATAAAAGGCAGAAGAGTCAGGGAATCGTCAGCAATCTAAAGATGCATGAGTCAATGCTGAGTCATTAGGGTCCATATGGCATGATTTAGTGTCATACCACGGGCAGATACTCGCTTGATTTTGAGAAAAATACATCTGAACTGTCATAGGTATTGTACCGTGCTGTTCAGGTTACTGTCAGGGCTTCTTTGCAGTCAGTTCAATGCTCCAAAGTTAAACTGCGTTTCTGATTCCGGTACTGTCTGGCATGCTCACTGCTTTCTGTTCTCTGAAGCTCAGTCTGATATATAGTGCAGATGTGTTTGGAGAAACCCAAAATACTTAGAGACCTATATTAATACATATCTTAGGATGTTCCTCCTCTTTTTCAAGTTCTAGCTGCGTTCTTGTTCTGTCGTTATCACACGTCAACTTCTGGTTTTGCCCTGATCTTTGTTCTTTCCCAGAAGCCCTGAGTCTCGCTGTAGTTCCTCTTCTGCACTGCTATAAACAGTTCTGTCGTGAATTATGAAATACTTGTTTTCATGATTTGAGGTTATTAACAGGAGATTAATTCTTGTTGGTAGTGAGGTATGAGGATATAGCTGGCATCCTGAAGTTCTTTATGCTGATGTGTAAGCCAAGCCTGTAGGTCAGCACAGCAGATTAAATAGCGTATCTCCCACAGAATCAATTAGAAAATCATTCTTATCACTTGGGCAGACTTATAGAGGAGCAGCTGCTTGTACTGTTTTGCCACTTTCACCTGTACTCTGAGTACGGGGCTGAGGTTTGATTTGTAAATCATTCTGTCATTCCATTTTTACAAAGGTCGTCTTTATTTTCGTACTTGCCTGTCAGGTTCTTCTTTCCCTGAATTTGATGTTGAACTTACGTGTAAGTCTCTTTCTCTCGTAGTTGATAGTGTATATTCTTTGTATTATTATTGACTTCATGGGAGAAATGGCCTTTACTACAGAATTGTTTTCATATGCTGGAATGTCAAAGACTAAGTGAAATGCAGAGATTTTTTTCATCAGAGCTAGCTGTGGTTGGTTGGTTTTCTTGTTTCACGGAGTTCTGCTGTGGAAACAGAAATACCCAAAAGATGAAAGCACGGTAGGTATTGAGGAGGAGCCTGGAAATATTTATGTCAATGTTAAAATCTGTTGTTTTGTTACTATTTTACAGATTGAAACTCCTATGATGAATATAATTCCAGGTGGAGCCATGGCAAGACCTTTTATCACATACCATAATGAGCTTGATATGAATTTATATATGAGAATTGCTCCGGAGCTTTACCACAAGGTAAAATACAAGCCCCACATGGTTAATCCTATATTCTCCAGCCTGTTGTGATCTCACAGAATCACAGAATGGTTGAGGTTGGAAGGGGCCTCTGGAGGTCATCTGTCCAAACACCCAATTCAAGCAGGGCCATTCAGAGCAAGTTGCCCAGGACTGTATCCAGAGAGCTTCTGAATATCTACAAAGAGGCGATTTAACAACCTCTCTGGGCAGACTGTGCCAGTGCTCAGTCAACCGTACGATACAAAAGCTACCTGATATTCAGATGGAGCCTCCTGTATTCCAGTTTGTACTTACTGCTTCTTTTCTTGTCAATGGGCACCACTGAAGTGAGCCTGGCTCCATCTTCACATCCTTTCTTCAGTTATTTATATATATTGATAAGATTTCCCCTGGAGCCTTGTCTAGCCTAGACAGTCCCGTCTTTCTCAGCCTTTCCTCATTGCGGAAGTGTTCCTGAACTCATCTTAGTGGCCCTTCACTGGACTCTCTCCAGTGTGACTATGTCTCTGTTGCACAGGGGTCTGGAACTGGACACAGTACTCCAGGTGTTGCCTCACTAGGGCTGAGTGGAAAGGAAGGATCACCTCCCTTGACCCACTGGCAATACTTTGTTAGTGCAGCCAAGAGCACTATTAGCCTTCTTAGCGGCAAGGGCACATCTCATTATTTAAAATAGATAAATAAATTATGATTATTCCTGAAGACCAGTGGACTCAGTGGATTAGTGGAAACAAAATGGATCTTGAATCAGATTTTTCAGGTCATGTTGCAGTTATGTTTGTATGAGCTCTTTTCAGTTCTTTGAAAATGTTGGTATTTACTAGAATTTCCTTTTGTTTAGATGGTGGTGGTTGGAGGCTTGGACAGAGTATATGAAATTGGGCGTCAGTTCCGGAATGAAGGAATTGATTTGACTCACAACCCTGAGTTCACAACTTGTGAATTCTACATGGCTTATGCAGACTACCATGACTTGATGGAAATTACAGAGAAGCTGCTTTCAGGTGACATATGCAATATTAATTAAAAAAGAATAAGAATCCCCAGAAAGAACTGTATATTATGTTGTATACTCCCTTCTATACTCTTGTAGGGATGGTGAAACATATTACTGGAAGCTACAAGATCACTTACCATCCAGATGGTCAAGATGGACAGGCATACGAGATAGATTTTACCCTTCCTTTCCGACGCATTAGCATGGTGGATGAATTGGAAAAGGTTCTAGGAGTGAAATTTCCATCAGCTGAGTCCTTTGAAACTGAAGGTTAGACGGTGTTTATGCATGTCCTATTATTCTTACTTAACACACAGAGAGCAAAGATTTGAAGTCCTCAGCCTGCAGTCTGTCAGCTACTTTTTTGAAGTGGTGTCAGTACATGGGATTGATTTGCTCTCAATTTGTCTGTTACATGAGAGTCCAGAATGAAGTGAAGCCTTCGTGCCATGCAGTTTTTAGCAAGTTCTGACTCTTTCACCTCTTCCTTTGTGGAGTATATATAATGCTGTATACTCAGAAGACGTAATCTGAGGAGAACTTGATCTGTTAAAGAAACACAGCTTTTTATTTCTTATTTCTTCTGTCTTTTGTGCAATTGAGTCTCCATGCCTGTGATCATAGGTTAGGAGTAAGGTTATTTTGGGCATTCTTCAAAGTATGTGCGTCTGCTATTTTATTCTTGAAATCATAATTTGTAAGGAAATAAGTTCATACGCTTTTTAGTGCTTTTTTTTTGTTTGTTTGTTTAAATAATAATATCTGACAATTGTGATGCAGGATTGTATGTAACTATTTTCTGATTTTCCGAAATGCGAAATAACATAGATTTTAGTGTAAACTGATAAAAAACAAAAATACGAAGCCAAAAAAAATATTTTCGTAGTGTTTGAAACTGACGTTTGAGGTAATATTTTCCATGATGATTTCTACTGTTAATGTTTTCTACTATAGAGATTTAAAGAACCACTATAAAACCTTTTGAAGTATGCAGGAAGAAAAGATGTGGCTGCCTGGATGGCTTTTCTAATTTTTTGTCTACAACTGTTTTTAGAAACTCGCAGGTTCTTTGATGACCTTTGTGTGGCAAGAAATGTTGAGTGTCCACCTCCCAGGACAACAGCAAGGCTTCTTGACAGAGTAAGTAACAGTGATTTTTTGATAGTCCTAACATATTTCAGGATCTGTCTGTATCAATAGAAGTCTCTTCAGAACAAGTTTAGCTGCATGTGACAAAATACACTGACATAGGCTAAAGCTGTTTCTTTATGACAGTGATAAAACTTGTTTTATCAAAATCCTGTTGTCTACACTAAAACGTAGTTGACTGATACCTGCTTAATATGAGATCTAGAGAATTTTAGGTTGAAAACTCGTTTCCTGTGCCCCTAAAAAATCTGCTTTATCCTTATGTCAATTTTTTTTTTTCAAGAGATCTGTTTGTTTGTATGTATCTTATCAAACTGGTAGGCTTCCCATATAGTTCTTTTATCAACTGTATTAAGTCTTTTCCTTTGTACCCAGCATATTGCCTTATAGAACCTGTTAACAAAAATAGTAACGTAATTTCATTTGCACATCATAACAAAGGCCAATAAAAAAAGCATCAGGAAAAAAAAAAAACAACACAGCTATGTCACTGTTTCTTATCCAGCTAGGACGTATGTGCTCTATTAGTGAGAACATTGCCGTGATTAAGCATTATTAGTTGAGAAACTTCTCAGTTTCATGGTACATTCTTCAGTACTGAAGAGAAGGAATTAAGATGTTTGGGAAAGGCAGTGCTGGAAAGCGTTACTGTACTCTACACAACTTTTGCTTTTGTTTTCCCAGTTAGTTGGTGAATTTCTGGAAGTCACTTGTATCAACCCAACATTCATCTGTGATCACCCTCAGATCATGAGTCCTCTAGCCAAATGGTAAGAGTATGAGACAGTTAGTATGTAACTCCTTAATCCTCTATTTTTACACCAATCCAGGTAGGTTCTTGAACTGTGAAGCCTAGCATCCAGAGAACAGGTGTGCTCATACCGAGTAGTTTAAAGTTTTGACAGCTGTTACTGCTAAATGTGGGTAGACTTCTTGACGTCATGTATGTGATCTATTGTTTTTGTAAAGCTATTTATTTTAAGGTGTGGTTGGTTTGCCTCTTTTGATGTAGGCATCGCACTCATCGGGGACTAACAGAACGTTTTGAACTCTTTGTGATGAAGAAGGAAGTGTGCAATGCATACACAGAACTTAATGATCCTTTCCGGCAGCGGCAGCTTTTTGAGGATCAGGCCAAGGTAGGGTGTTTGCTGATAGTGAATCAATGATTTAGGCACATAAGTAAAGAGTATTTTCTATGCCTAATTCCAAATCTGTCACTAGTCCCTACAGCTGAAAAGGGTTGTTAATACTTTGAGTGAGTGTTCCTCACTCAAGTGAAACCCTTTCATTAAAACTTACTTCCTTTTAAAGGAACCTTGCTCTAAGGTAAACATGTCTAAACTCTTCTGTTGATTAGTTTATAGTAGCACTGCCAGGTTTTGGAATAGCATGCTTTTTTTTTTCTACCTGATGTACTTATCTGAAAAAAAGCAGATGTGCAGGGTATTTTCTCTGTGTTACTTGGAGTGAAAGTGAGTTATTTTTCCACAATTAAGCCTTCATGTAATCATACAACATCATATTTCCAGTTTCTTAAATAAGTTTCTGTGTCCAATAAAAGTTTGAATGTTGAGTCTAATTTTCAGAACTCTGAGCTCTTTTAAATTGTTTCACAGAATAGAGCTGCAAACTGGAAATTATTATGCCTGGAAATTGATAGCACTAGGTGTCTCTACATAAGTCTGGGAAAGGAGGGACTCAAACTGGCTTTGTTATTAATTATGTATACACTCACATGGATGCGTGTGTGCATACATGATTGAGGTCAGATGGTGTGGTCTGCAGAGAATTCCTGTTATTTCTACTGTTTCTGATGGCTTCACATTACCTGAGAGGATTAAACAGTTATCAAAAACAGGAAAATATGTTAACTAACTTACTTGTTAGTAAATTTCAAAATGTTGTCAGTGTGAATATTATTAAAGATTTCTTTCTCCTTGGGTCTGCTGTATGTTTGTTTGCTGCTGTTGTCTGATTATGCCTAGTCTCTGCAGACCTGTGATTCTTTGTTTTAAATTAAAATTTGCCTGAAGGCTTAAGGGGGAAATTGAGTCTAAGGGTGGCAGTTCACATTCCAGGATTTCAGACTCAAGCAGAAAAGTTTAATACTTTGGGAGAGTGTTTCTTGAAACTATGTATACCAAAACGTTAGTTGTTTCAACACTGACCTGTTGTACATTTGAGGGGCTTGACTAGTCTGCATTTTTATCATCATCATCACCTTTAGCACTTGGAGGCTGTTAGGGCCAATTTTTGTAAGAAGTGTTAATTACTTCCTCAGTGTCAGGGATTATAATCTTTCCACATGGGGGGGGGAAAAGCAACTGTTTAATTTTGTTTCATGGAGCAATTGCTGGTGATTCAAATGATTCTGGTTCTTAGTTGTTTCTGCAAACGGTAAAGGGGTACTTGGAAGTGATAAAGAACCCGAGAAGCTTTTGAAAGCAATTTATTCCACGGTGGTCTGCTGCCATGCGTCTCTGGAGATTGCTTTTACTGAAGCAAAAAGGCTGAACGTTTGTCTAGAAAAGAAGCTTCTGGGTCACAAAGAAGTTGAGCTTAGAGTTGATTTGGAAGCACCTGTACAGCCAGCTTCCACAGCTTTCTTTTTCTGGGTGATTAAACTTCCCTCATTTGTTACTCACTTTTGTGGCTGCATAAAGCTTTGGTTTTATCAGTTACACGGCTGCTACAAACATACTCATTTCTGATGGCAACTAGTAGAACCGGTAGCGTCTAGCTCTGTACGACCCTGCCTTTTATCGCTTATTTTCTCATTTAGGCAAAGGCTGCAGGCGACGATGAAGCCATGTTTATTGACGAAAACTTCTGCACCGCACTGGAGTACGGCCTCCCTCCTACAGCTGGCTGGGGCATGGGAATCGATCGCTTCGCCATGTTCCTTACGGATTCCAGTAACATCAAGGTAAACGGGAGCGGCGGCGCCTGCTGCGGGCGGCTGGAGAGCTGCCACGCGGTCCCGCCGAGCGGAGCGCGGGAGGCCGCGGGCGTCGCCCCGCCCCCGGAAGCCGCCCGAGCCGCCGAGCGCCGCTCCCGGCCGCGTGACGGGGCGGGGCCGAGCCGCGCTTTCGCGAGACTTCAGCGCCGCGGCGCTCTGCGGGCCGGGGGCCTGGCGCGCTCTGAGGGTGTCGCTCTTTGCAGGAGGTGCTGCTCTTCCCCGCCATGAAGCCGGAGGACAAGAGGAAGGAGGTGCAGCCCGAGCAGCCTGCCGAAGGCACCTCCGTGTGACGCCCGGGGTGGTCGTCAATAAATGCAGCTCTGTGCCGCGCGAGTGCCCCTGTGTCTCTGTGTGCGCCTGCGCGGGAGCTCCCTCTTCCCCGATGCCCGCGCGTTCCGGGGGCGGAGCCTGCGGCCGCGCGTGCGCGGGGGGTGGGGGCAGCAGCGCCGGGCGGGAGCGGGCTCTGAGGCCGCTGCAGGTTTCGCCGGGGCGCCGCTGCGGGTCGGACGTGGCGCCGGCTGCGGAGCCCCGCGCTCCTCGGTTGCTGAGGCGTGGCGGGGGCTCGGAGGCCCCGGGGCGAGCGCGGTGGTGCCAGGCACGTCAGCGGTGACGCAGGAACTGCGCCGGGACGGTGGTGTGGTGAACACTGGGGGCCGCTGTGCAGCGGGAACGTCGGGGATCCGGCCACCTCGCCTGTTCCTGGGCTGTTCGGGTTACAGCATTGTTTTTTTTTTTTTTTTGTTTTGTTTTGTTTTGTTTTGTTTTGTTTTGTTTTGTTTTTTCCTATTCCTGGCGATTTGGAGGGAGGGGAAGCCCGCAAATCTTTACTCCGTATAACGTAGTGCCTATAAACTTGAAAGGGGTGGTGCAGGCGGTCCTTGGGCATTGGGGTCTGATACAGGAAGGTGCCATATGCCACAGGGTGGGAGGGTCTGAAAGGGTATGGGATATGAATTAGCGTGATGGAATCAAATTCTGCTTAGAAACTGGACGTGCACCAGGAGCCATGTGGTCAGCTGATGAAATTGCTGAACTATGTTATGAGCATTATAGGACCAGACTCCCTAAGCAGGGAAAACCAGATCCAAACAGGGAATGGACTTCACTGGCAGCTGTCATCAAAGTGGAGTCTGCAGCCCGAAGAGAGGTTCCTGCTAGACTAGGGAATCTGCAGGGTAAGAATGAGTTGTTTTGCTAGCTAAGCAGTGGTGGCTTTCTTTGTTGCTTTTTCCTTTGCTTTCAAAGATACCTTAAAAACAAACAGAACAAAGTACCCCTTCCTGTCCCATTTCTCTCTATCCCCACATTCTTTATTCTTTGTAAGCTTTTATGGCTTCTGTCTGAAAAGACGGTAGTGGAATGCTGTTCTTTCTAGACTGTAATTAAGAAGGTGAAAGGCCTGTGTTTTGCTGTTCAGTAAGCGGTGAAAGTCTGGGCAGGACCTGAACAGCTGAAGTAAATGCCTGCATAAGTGTATTTAGCTAGTCATAAGAATCCTGGAAAGGTCTCACTTCACCCTTTTTTAACAGACTGTGTTAGTGCACTGTGTATTTGCGTTGGTGCCAATAAAGGAAAAGAAGATGATTGCAAACTTCCATGTTTTCATGCAGATTGTATCCTGTAGTTATTTCTTATGCATATGAGGAATCCTCTGCTAGTGTTCACACAAGTGAAGTGCTTGTTGCCTAGCATATCAAGTCAGCATTAGCACCCCTGCTTTGGGATCATAGACTTTCCAGAGCACTGGTGGTTGTACCTGCTATGTTGGTTCTACAGCTGGTAATTTCCTGTCTAGGATGTCTCACTGCCTGCCTCTCTGAACCTGGCCTCCTGTGTGATGTTCTGTGTGTTGTCTTAATAGAATAACTGCATAAGAGCAATACTTCTGTAAATAGCTTGTTCATTTAATGTCTTCATTTTCAGTAACAAAGGAGGTTGTTGCTATGGGAACTGGAACAAAATGTATTGGCCAAAACAAAATGAGAAAAACTGGTAAGTGTGGTTTAAAATCTAAGAACGGATTGGCTGTCCTTGCTTCCTTCATTCTGATGTCATATAATCAATGAAGAATGTCCAAGAGGTTGAGCTTAGTCTTCTGAAGCAAAAAATGTGAGGCAGTCCTCACCCCTGGCAAGAAGACATGTTTAGGCAGCCAAAATGGCTGCCCTAAATATTTGCTGAAATTGCAATTTTTAAATTAAGTCATGTTAATGAAATTATGGTAACAAACTTTTTATAATAAAAGCATGGGAAATTTACTATGGTTTAGATGTGATTCAAGTATTGATATCATTTTGTGAAAATTCAAAATCCTGTCCTATTGTGGGAAGTAACAGTTAGTTGCAATGATAAAAAAAAAAAAAGTGATAGTGTTGAAAAAGGTTGTTCTTAAAAAAAATATATTTTTTTTTTTTAAAAAAAGGTTTTGTGCTTTACAACACAGAAGATATTAGAATTCAGTGTATCATATAAATGTATAGTGGCAGTAAATGGGGTGGGAAGGTAAGTGCAAGGAAATCATTTACTCATTTTAAAGACAAATATGAAGATTCACAGATATTTTCCAGATATCGCAGACATTTTCCTTTGTTTATAGGAAATGTGAGGTACATCTGTAAATTGACCTGACGTATTTTTAGAAGCGTAGAAAGAGGATAGCATTAAATATTGCAGAAAATTGTCAGATTCCTAAATATCCTTAAGAATTTCCCAGAAATAAGCAGTTGATCTACACATTAAGGGCATACAATTTCTCATTAGAGATGGCTACTGCTCCAAAAGATAGGAAGGTAGAAAATCCATGTTTCCTTTTAAAGGCCCTAAGAATGATCTGCAAATTAGCCTGCTAAGCTCTTTGGCACATTTTGTTTTCATTAAATCTTAGAAAAACACCTAGAAAAAAGATGCTGTAACGTCAGATTAATTAGGCCTTGTTTCGTGATGAACCCTTTAGTCTTTAATATGTCAGAAAAACAGAAAGTAAAATTATTCATGTAACTTTTGAGATTTTGATGATAATCCTCCTATCTGTTGTTACCCCGACAAAGTTGCATCACTGAGAGATAGGAAGGTAGAAGCACTAAGAAATAATTTACCCATTTTCGTGAAAAAATGAAGATTCATGTAGCAGATACTTTTCTACATAACTCAGAGGCAGATCATTGTCTTCTATCAAGAATTTTAGAGGCAGAAAAAGAATTGTTGAAGGGTTGATTTTTATGATGGCAAAAAGTTCTGGAGTAGCTTCTCCTTAATCTGCTGTGGAAAAAGGATAATAGTTGTGTGGAATATATTGCAGATGCTGTTGCTAATTAAAATTCACAAGAATTGAAAAAAGTAATTAATGTTTATAAAGACCTAGTAGCATGCACTACTGCCATGAGAAACAACCTTAAACTGTAGGGTAAAAGGGTGCATTTATTTATATCAGTAGCATTATTTTCTCTATTTTCATTCTTTCTCTTAGTAGAAAGGGTTATCGTTGATCTGGAAAGGACTTCAAAGGAGAACTGTAGGAATGATTGTGGATGTAGAAAAAGTTTGTGAAAAGCCTTCTGGAGTTCTGCAGTGTTGCCTAAGGAGCTGTTCAATCATGTGATGTTTTATTCCTGAAATAATAGCTGATTTACAGGTCCTGTTCTTTCAGATACAGCAATAGGTGGACATTCCAGGAAGCTTAAAGATTCACTGTGTAAACCTGATAAATGCCAGAAATATTTACAAAAAAAAAAAAAAAAATAATTTAAATCATAGGGAGTAGTGCAACAAGAAACTTTGACTGAAAGGTTAACACTTGAAAACTATTGGATGTTATGTGTATGCAGAGAATATCATGATTTACTATTAAGAACAAACTTAAGGAAAGTTTTGAAGGAAGACAGCTTATTCAACTCAAAGGATTTCAGATAATAGAAGTTTTAAAATCTGATGTTTATATGAGTCTCTGACTTGTGGCAGAGTGAAGGACTTATCCTTCATTGTTACAGGGTTTTGACCTCCTTTTGTTGTGACTGGAAATTTAAATGTCTTGGAATAACCTCATACCAATGTTAAACATTCAAATTTTAGCAAATCTACAGAACCATGTGGTCTGTCAAATTCTGTTTTGTTTGTCTCCTTTTCAATAATGATGTATAACGTTTTCATTTGTTCGTTGTATTAGGAGACATTCTGAATGACAGTCATGCTGAAACTGTAGCCAAGAGGAGCTTCCAGAGGTGAGACAGGAAGTTCTTGTGCTCTTACCCAGTGCCACCTGAGGGTTGTTCTTGTGATGTGCTTCTGACCTACGGCTGAAATAGATTTTGCAGCTTCAGTGATGAGAATGTAACGGAGAAAGAGATAATATTATATCTTTTTTTTTTTTTCCCTTTAGAAGTTTAACCTTCTGTGTTTTTTTTTTAAATGTCTGGATTGTGTTTAAGACTCTTGTACAAAAGTTTGTTTTTTCCTCATTACTGCAGGGACTCCACAAAGAAGTAGGATGTGATTTCCTGTGATGTCAATACTGGTCTTACAGTTTGCTGCCAAGGGTAGCCTTCTCGCTGTTTCCCATATACCAAATCTTACGTTTGCATAGGATAAGCTGTTTCAGGAAACTTAGGTGGCAGAAGCAAGTTTTCATTTTCTACTCTTTGATGTAGAAAAAACAGCTGTCAAATCAGATGACTGGCTGTGCAGGTTTTTTAAAAAAAAAAAAAAAAAGAATGGGAGGAGTAGACATCAGATATACAACGTGAAAATATAGTTAACTCTTCTGAACATAACCCTTTGAGGTCTGTTATTAAGGTTCTGGTGATGCATTTGTGTTTATGTTGAGAGTTGTCTGTAGAAGCATAACTGATTGCTTGGCTCATCAAATTACTTCATCAGGGGCAAATAAGCAGGAGTGGGAATCTAAGTTTTGTTGTTTTCCCATGCATCAAAAGTGAAGTAAATGATTCTTGGAAACTTTCTGTCTAACAGGTATCTTCTCCATCAGATGTGCCTGGCCGTTTCCTACCAGCAATGCAGCATCTTTATTCCAGGAACTGAAACAGGGAAATGGAAACTCAAACCAAATATCATATTTGTTTTCTTCTCTAGTCATACCCCATGTGAGTATGTTGAAGTGAACTAATTTAATGGCTCTTACTTGCAAGGGACAGAAAAGTTTATGCCTCTCTTTGGTCTTTCTGGAGTGAGTGGGGAAGTAGCTCATGTCATCGGCATGTTCCCTGAGATGTACTTGACTGGTGCTTCACCAATACATTTGGCATTTTATCTCACTGAATGTAATCCACGAGCAGTCATTAAACTGGATATTCAGGTCATTGTATAGTGGAATGCTTTGCTTGCTCTTTGAATAGTAATGATTACAATTTTCTTTTCCAGAAATGAGAATGTCTGAAGTAGTGTGTATTTCCTGGTTACTCTGCTTTAAATGTTGTCTTCTTGGGCTGAGCTTTCAGTGAAAAAGCACTGTCACTTTCTACAGTTCCTTAAAAAAAACAAAAACAACAACAAAAAACCAACAATACTGTCCCCTCAACCCAAAACTTATTATGGAATGGAATGCAACCTTTTATTCTGTCACAGAAAAGACTATTTGGTTGAGGAGGGCGGTAGGGGGAGAGCTGGGAGAACAAACAAAACCAGAAACAAACAATGTTTGAAGAGTGTCTTCCTGTGACTGCGTTTTCCTGGGTGCAAATCTGTAAAAGCTAGTAGTAACCATAATATTACGGGAGTGATGTGTTTCAATCACCAGACATGTTGCTAATTTTGATGCTATTTCTTTTGCTGTAGGTGGAGATGCTTCTATTATTCCAATTAGTGAACCAGAGAACCAGCTTTCTAAGTCAATGAATGGAGCTGATGCAGCTGGACAGTCAGCACAGTGTAGTAGTAACCATGATCATTTGGGTTTCGAAGATAAAAAGAAATTGGAGAAAATGTCAAGTAATCATATAATCAAGAGAATGAAAAATAATGATGGTGGTTGGTTTTCCATGATCACTGAAGATCTGCCTGTTCAGCAAGTATTTGTGAAACCAGAAGGCAACGCTAATCCAAAGAGTTGTGAGTGTTCTGCACAAATGCAAGCAGCTAAAGAGACTGGCTTAAGCAGACTGAAGGCAGTAGATGTTTATAGAACTGGAGCAAAATGTGTACCTGGAGAGCTGGATGATGCCAGAGTACCTGGGATAGGGTATCACCGTGTAGGATTATTACGAGTGAAGCCAGGTCGCGGGGTCAGAACATGCTCTATGTCCTGCAGTGATAAACTGGCTCGCTGGAATGTGTTGGGGTGTCAAGGAGCTCTTCTGATGCATTTCCTTCAATATCCAGTGTATTTGTCAGCAATTATAGTGGGGAAGTGTCCATATAGCCAAGAAGCTATGCGGAGAGCAATTATTGAAAGGTAAGTTCTCTCTTTGGAAATCACAGAATTGAATGGGTTGGAAGGGACCTTGAAAGATCATCAGGTCCAACCCCCCTGCCAAAGCAGGTTCCTTAGAGCAGGAATCAGCTAGCTTGTATGGAAGCTGAGTTGTGGAAGTCACTGTCATACAACTATCAGGACTTAGCACCAAAGTCATACTTTGCAAAGTGTGGATTTCTGCAAATTCACATTTTGAGAAAGTAGGCCTGTACAGTATGGAGAAAGATGACTACTGCTGATGATGATCAGACGTGAAAATGTACTAAAGAATTTGCATTAGATTCAGGATCCACTTGGTTGTCCCCTGATGGAGCAGTGAGAGGCTGTAACCCACCAGAGCTTTTCTAGAAGCCTTCCAGCAGAAAATGAAACCTGAAAGGAGGTGTGTTTAAGGAATTTTTCAGCAAAATTGAACTTTCTTGAACTTCTTCAATATTTTTTTTTCCTCAAATAGGAGCTTTTTATTTATTTATTTGTCTTTATGCCACGAAACCATTCTGAATATCCTTAAATTCTCTTTTACAGAAATGAGTTGCTCAGCAAAAGCAGCTTTTATTTCTTGGAAATAACTGAATAATAGAGTTCCCAAAATTGCAAATGGCTGAACAAAACATTCCTTAAATTAAATTAAGCTCCCAAATATGTCCATCCCGAAGGTAATCTGCCTAAAAAGGTTCCAGATGAATACTGAGGTAGACTTCTTGCACGTTTTCATAAATAGGGTGAGTTAGGAAGGTAGTGGATTTTTGTTGCTTTCCAATGTTTCCCTCACTGACTTTAAAATAACGTACTTAAGATTTTTGTTTGTTAGTTTCTGTTTTCACTGTTTCGTTATGTAGTCCTGGAAGCAGAACATCCTTATGTCTCTGCTGTGTGACTACTCACTGTGTAATTAATTTCATTTTTGTAAATGTGCTGTTTTCTTCAAGAAACCATATATTTAAGGGTTATAAAAATACTGTCTGACTAGCTGCTTTTGCTTTCAGGTAAGTAACTCGTGGTTGTCACGTTACACATCTCTCTGCAGTTGGAGCATGTCACTCAGAAATAGCTTGCTGTTAATATTACATATGTACCCTTTATATATGCACTGCAACAGTATACCCTTACAAAGGGTAACGGTGGAAAGGATGTCTTTCTGGTTGTTCTTACAAAACCTTTTAGAACTTAACCTGGATTTAACTTATTAGTTCTTATTAATCTCTCACTGATTTCAGACCGTAATTACTTCCAGCAATTATTAGGGTAAAAGATGTATTATTTAAAACATTACTTGAAGGGAGCTGTAGTAAAAACTTTTTTCTTCTGTTAAAGTCTTACTGAGCTTGAATCCAAACTTCAGATTTTCTAGAAGACTAATATCTGGGTTATTGCATATGCATGCAATTGCATCTCATGGAAAATTTTAAAATCACTGTATTGTCTGTCTATTCTCAGTAGAGGTTAGTCAAAACTTTAGAACAATACTTCTCAGAGTTTATGTGCTCTCAGATGTGCTGTGCAACTCATGGAAACTGAATTCTGGACCTAACACAGAAATTGCAGTGATTGAGTCTATTTAGGTTTATAAAGATGAACAGTGTTTGGCAACCAGATAAGAAAGTCATGATTTCAGGTCAACACTTGGTTGCATTAGCAGTAGTTGTCAGTTTGACCAGCCTCATCAGTTCTAGGTTGCAAAGTCAGGCACTTTTTCAGCCTATTACGTCTGACAATGCAAACCTCAGTTTTAATTCATTCTTGCTTCATATAAGTACCGTGAATAAACAGATGCTGTTTTTTCCTCCCTGTATGTTCCTAATATCATTCAGAGTGTTACAATAATTGAAGGTAACAAAGCTGAGATTATACATAAAACTTTAGGTATATTTTGTGTCTTTCTGGTCTTTAGTTCTGAACCCCTAGGTCCATAAAAACATTCATGTAGTATGGTTGACTGTGTAAATACATTCTGATTATTTTTTTCTGTTATGATTTCAGAATTATATTGCAGTTTTTATTCTGCCTATCTTCTATGGAGTTGTAGTAGGTTTTGATTAGACCCGTTTTAAAATCAGTTTGTTGTCCTTTTTCTAGGAAAGACAAGGTCTTACTAAACTCTGTGGCTTTGTGGTTTTGTTTGTTTTATAGCCTAAACAAATACTGTTTAGAAGGGGAAAATGTCTCCATATCTCCTTGCATCTCTTACAACTCACGTTCAGTTCACTTTTAAAATGTAACATGCTTTTGATTATGTAGGGAAATTGCATGGAATCTGCTTGTCCTGGAAGATGAGACTTTAAATCACGTGCATTTTTCCATTATTTACTGTAGGTGTCAGCATGTCTCATTTTTACCAGATGGTTTTCTCACTCAGGAGGTTAAACTGCTGCAATCAGAACTTCGATTTGAACATAGCCGTCAGGCAGTCCAGGAAGTTCAAACTAACAGCAAAACAAAACTTGTTCCCTGTAGCGCGGGTGAGTTAATTTGGACTAGTTGTGTAACTGTGTGCAGAAATCATAATATAAATTATGTGACTTTGATGTTCCCTAAAACGTAACATCATTCATTGCCAGTGCTAGAGGCAAAGTATGACTTACATCAAGATATTAATTTCAGAACAGAACTTAATAGTATTTGCAATCTGCCTCTATTTTCCTGTAAACACTTTTCAGACTGAATAAAAACTAAGTCAATACCATTAGGAATTTATAATCTAAACAAAGGTAGAAAATAAACAGCCAAGACAAAAGTTCTGAGGGCAAGAAGAATCAAAAGAATTCTTGTTTAAGTTAGTTTTGTGTTATCCTTGGTAATGAACAGAAGATTTGCCATGCTGAGTTATGATTATAATCTCTTCAGAACTCTTTGAATATGGAAGGAATACAGAGTAGTGTAGTATAAAGGTTTAATTGATACAAAGTTTTTGTACATTACATTTTCTGTCATGCTGAGGAATGAATTTGCAAGTCATATAATTTAGCAATGTGGCAATTCAGCAATGTGGTCTCCTTTGGGGGGGAGGAAGCACTACTGTATGTGTACGGGTAAGCATTTTCTCAGGACTTAGGTGTGGTTACCTTCTGCTGTTGTATATTTTTCTGGCTTAATTGGAAGTTATTCTCTTAGAATAGACCTGATGATAAAATAGAAACAAATGTCTCTTTAATTAAATTCACAGATTCATTAAATTGTATACAATTTACAGGTGCCAGTAGGGAAAAGATTTTGATACCATGAGATAGGAAGCAAAATATATTGTTGAAAATGCTGTGAATTCACTTAACAAAAAACATCTGAAGCAAACTGTGACCAAATATACTAAATAAAAATTACTTCTACTTTTCTATTTACTCTTTACCTTTATACAGTTACTCAAGTCATTCTGTTAGAAGATGGTAAATGATACTTTATGAAACAGTTTTGCACATATTATGCTAGATTGAGTTTTTCATGAGCAGAGGAAAATCAGAATTAAGTCTAAATTTGTTGCAACTCTTTCACGTGCTTGGAAGACAGAAATGAGAATGAAGGGAGCAGAAATGATCTCAAGACAGTAGAACTTAATAGTATTGTTGTTAGGCTATGTAGGTACAGACTGGGCATGTCAATCGCTTTTGTTTCTGGTGACGAGCCTCTTCAGATGCTTTGCTAGTTATTTATAAATTTGTAAGGTAATTGCATGCTGAGTTATAGCATCAAGAAGTATACATGTACAGTCTAATATTGTAATTACGTATCCAGATGGGGGTAAAAGATAAGGTTGTTAGCATTTAACAACTCTTCCAACAAAGTATTTTTGTTTGACTGTTGGCTAGTAACATTTTTCAAGTAATGTCTACAAATATCTTTGTGTCAGTTACGAAATGTACAAAGAACTATTCAGAGGATGCACAATATCATAATAAGGAAAACACAGGTTGACTGGTACCAGTAGTATGGGGGTGTGTTTTACAGCCTGATACAAAATTATGCCATCTGACTTGGGAATTATTCACTCTTTGTCTAGACTGGATACACCAAGGAGAGAATCCCTCTAAAAAATGGGAAAGTTATGGAGCTGTAGGCTAAATGTTTAAAGAGGCATGGGTTCTCAAAAGAGCTGAAGAGTGTGTGTATTTTTTATTTTTCTTATTTTTTCTTATTGTTTTTAGATGAATTTCTGTTCTTTTAATAAATCCTTTCTTCCTCAGCTATCAGTTGGAGTGCAGTTCCTGAACAACCTCTGGATGTCACCTCAGATGGTTTCCGGCAGGGAACAACAAAAAAGGGGATTGGGAGCCATCAGAGCAGGTGAGAGTATTGTGACACATGGATGCACATATCTTACGTTTTAGCATACATGCCTGTCTCTTAGGTCACTGTGGTGTGTGGTGGCATTGTCAGAGCAGAAATTCTCTGAGTGGGGAAAGGTAGTGTGGATAAAGGAATAGTCATTGTGTAAGGGAGAGAAGGTGAGAGGAGCTGAATGAGGGCAAACAAGTTTATCCTGTTTCTTGCATGTCACTGTTTATAAAGGAGAACATTGTCAATAACAGTAGTGGGGGATTATGATCAGTATTCCTTAAAAGACAGCTTATTTGTTGGCAAAGGTGGGAAAATTTTTACTTCGTACCTTTTGAATTGAAGACTGAAGGAAATGAATGTGTTGCATGACCTTTTTTACAGATTTCTTTTTCTGTAAGAGAGTCAGCTCTTTGTTAACAGCTTTTGTGGTAAAAGGTCCATATAAGGAATTTGTACCCTTAATGTAGGGGGGGTTGTTCAATACTAAACAAGACTTGTATTTCTGTTCTCTTTTTTTTCCCCCTTCAAGGAGCCTTTAGGTGATTGGGGGGGATGTGGGAGGAGGGGAGGAGGGTTGTTTGGTTTTTCTCGGTGGAACATATTAGATAACACTAAATCTCATGGAAGATAAAGTTGACTGACTAAAAGTAGTTTGTAAGTAGTCTTCTGGTATGTGCTTTTGCTTAATTAACTAAAACACCAAAAACTACAATATGAACTTTTGACAGATTAACGTGAAAATTTTAGAGTACCTTTGCATGCCGGTTTTGGGGTTCTTAACCTAAAGCAAAATAGAAAGCACATTTTCTTTTAATAATTCTGGAGAGTTAGCTTGCATGTGTTGGAAGACTGAATTGAATTAGTCATCATGAATATAATCGTGTAATAAGAATTTAATTCCATAGAAAAATTAGTTTGTTTTAAAAGCCCCATCCATGTTTCATGGAACACCTGATATGGTTGTCTGACTTCTGGGAGAAGAGAAAGGCTTAAAGCTGAAAGCTGACAGAGATGCCTGTGGTATCCTTAAGACCTTTCAAACTTTTACTTTACTTTTTGATGAATCTATTTGTATTTAACTGCCCTCCATCTGTTGCTGAATGCATCCTTGTCACTGTTGCAACAAGGGCAGCACTGTCACAGATGTTTCTTCTGGTTCTTTTATTTTTTTCTGAATAATACAAATTTTCCAGTTTGAACAAGCTCTTCAAGTCCTTCTGTACTCGTGTGATCATTTCTGGGACTAGTCCCTCTGCTTCAGCCTGTGCTATAATTGGGAGCAAATTGATGGTGCAGTCTTATAACAATGTGGCAATATTAAAATGTCCCCTCTGCAAACTGATGGTGCTAGCTGGGACAATAGGGGCAATACAGCTCTTTGTCAACATAACATTTAAAATTAAGGTTTAAAAAAAGAAAAACAATGGGCAGCTCAGGTGGGGTATGAAAAGTTAAATGGTGGAGCAAAAACGTTCAGCTGGAATGTATTACTGTAAGCATCAAGAGGAAGTGCATTTCTGATATATTTTTTCCATCAGATCCAAGATCTGTAAAGTGGAACTCTTCCATGCATTTCAAAAGCTGGTGACAAGTATTTCACAAGAGAATCTACCAGACACTCTCCGGTAAAGAAATTTTCATAATATTTATGTGAATAAAAAGTTATCCTCATGAAACTCAAGAATAATGTGTTGATACTAGAACTTTCCAATGAGTCTCACTTGAGATAACTCCATTGTTAAAATTGGATACTTAAAGAATACAGCATATCCTTGATGGGTTAGGAAGAGTCTTTCTGGTTTTGGTCTTTTGCCTCATTGGAGAAATAGCTCATTAATGAGAGACAGAAGTTGCAGGTGTTTTGTTTGTTTGGAGTTAAGGCTTTTGCTGTGAAGAATTGCTACTTTTGGAAAGAGTAAATTTTCCTGATCACAGAGACATGTCCTGCTCTTGCAATAGATGTCTTCTGGACCCCTTGTAAGTCTGTTCAACTTTCTGTCTTGTCAGAAAGCTACTCTTTTTTTTAAAACAAGTCTAGGCTAGAATTTTCTTTCAGTTAAGTGTATGATGGAGTAAGAGCTAGCAAGGTGAGACTGCAGGGCTGTTTCCACTATGTGTGCGTTACGTAGATGGAGACTTTCTGGAAAGAACAGAAAGAAGCTTTTGTCTGAGGAAGCCATTCTTGGGGATTTAATTTACACCATTAGAAACAAGTTGGGATTTTTAGGCTGGAGATTGTATATGAGACTGGATGATTATCACGTTACACGTTTGGTGGTATTTCACCTTGCTGTACCTGATGATTAGGAGTTATAGCTTCATGGATAGAGAAACATACATCTCAGTTTGGCTTAGAGATTATTCTGAGTGATGCAGAATGTGCCAGATCTGTTGCTTTGGTAGGTTTATTTTATTTTAGTCTTATTTCAAGGTATGATCTTTCCACCTCTAAGATGAAATCATAGCAGATGTTGAGCTAATTTAACTGCTTGTAGCTACTGATGGGCATTCTTAATTCAGTTTCAAATATAAAATTACCAACTCTTTTGAGAGGGAATGGCTTCTAACTTGTTCAGTCACTGTAATTTCCTCAGAATAGAGCATGAAATAATTCATTGTTGAGTAGTTGACTCATTGTGCTGATTGTATGCTGCTTATGTAAAGTCACCTTACCTCAGGCTTTTTCTAGACTTAAGTAGCTTTGTAATTTCCTTTGACTTTTTTGTCCTCTACCATTTTTCTCTCTGGGCTTCTCCTCACCAACTCCAGCTGACTTGCAGATGTGGCATCATTTTTAGGCTGCACAAACTCAGTTTATACAGCAGAGATGCTAGCTCGCCAGTCAGCCTGTTCAGTTGTTTTCCTTTTGAAGTCTTCCCTTTTTCCTACTCTTCAATTAAAAATCAAAATAAAAAGTTGCTTTGCTTCCTCCTCCTTCCCTTACCCTTTCTGCACAATATTCTGTTTTCTTCCTCTGTATTCCTTGTAGTCTACTTGAATTCAGACTTCAGATAAACAATTTGAAAGTGTGGAATTTCTTCCTCTGAACTCCTGTGTATTCAACTCTTACCCATTTTTTTTCCTCCTACGCAAATGTAGCTTATCTCCTCTTATAGATGGTTGGCTCCTGTGCTATGCTGTCACACCACTTATTTTTCTCTCTTTGCCCCTACATTCCTTCCCTGCCTTTTCTGGTCCACTTTTTGGTCTCTTGGCTCCCATCTGTTCTGCTCACCCAAGGGAATCTCATCTTTACTAGAGCTTGTTTTGTTAGTTTTGGGGTGTATTAGGACAAGAATCTTCCTTTATTTAGCCCTTTTCTCACCTCCTGTTGTCCACTTAGGATACTGGGACAGTTAAAGCTTGATGTGAAAATAATGTAGTAATGTTCTTTTATTTTCTTCTTTCCTGTATGTAGACATGCTTCTCCTGCTTTCTGTCCCTTCATTTCTCCTTCATTCTTGACACCTCTTCAGAATCGGTGCAGGCACTGTTCAGTTGGAACAGGTTGAGAGCATACTCAAAGTAGAAGATTGCTGGCTCCTCTTAAAAAGCATGTTTAGGAAATTGTGGTGATGTAGTACAACTAACATGCGAAGCGTAACATTTAGCAGTTGCTTCTTTTAGGTCTTAGGTTGGTTTACTTTCAGCTGAAAACAATGAGATGTTTGACTGGTATTATCTACTTCTTCACCAAGAATCAGATAGTGTTCTCTTGCGCTATCCCGTTTTCTTCATTTCTGGTAATTCTGATCTGTCTTCTGTGCCTTACTTGCCCATCTCTCTAACTGGACTATAAACAAACATTAACATCTTAGACAACTGCTTACCTCCACCTGCCACACTTCATTCTTTTCTGCTTGACACCCTCTCACATGTTGTTTTGTTTTAATGATTGAAGTTACTGGTACATAAATCCTTTAAAACCAAAACAAATAACTATTGCTGCCAGTCAGCTGTTTTATTCAGTCTTCTTACTGGTTACATCTCACGTGCTGCATCAATTTCATGTTTTCTGTGCTCATTGTTAAGGGAGGGATACAATGCAGTTTTGGGTTCTGTTGTGCCATTGCTAATCTGAATTGTTATGTGAAAACCTCTATAGTTATTATTATTTCAAAATACTTGGTGGTAGTATGGCAAAGACATTTTTTTGGGTTGTTGTTTGTTTTTTCTGCTGGCAGAATCTTGTTCTTCATACCTTGTTCATAATGTTCATAACCTGGGAAACTGAAAGCCTTCTTTTGTGGCGTCCACCCTACAGAGTCAGCAGGCACTGCAGTCTGTGCAAGGTGTGGCTAGCTGCACAACCCTTTTTGTGAATCTAAGTGATACTTTGCAACAAAAACCTAGCCTGAGTTTCTTGCTGGGCTTGTTAAATGGATGGCTGATCACCTTTTCTCTTAACTGTGATGGGTCCTGACTACATTTAATACTGTGTTTTCTTTCTCCTTCCCATTCAGACTGCATTATGTATGGGTGATTCCGGTTCCGGAGAAGCCTCACTGGGGAGAGGGGGGTAGGCTGTTCTACAGAAGAGTATGTGTACTAAGGGTACAAGGACTTTTAGATGGCTAAGATTAAAATGCCTAAAGAACAGAACATTCTCTTGGTTTCATGTTTAAGATGCTATGAGAATCAGGCAAAGTATGGTTTCCTGGCAGCCTAGCATTAGGGGTTCACCGCTTATTTTTATATATTGAACATCTATAAGCTTTTATCCTCTTAGATGTGATTCTTTTTTTTTTTTTTTTTTTTTCCCCATAAGAGTAATGTTTTGGTCAATGCCTGACAGTGTGCAGCAGTGCATTGTTTTTCTTCATAAGCTGCCCTGCTTCAGCTCAGTTTTGCACGTGGCTGAATGTATGATCCTTTTTAAGTGTAGTGGTGCTGGTGTAATGCTTTTTCCAAGTGTGTGACACTAATGGCTCACCTCTCATGCCTCTGGCACGCATTGGAACCACTCTGCTTCTCTCCTGTACTGTAGTCTAGTGTTAAGATTGGAATAGTAAAGGGAAACATAAAAGGAATGTAGACAGTCAGACCTGGATAGGCTAGAGATCATATTATTTACAGGACTGCCTGGGTCAGCAGACAAGCGTTCATTTCTGCCCCTTCCTCCCTCCCCTCCAAAAAAGTCACAGGTTCTTCATTACAAATTCTTGGAGTCTTAACGTCCCAAACATACTAGAGATACAGACAAATCATGTGGCTCTTTTGGCAGTTGTAATGTACTTTGAATTTGAAAGCATTCTTTCCATGTGTGTATATATATTAAAAATTTCTCATAAGCCCAAGGCAGAAGTTGAGCATGAATTAAAAAAATCTGTTTCATTTGGGCCACTCTTTGATGAAACTGTTTAAAATGCAGCTTTCTGTTACATCTGCTGTTCAATCCTGTTGCAATGTTGCCCGCCTGGAGAATGAGATCTCAGGAGGCTGCAGTTATATGTGGTCTTGTAATTGCTAAAGTGAATTGGAAATACTGAGCTACTTCTCACTGCATATCCTGCTTTCGTGCTAGCTATGTTTTCCCTTACTGTCTACTATAAAAGTTTCATAACAGAACTCTGTTGAAATAATCTAAGTTGGGAAAATTCCTTACGTATTTTAGTTAAACTGGATCAGACTGCTGGATATACATTTAAAAGCCATTGATTTGCCAGCAAATTCAGGAAAAAAGCAACATTTAGCAAGGATGAAATAAATGGCTAGGCATCAGTCTTTCTCTTGGCTCTGTGGCTGATGGAAGAATCTATGTATATGTGTATAGTGCCATCATCCCTAGCAAATCCAAGGAAAACATGTGTTTCGCCTTTTTTACAAGACTGAGCCAGTCCAAAAATCTGTGTTCTGTAGGTTTCTTTCTGATTTACAACCATCCTAATGCAAACAAATAAGTAAAAGTAGCTGTGTTTTGAAGATGTAAACAGCATCTGATATTAGCTCTTCTATGGTGAAGAACAAATATATGTCATTAGATGCATTTACAGTGAAGAAAGATAACGTCAAAATCTTAAATGTGTCAGAAGTACTTCAAGTATAGAAAGTATGGTAGCATAAAAGTTTCTTCCCAAAGACTGAATCGGTCATCAAATTTGAGTATAAGCATACACTTTGCTCCTTCAAGAGTTGTCTTGTAGTGGAGTGGAGGTGCAGGTGGCTTGCACCATATCTCTGAGGATCATGCTGGAGTACCTGGGAGAGGAACAGCTAGCCTACACTAGAGATTTGAGGGAGCTGGTTAAGGTCCACCATCCAACTAGGATGTGTGCTGTTTCCTGAACACTGCTTATGCAGATAATTGGTGGTCTTTTACCTCTTTAGTGATGCTCCTATAGCATCTACCATTGGTACTGGGATTCTATGCCTGTTCCATTGAGCAGGTGGAGTAGAGTTGCAGTGGGCCTTTCCACAGAACTTTCAAAAACAGCTCAGTGGTTAGTTGCAGAGTTTGAATAATGTGAAAGAGGTAAAGAAAGCAAAATGAATTGGCTGTGACAAAGAGTGCAGGCAGGTTTGTAAGAGTATCTAAAAGAAAAGTTGTGGATGCCCCATCCCTGCAACTGTTTGAGGCTGGGTTGGATGGTGCTTTGTGCAACCTGGTCTAGTGGGTCCATGGTAGGGGAGTCAAAACTATATAATCTTTAAGATCCCTTCCAACCCAAATGATTCTGAGATTCTATAACTCTCCCATGTTCAGCAGTTGAGTAGGCAGGTTCTTTGCTCTTGCATTGTCTGGACCTTGGTTCTTCTGTATAGTTACTATCTCATGGTTTGCTGTGCATGTCAGTGTTCTAGAAATACGTTTATAATAGAATGCTGAATGGCTGAATTATAGCTTCTTAGGGTCTGCTATTCTGCAGTGTTGGGTGGTGGTGATGACTGTGGTGCCTTTAAGCATGAAAGTTTGTTCTGTAACCTAGTGCAATGGTTCTCAGACTTTTTAGATTAGGATCCCTGGAGCAGTTTGGCTCTTCCTCTTTATTGAGGAATGTCATGTTGCCTGTGAATTTCCCTTCATATTGGATTGATGTTTAAACATTGTGCATCTCATGTGGTTTGACACTGGTAAAGGGAGAAGAAAGAGGCTGGAAAAGAATTAAGTTATATGAAATTGTTTTAGAGGTGTTTGTGCTTTCTCTCTCCTATGTGTTCAGATACTGTTGACCTGTATTTCCCTGTTTTGAAAACCAATGGTATCACGCATTCAGCAGAGAGACTGGTGGTTTTCCTGAGATTGTGGGGAGCAGGTGCTACATAATGAAGAGGGGCAGAATACCAAAACTGAGCCTCTTACGCTTTAGGGGGAAGATAAAAGGAAAAAAAATAGTCTCATTCTTCCCCATAACTCCATGTTAAAAAAGAAATACTCTTCTTCCCTATTCCCTTCCCTTCTGGCCAGCAATCACATCTGTTCTTCCAGCAAAACAAAGCTACTTCAACCCAATTCAAAGCACCCATCTCTAGCCACTTTTTCTGCTTTGGTCCTACGTTTTTTGCTAGCATGGGTTTTCCATAACCTATTGTCACACAGTCAGGCACGGATACTTCTGTTGCTGGAGAGCACGTATGAGGCGTGGCAGACAAGTTACTGTTTTCTTCTTTCATGAGACTGCTAACGATGTCTAGAAACACTGACTTCCTCAGCACCTGCGCCTCTCCAAGTCTCCCTTAGAAGCACAAGAGAATTTCACTTAGTGTGGAAGAGCTCATAGGGACATCATCATATTCTTAAATGCTTGATTGTTTTTTTCATTGTCTTACAATACATCCAATAGAATAATAGACAATTTGTTGTTGTTGTGCACTTTCTGTCAGGATGAAGACCCTAAGAACATACTGGGACTACAAGGAAGCTGCATCAAGTTATCAAGAAGCCTGGAAAGTGCTGCGCAGCCAAGCGCTGCTGGGCTGGGTCAAGAATGCCCAGGAATACCTGGAGTTCACATGAGAATAAAAGCAACTGTAAATACATCAAAATGCCCTGAAACCCAGCAGATACCTATGCTACTCAAGGGCCAGTAAAGATGTCCTCTAGTTCCTGTGCTATAAGTAGATAAGACTGAAAAGGAAAGTAAAATCAGAGATCTCTTTGTTTTGGTTGATTTGCACCCTGCCCTGCACTCCCCTCCCCCCTTTATTTATCTGTAGAGAAGAATCACTGCATATTTAGTTCTGAACTGTATGAAACAATGTGCCTTCAAAAGTAAGGAAGCAGTGATGCGAATCATCGTTTTTCTGAGGATATGATTTGTCAGCCATAGTCTGTTGAAATGGAAGTAATGTCAACTGAAATTGAAACAGTAGTATGGAAGAAGGGCTGTCTTTTTAAAACTTTGGTGCTGGTTTTCCTTCTACTCTTCATAATGTTGTGATTGCTTTTGTGTTGCTGGGACAACCCTAATGTATAGTAAGTATTATTTTTATAACTCTTGGCTCTTCTTGTTTGGTGCTTGCAAGAATTTTCTGTCTCCCCACAGAATTTTTTGCTCCTAACTGGAAATAGTAGTTTTGTTCAAGGGTCTTTTCCTGGAAGTAATCCGTATAACTTTCTATTACTAAAAGTAGCCAAAGCAGAATTAAGAGTGCCGGGAAGAAGACTGTCAAATAATACTGTTTGTTATCCTGTGTATCTCTTAATTTCAGGACTTTGCCAGAAACCCCTTCACAGTTGATGTGCTTCTGTGGACAGGAAAGAAATCTCCTGAATTACTTGGTTCGATCTTGTTCAACACTGGGTTTTTATTGGTTGTTTTTGGTTGCTTGCTTGCTTGGTTCAGGGTCTGTTTTTTCTTTTTCTCCAGTGATACGTGGTTCATTAAAAGCAGGGATGCCGTAAGCATTTATGTCAGTGTTTCCTGGCCAAGTGTTCATTAATAGCCTGGCAAAGGTGAAAACACAGTCTTTGCAATCTTTGCCTTTATGCTTTATTACCAATAACATCTGCATGACAAAACAATCCACATTGCTAGCTGGGGGGAGGGAGGGGAACAATGGGTAATCATCCTCAAGCTTTCTGTCCCAATTATTACCTTCTGTGAGTAATTTCAGGACTGTGTCACTGCTACTGAGCATGCTCCCTTTCTGTACTTTTTCTGCTATAACCTACTATTCCTAAAATATTCGGACAATGTAATGGCAGAATGAAAGAAAGTGTTTAATTTGGATTTTAAGAATTCTTTAGTTATTTGAGATTTCTGTTGTTTGGTATCTTACTGTTATTTTGGATTTGAAAAATGGGTACAGAATTTCTCAAAACAGCTTTTACAGCCAACCTACAGAGCTGCATAGGGGACTGAACAGTTGATAGCAGAGATCGTGTTACAGAAGATCTATTTATTGTGGGAATAACAACAAACTTGAATTGTGTGTGCGTAAGCCTATCCGCTTAACTCCAGCGCTGACATTCAGAAAGACCAGTTGAATTGGTGATGGGGAAGACATTACATGTGTTTGTAAAGGGCAGAGGATTATGGAGAACGGTGACTTGCGTTAAGTCATTGGAGGCTGGAAGATGGCCAGCTGCCATTGCAGATAGGCCACTGGGTGAACTGCTAAAGACAAATGGTAGCAGTTACCATCACTGAGCAAATAGCATCCCAAGGGCAGAGTCCTGTAGTTTAACTAAAAAGATAACCGGTAAATTTCCAGGCTCCTGAAATTTGCCTCTGTCCTTCCTTGAAATCTTGCAGAAACTGCTCCTTAACATGCCCAGTTTCCCTTCATTAATCGTCAACAAGGTCTGAAGTGAACCTGCCGACCAGACTGGAATGTTTCCAGTACCTGCTCAGCTGCAATATTAAAATGGATTACATAAAGCTTAGTTGTTCTGCAGTCTTGGCATCAGACTAGTTGTGAGATAAGCAGTTACATGATGTAAATTCATTTAAACTGATGGTTAACAAGGATGAGCAAACAATTGGTAATTGGAACAGCAGAGTTTATGAGGGCAGCAGGATTTCCAAGGCATGTGTAAAATGCTCTACAGAGTGTCTTTTTATCACCCAGATACATGCTTGGCTATCCCAAGCTAGTACAGGGACTGATTGTTCCTATTTGCTAGAACAAAGAAACTGTAATCCCTAATTTGTATGGGATGCCTTTAACAGCTTTGCTGTTGCAGAAGTTATTCTATTCTCAATCACAATAAGAAGGTTGGGCAGACAGCCCGCTCATTTTAAAGGAAGTCAAAAGCAGAGCATAGGAACAAGTACTTGTCCAGGTCTAAATTAAACTACCATCCGTTTGAGCTTGAAGCTAAAATTTCTTGAGACTGTGTGGTAGCATCTTTCTCTCCCTGAAAAAGCAAAGTTCTCATCTTTGCAGTGTGCCTTTACTGCTCACCTCATGCTGACTGGAGCCCTTACTGTTCATAATACGTTCAAAGTAAATGGAAGATGGTTCAAATAATTGTCTGTGGAGAAACAAACTGTGACCCCAGAACAAGGTAGCTTTGTGCTAGTTGTTCACAGCTTTGCAATTAACCTAGTAAGCACAAGAGCAAAGGAAGAGCTAGGGCTGTGCTGCTGTGGGTGGAGCCAGGCTTCCTTCTGACGGTTAGAAACTACTAGATGGTTATGAAACCATGCCTGGAGGAAATGCTTGAGGTATAAGCAGGAAAACATTTGAGTGAGTTACTTAGGAAAAGCTACTGTCAGTAAGAAGGAAAGAAAGGTGTTGAGAGTAAAAGTGGCAACCAAATGCAGTTGAAAGGTTCTTCCTTAGAGTGTAACTATCCTGAGAATCTGATAGCATCATTACAAGCGCATTGCAGCAGTGGTGGTTTACGCGAAATAATTTTTGAGGAAAGACCATCTAAATTCAACTAGTGTTTGTTTCTTTAGATGACGCTTCAAGTAAGCTTAAGGCTATATAGAAATGTTACTGTAAGAATAGTGAGATGTTTATTCAATTTCTTCATTATTCAGAAGTGCTCAGAGGGTGGTGATTGGCAGCACAGAGTCCGTCTGGAGACCTATGACTACTGGTGTTCCTCAGGGGTTGGTGCTGGGTCTGGTCTTGTTCAACATTTTCATCGATGACCTTGATGAGGGAATAGTGTCCACCCTCAGCAAGTACGCCGATGATAAAAAGCTGGGAGGAGTGGCTGACACGCCAGAAGGCTGTGCTGCCATTCAGCGAGACCTGGATAGGCTGCAGAGATGGGCAGGAAGAAACCAAATGAGGTTTAACAGGACCAAATTTGGAGTCCTGCACCTGGAAAGGAACAACCACATGGATCAGTACAGGCTGGGGGAGAAGGGAGAAGTACAGGCTCTTAGGAGAAGGACCTGGGGGTCCTGGTGGACGACAGGTTGACCATGAGCCAGCAGTGAGCCCTGGTGACCAAGAAAGCCAATGGGATCCTGGTGTGCATTAAAAGGAGAGTGGCCAGCAGGTCAAGGGTTGTGATCCTTCCCCTCTACTGTGCCCTAGTCAGGCCTCACATGGAGTACTGTGTCCAGTTCTGGGCTCCCCGGTACAAAAAAGACAGGGATCTCCTGGAAAGAGTCCAGTAGAGGGCCACTAAGATGATACAGGGCCTATGGGCTATAGGGTTTCCCCCCTGTGAGGAAAGGCTGAGAGACCTGGGTCTGTTCAGCCTTGAGAAAAGAAGACTGAGAGGGGATCTTTTTAATGTTTACAAATATCTTAAGTGTGGGACAAAGAGGGATTTGGCCAACTTCTCGGTAGTTTGTGGAGACAGGACAAAGGTCAATGGCCACAAAATGGAGCCCAGGAAGTTCCACACCAACATACAAAAGAATTTCTTCACAGTGAGGATGAAGGAGCACTAGAACAGGCTGCCCAGGGAGGTTGTGGAGTCTCCTTCTCTGGAGATATATGAGACCCGTCTGGACGCCTACCCGGGTAACCTGCTCGAGGGAACCTGCTTTGGCAAGGGGGTTGGACCCAATGGTCTCTTGAGGTCCCTTCCAACCCCTACAATTCTGTGCTTCTGTGATTCATTCAGTGTATAGACTGAAATGCCTTCTCAGTCCTTAAGGGTTAACAGAAAAGACTATATGGGACCCAGTGTTCTAGACAAACTGCTTTTAATCAATTTACAAGACACACTGTCCTCTCTAAAGGAGAGGTATGCAGTTCAAAAGAAAATCTTTTTCTTGACATTTCAAGTACATTTGCAGATGTAAAGGAACGTATCTGTTAGAGCCTTTATCTCTGCATTCTCTGGGATTACTTGGGTACCTGGGCTTCTAAAACCAAACTAATTAAAAATTACAGAGAAGTTAAGAGAGTAATTATGTTTGTTTTTAGAGGCTTATGAGGGGTATTCCAAAAGTCACATGAATCATAACATTGGCAATAAAACCTCATTTTTCCTTGTTTTGGTTAGATATATTTGTGCTAGCATGTAATTAGTTTTCTTGTGCAGTTGTGAGGGCTAAGGTACGTTTTCTTATTAACAGCTAGCAAAAAAAGATAACCACCAAACTTAATACTGTAGACAAACTGTGACATTTCAGCTCAAAGAAAACATTTTTCAGCAGAAAAATGTATTAAAAATCACAGCTGCAACCACTCTAAATTTGAATCAAAATGTTTTGGAGTAAATGGTAATAGTAAGTCCATAGAAAGGGACGGAACGCATTCTGGAAAGAAACGGACGGAATGTTAACTAAGGCATTGCTATACATTGCAGTACTATTTCAAATAATGAAAGGCATACTGAAATTAACTGCACATTCTCAGATGTATTAAGCACATACAGCACTGCTACCGTGACAAGTCCAAATAATACTGTAGTATCAGTGTTTCATAAGCTCCTATCTCTTCAAATGCGGAGTCATTCTGCCAGCACCTCTAAAACCTGTAGTGCTGAACACAATTCCATGCATAAGGTGGCTTCATGAGAATTTTAGTCTAATATGAATTTGATTTAAGCTTACAGAGTGGTAACATTTCCAATGTGTCTGGAAACACTGTAAAAAATAAACTCTTCTACACCATTTAGCATGAAAATCAAGTGATACTTTTATTAAGAACCTAAATCGTAATTAGTGATTCCTTGCTGATTCACAGACTCCGGAGCAACGCTACTCTTCCAACCCGGTGTTGTCTTTTCATATCAGAGCATGAACTCCAGTACTATGCACTTACATGTGGTTTTGTTTGTTTATGCAGTCTTGTAGTTCAGAGCCACAAGCTTGCCTCTGCCTCTTAAGTAGAGGTAGTCGTGTAGCTATGGTAAGCCAAATTGGAAGGAAGTTGAGAGCCTCATGAGTAACAGCTTTTTTGGTTTTATGGCAAACCTTTCTGTTTTTGCTGTGCCGTGCCACATGCTTGAGCGAAAGTGCTCATAAAGTATAGGAACAGATCTTGAACTCTTTATCTTGCATGCAGCATTTCTAAGTCTAGCTGTCCATTTCAAGCAAATTAAAGCTATTTTTTCACATACTTGGTTCTGTAAATTCCTTACACTACCTACCAAATTTTTGGTTGGAAAATACATGTATATTTATGTAACTAACTGTAACACAACCACTACTGTTGTTTTTTTTTTTTAAAGCTGCTCATGCAACTGTTTTAATCTGAACTCCTTACCAGTTATTTCTCTCTTGGCCACAACTTCATGGACAAATTATTCCTTCCTGTTCTTCAGCTCTCTGGTTTTCTATTTGTATCGTTCCTTCTTCAAGATGCCCTTTCCTTATATGCTATACTTTTTTTCACCTAGGTCCTGCATTCCAAAACCCAACAGTATTTATTCCTCCGCTTATAGCCTGTGCGCTGGCCTGGCTTTTAAACTCCTGATTACATGTAATAGTGCTGAATCTTTTGGTCTTAAGAACTAACAGATAGCTTTTTGTTTATTCCTTCTATCATCAGCAGCATCCCAAATGCTGAGAAGCAGTACAATATCTAGTAAATAATGTAAGCAGTTGTATGCTATCTAGTGAATGATATATAACTGTGGCCAAAGTGAAAGTAAACAAATAACATCACTGTCTGTTTGTGGTAGGAATTTTTATTGTACTTTGTTATTTGAGAAAGGAGAACATACTTCCTTGATTCAACATGATCAGCATCTTGCTACTGCTTAGGATAACCTAGCAAATCCAGTGTTCCCAATACTAATTCAATGTTTTTATCTTTCATAAATTAACTCCTTAAAACAGAATAAATGTGCATTCTTTTCATGTTCTAGTAGCTCCACTACTTTGCTTTATTATTTAATCAATGCCATTAAATGCATCCCCTAAAGAAGTGAGGCTCTGCAAATCCACAGCCATGAGAAAAAAACACACTTTTTTTTTTTTTATAATTTAACAGTCTAATAAAACAAGACCTATAGATACATTAGGAAATAAATCAAGTTACAAATACATGTATATAGAAGAAACCTACGTGGATGTCAGAACAGAAAATGATCAGCTATTTACAAGATACACAGCAGGATGGTATAGTAGCCAAGACCCAACATTCAGAAACCAAATGTGTTCTCTCCACTGTAGGCAACATACAAGAATCCATCTTCATCCTTCTCCTTCTCATAAAGTTGTCCCATAGTTAAGCTTGAAGAGGGAAAAATGAAACAGCTTGCTTGGATCACGACAGTTGCAAATGGTAACAGAATCTCACATAAAGATTAATAAAAGCTAAAATTAAGTCTTATGTATAAATTAAAACACACGCACACACACAAAAAAAAAAAAAGTTGACTCCTGATTTCACAAAATGATCCTGGGCTCCCTGCAGGACACCTAGATTTCTGTTTCTTGTGTACCTAATAAGTACATCTATGAAAATGCTTCCTTATTTTTATTAGGAATTACTCACTGGATGTATTTCAATTTCTGAATTGTATGTTATTGATGCTGTGACTAATAGCAAGATTAAGAGCCTGGTAGCATCATCCTTCAATGCAGCTGAACTGAAACCTTGCTGCTTGTGTGAAGAACCTAATTTCTCTCTCCATATACTGTAGTCTTGAATGTTCAGATGGTCTTAAGTTCACCAAACTTATGCTGCTTGGACTGTTTCTCCGAGGTCCAGGTTGTTTGGAGGAGTTAAAGCTTTGTCTTCTGTATTGTTAAAAAGTGATGACTTAAAATAGTGCTATTACTAAAATGTGTGGGCAATAAATTCCATGCTAGCTAAAAGCTAGTGTTTTTTTCAGTGGATAAAATTTTGAATGTCTGGACTATTTTTTTTTTTTTTTTAACAGGATAGGCATGTGGCCCTTCACAGTTTAAGTAGTCTTTAGTGGGATGCTTTACTGTGAAAAACAGTAACAGAACCAAGCAATTACTTGGCCAGTAAATTGTTCCAACTATCTGTGAACCACAGATGAAACAGGCAGTTGACTTCAGTCAGGTGCACAAGTGGTGCTGCTTCTGCTCACCTTTGACTTCCCAAGATTGTTTGAGAAAAAACTAGTGAACTGGAAGATGCAGACTGAATGTGAGTGATGGGGAAAACAGTCATGGGTTTTTACCCATAAGAAAGGGATGCCACATGAGAGGAACTGGAGAGAGTTGCAGGCAATACTAGAAATAGAAGGAAATTGGAAAATAGTAGATAAACTTCTGGATGAGGAGAGAAGAATGGCAAGAGTTAGTGGTCTATGCAATAAATTTGTCCTACAAGAGAAGTAGCCATTGATCAGTAAGATTTTTATCTGCTAACAAAAGTTTACATTTTCCCATTAGCTTGAAGCTTCAGCGCCCTGTATTTCCAGCAGAGATGAGAGATCTCATCATTAATGTGAGATTAGATAATGTGCTGTTTCTTTTCCTTTCCTGTTTGTTGCTAGCAATTGTATAGCACTAAGAAGATGGCACTAATGCATTCCTAATGCTCCCAGAAGAGAGAGCATAGAAAAAGGTTCACAGGTCCCTATTGTGTATCATGAATTAAATAAAAATATTTCTAGCTGAGTCTGGACAAGTTACCTGGGAGTACTGTTACAAAGGTAAGGGTTAGTAAGAAAAATGCTGCATCTAAGCCACATAATGTTACATGCTATTCCTTCAAATATTAAAATAGCTTGTATAGTAAGTAGCTGCTGCTTCTACATATTATTCTGTATGTAGCAGGTAACCATTGCAACTTATTCCAATACAAAAGCAATGTGAAAAACCTTTCTACAGTCATTTTGCATTTCATGCTTATATAAAAAAAAAATATAGTGTCATTTCTTTGTGAACTGACAGAGGCAGGTTAATGTTTTTTTCAGAATAATTTATGGTGTTTGCTTTTGAGCACTTAACATGCAACCTTTTTGTTATACTGAGGATTATTTGCCATTGATGATATCAGTGTTGTTCCTACGTTCAACCAAAGATATAATGCCAGAGCTTACCCTCTTGCCATGAAAGTATTGATAATACATTTTGTAGTCACCTTTCCTTTAAGCCTAGCTTGAGAAACAAGATATTTATCACATATGAGGGGGGGAGGGAAGCAGTGAGATTTAAATTGTAAATATGTGCCTTCTAAAAATCACCAAATAAGCCTCAAAAGGAGTTAATGTCCCTCTGATATGGTTCTGAATACCAAGTGAACAGCCTCTTACCTAGACTGCGGGACAGTCTTATCTACAAAGAGGAATATTGCCTTCTCGGAGGGCAGCTGAATCCTCTTCCTGATGATCCACATGAACTGGGCCACAGTGATGTCAGATGGAACTAAGTACTTCCTCTTGTCAATATCAACAATCTGAGATCCTGAGACCTTCTCCACTATGACCTGTAAAATATAAGCGTGAAAGTGAGGCTTTTCTATGAACAGAAGGCTTTGATAAATCACCTGCTCTAACCAAAATCTATCCTCTTTTTAGTTTAGAGATGTTACTCCTTGTGCTGTTACTGCACTGCTTGACAGAGAGTCCTTCCCCAGCTTTCCTGCAGCCACTGGAGGGCTGCTATAGGGTCCCCCCAGAGACTTCTGTTCTGCAGGCTGAACAAATCCAGCTCTCCCAGCCTGTCTTCACAGGAGAGATGCTTCAGCCCTCTGATACAACCTCGTGGCCCTCCTCTGGTCTCACATATTCCTTCCAAATGTATTGGAGTCATGAAAAAATCAACAAGACTGCAGTACTGGTAAATCAGCAGTGGAAAGTGATATGGAGGACCCAGGGAACTACAGGCCTGACCTCGGTGCCCGGAAAGGTGATGGAACAGGTCGTCTTGAATGCAATCACACAATGTAGGTGGGACCACCGGAGGATCAGGCCTAGTCAGCATGGGTTCATGAAAGGCATGTCCTGCATGACCAACCTCATCTCCTTGTATGACCAGGTGACCCAGCTGGTGGATGAGGAAAAGCCTCTTGATGTAGTCTACCTAGACTTCAGCAAGGCCTTTGACACAGTCTCCCACAGTATTCTGGAGAAGCTGGCAGCCTATGGCTTGTACAGGTATACTCTTTGCTGGGTTAAAAACTGGCTGGATGTCCATGCCCAGACGGTGGTGGTGAATGGAGTGAAATCCAGCGGGAGAATGGTCACCAGGAGTGATCTCTTGTGGTCAGTGTTGGGGCCCATCCTCTTTAATATCTTTGTTGATGATTTGGATGAGGGAATTGAGTGCACCCTCAGGAAGTTTGCAGGTGACACCAAGTTAGGGGGAAGTGTCGATCTGCCAGAGGGTAGGAAGGCCCTGCAGAGGGACCTGGACAGGATGAGTCAATGGGCAGAGGCCAATGGGATGAGGTTCAACATGGCTCAGTGCCAGGTTCTGCACTTTGGCCACAACAACCCCATGCAGCGCTACAGGCTTGGGGCAGAGTGGCTGGAAAGCTGTGCAGCAGAAAAGGATCTAGGGACAATGATAGATGCTCACCTGAACATGAGTTGGCAGTGTGCCCAGGTGGCCAAGAAGGCCAAGGGCATCCTAGCTAGTATCAGGAATAGAGTAGCCAGCAAGACCAGGTACGTGATTGTCCCCTTGTATTCGGCTCTGGTGAGGCTGCACCTCGAGTACTGTGTTCAGTTTTGGGCTCCTCAGTACAAGGACATCAAGGTCCTGGAACATGTCCAGAGAAGGGCTACAAAGCTGCTGACGGGTCTGGAACACAAGCCCTGTGAGGAGCAGCTGAAGGGATGTGGGATTGTTTAGTTTGGAGAAGAGGAGGCTCAGGGGAGACCTTACTGCTCTCTACAACTGCCTGAAAGGAAGGTTTAGGGAGCTGGGGGTCAGCCTCTTCTCACAGGTAACTAGCAATAGGACTAGAAGGAATGGCCTGAAGTTGCGCCAGGGACGGTTTAGGTTGGAAATTTAGAGACATTTCTTCTCAGAAAGCGTAGTCAGGCATTGGAATGGGTTGTCCAGGGAAGTGGTGGCGTCACCGTCCCTGGGGGTGTTCAAGGAAAGGTTGGACCTGGTGTTTAGGGACATGGGTTAATAGGTGATATTGGCAGTAGGGTGATGGTCTTGAAAGTCTCTTCCGACCTTAATGATTCTGTGATTGTGAAGTCCACTCACTCACTTTGTACATATGCTGCTTATTTTGTCTTTGTCACTATCTCATACACAGAAAGTGGCAGTCATTGATTGAAATTTTGTGTTACATAGAACTGTAGTCTGCAAGGAGCATTCCCTATGCTCTTTTAAAATGTTATATGATAAAATAGTAATCCGCAAACCAAGAAGTAAAGGTTTAATACATACACACCACTTCTACCCATCAAACTTAACTGTCTCCTCTGAACAAAGCCCCAAGTCATTCCTAACACATGACAGAACTGATTGCCTTGATATGGAATATAGCAAAAGGGCAAAAAAAAAATAAAATAAAAAAGTCATCAACACTAAAGCAAAAAACAAACAAAAAAATCAGTACTAAGGTAAGAGGGAGAACCACCAGCCTAGTCTAGAATCTAATGTTTTTGACTTCACCTGCTGTTCACAATCCTAAGATGCCAAAATGTCTCTTAGGCTTCTATGTAAAGCATAACTTGATTCACTATTTTTTAAGTATTTTGTATTTATCTGTGCAGTGTACTGCACCATCACAGAATATGTACCAATATCATCACACATGTACCAGGATCTCAGAAACTGTCATGCTAAGTAGAGCAGCAGCCATACTGTAGATAACTTAGTGCAGAGCTGAAGAGACCATGTTATATCTGAATGTAGTCAAAATTCTGATAGAGTTGCAGTGTAAATTGTATAATGTAAGGTTCTAGTTTGCCATAGATCCCATGGTTTGTTTTTTTTTTTTTTAAAAAAGTGTTTTGCTGCACAGCTTTTGAATTGTCATCCACACTGTCTGGGTTTGCATAATTAATCTGGCAATAATTATTCACCTCCCACAGTTAGGCACTAGGCATTTTAGCCAGGCTGTATGATGAGTCTAGGCAGAGAAAGGAATGCCTGCAGCGTGCCCTGGAGTACCAGTTAGTCTGCCAATGAAGCCAGTTGAGTGCTCCACCAGATTAGCAGAAATGTGCTGTGATGTGATCTTGTCTGTATGCTTCTGACATTCTAAACTTAAACTGATAAATGATCCAGCAGTATATGTTACGTATGATATTATCAACAATACGATTACAGCATCAGTTGGATGAAGTTACAGGATGACAGGGAAGCCATACTAATGAAATGTTGGTTTTAGCTATGTATGAGTTATATATGAATAAGAGCCAGATGGGATACATAGACTTGGAAAAAAAGATGCCTATGTTAATCACCATTTTAGAATGTCTACAGACTCAGGTTTGCAGTAACATACTGATATTTTTCACTGGACAGCAGAAAAAAAAAAAAAAGTTTTATTCTGAATATGCGTAACTGCACTTTAGAGCATACAGTTTGTTCTACCTTATTATTGTTGTCTCACTGATGCTATTCTCCTGTGTTACACTGAACTGACATTACACTATCTTACTTCATATGTTAGGAAGTTAAGAAATTGACCACAGGAAGGCAAGACAGCAAGGTGGTCACAAACAAAGCAAAAAGCAACATATGGGAGGAAGGTGAATTAAGTATAACTTATGGAAAGGACCTGAAGAATGCAGTATGTGGGGAAACAGGGCTGACAAGAGGTTGCTGTGCCTCCGTTGCTTAGCTCTGCACTCCTCATTGCTACAGCATACAGTTAAGGCTCGAGTAAATTTACAAAATACACTATGATCTGGAGAGGGTTCTTTTATTTGGTGCTGTCTACAGAAACAGGATGGTACAGTAGGTGGCCCTTGCAATTTAGTACATGGGAAGGGTGAAGAAGACCAAGACCAGACTGAAAGGAGCATTCAAGCTTTAACATCTGATACTTTAAAAAAAGAGATTGCAATAATCTACCAGGCATTTTAGTTTTACAATGCAGAAGCTGTCGTAATTGGAAGTCAAGGCTATTGGTGAACTGCTTCTAGTAAAACTTGCAGATACCTCTAACCCTTGGATCATGTGATGCCCAGGCAAATTTAAAATAGCAGTGCTTAAGAAGCATGAGTGTCTTTTCAACTCCCATTTTATTTCTAAAGGGTCCAGGCTAGGACAGGGGCTATTCATATGGTATCTCAATACAGCTTAAGATGTTTGAGCTACTGAAATATCTACAAATCCATGGAGCCAGAGACAGCAGCTGAGAACTGCTCTGAA
Source organism: Aythya marila (assembly GCF_965140915.1). Taxonomy (NCBI): domain Eukaryota; kingdom Metazoa; phylum Chordata; class Aves; order Anseriformes; family Anatidae; genus Aythya; species Aythya marila. The sequence continues at coordinate 21,736,770 of NC_139053.1, forward strand.
GGTCAGAACCCTCTGACCTACATCATTCTGGATGCAGACTACAGACTGGAAAGAAGAAAACATGCATTAAGTCTGAAAAACACTTTTGATCACTAAATGCAAAAGAATGTATATTTGATACCAACTACTTTGTAAAAGTTAGGTGTCTCAATCTGAAACATCATGCAGATTTTTTTTTATTTTCCTAGACAAAGCATCACAATGGACTTTGAGGTTTAATTCTTGTATCTATTTACACATTGCCATCCGTTCTCGATAAAGTATCACGTAATTCTGACTCATACTATGAGTTCCAATGTCTCTCTTTTTCCTCTAGGGTCGTGAAAGATATTCTGGAAATGCGCAAAAGTATACCTGTAAAGATATATGGTTATTAGCATGCTACAGTCTGTATTAGGTAGTTGGCCAAGTGGAAAATAGCAAGGATTGGATGAGCTTGCCAGACTACAACTGGAGAAGATGCTGTGACTAGGTTTGATTCAGAAAGAGGGAAAGGCAAAATGGTTAGAGGTCTTATCTCTGGTCTGTGCTGTCTACTGGCTAAGGTACTTACGTAGAGGTCAGACAGGAATGTCATTAATTGGCATGTGATCAGATGGAATGTGGAAATTTTACTCTCAAGTATATTAGTTGAGAATGTGAATGTGTTGCTAGATGTTACACAAGAGCATGAAGTATGGTCATTTCACTGACTGAAACATGATAAAGGGGGTTACAGAGTGAAGAAAAGTTATTTGCTATTTAGCAGGCAGCAAGTATTAATGCAGAAAGGAAAAGTCACCACTTGCAATGGCTTTTCAAACAACAGAGTTTACATGAGGTAGGTTCAAGATCAGATTGCTTACAGGTGGATATTAAATAAGGGGAAAATTACAAAACTCATCTAGCCATGATGGATGACTGTCAAGGTGTAATAATTTATTCTCTCCCTGGCACAGAATAAAATCTTCAAGAGACTGAAAGCATAGGGTCTTTACTGAGAATATAATTGCTATTCGAAGAAACCAGGACACTCATAAACCATAGACACGTGGTGAGCATTCAGAAAGTCAGGCACTGTTGCTTACTTGAGAATACGTGTAGGGGTAGAGGAGGGAATGCTGAATTAGTTAAATGTGTTTGGAGCCTCTTTAAAACATCTATGTCACAAAATGGAAGATGAATACACAAAAGATGAATTTACGTAGTAGGATCTGGTCAAAGAAGAGAAGGCAGGATGGGAACAGCTTATCCATCTTCGCCTCTAAGTACCGGAATGAAGATGGCTTGGTTACTCACCGGGACACGGTCAGGGTATTTGGCTCGGATTTTTGCTGACTCGACGCATCTGTGCTCTGTGAACAAAACTCGTAATTAGTCATTGGGATGGTAACAGTATCTATCACCGGTGTCCTAGGCAGAGCCAGCAGCGCTGCAGACATGGGAGCCGGTGGGGGCTGCGGCCGTCCTGCCTCCCTGCGACGAGACCCCAGCTACTCGGGGAGACCGTCCCCGGTTACCGCGCCAGCCTTCGGCGAGGGCCGCAGGGGGCTGTCCGCCCAGAGCCGCGACGACCGGCTCGGGGGCTGCCCGGGGTGTACCGAGTCGGGAGGACCGGGGCAGATGGCGACGCAGGAGACGGGGCGGCGCAGGGCCGCCGGCGGGCAGCACCGGGCCCGGGCCCGCCCTTACCCAGCGCGTGGTCCTCCTTGAACATCCACTTCATGGCGCGGGCCGGGCAGGAAGCGGAGCCGGCGGCGGCGAGGCCCGAGTGCGGGCGGGCAGGGACTCGTGGCGGGCGGCGGGGCCTGTCGCTGTCACGGTCCCTGTCACAACAACAACAGCCGCGGCTCGGCAGGCGGGACTTCCGGTCGGTTTCCTAGCAACCGCCCGAAACGCAGCGCTTCCGGCCCAGCGCTGGCGGCCGGAGCAGTCTGAACGCCGAGTTCCGAGGCGTTCCCGGGGCGCTGGAGGTCGCGTCCCGGGTCCCGGGGGTCCCGGGGGTCCCGGTGCCGTGGCAAGCGCCCTCGCCCGCGTCCCGCTCCTGTCGCCGGCTGCAACGAGCCGTCCCGGAGCGCGCGAGCCCAATGCTCATTGGCTGCTGCGCCCGTTCCTCCTCGGCGCCCCGGCGCGCTGATAGGCGCTGCGTCCCGTCAGTCCGGCGCCTCGCCGTTGCCGCGGTGAGGGCGAGGGCTGCGGGCGGGCGGGCGCCCGATGGCGGGCGTGGAGCTCTTCTCGCACCCCGCGTTCTACACTCGCTACCGGGCCGGGCTCTGCTCCGCCGCTGCGCTAGCGCTGCTGCTCATCGCCGTGTTCACCTACGTGCCGCCGCTGCTAGTGGCCTACCGCAGCCACGGTGAGCGCCGCTCGGCCCCGCGCGGCCCGGCCCGGCCCGGCGCTGAGGCCCCGCGCTGTGTCTGCCCGCAGGTTTCTGGCTGAAGCAGGGCGCGTACCGTGAGCAGCCCACTGTGCGGTTCCGGTACGAGGTGCTTTTCGTGGCCACCACCGGGCCCGGCCCGGGCAGCTTCTTGGCGTGGAGCACGTTCCCAGCGTTCAACCGGCTCCAGGAGGACAGATTGCGAGTCCCGTTTCTGTCGGTAGGCGTACCGGGCGGTGCTGGCGGGGACGCGGGTCGCGTTGGTGGTGCCTGTGAGCGAGTGGGTGGGCGCGCACCGCTGCCTTCGAGGAGCAGCAGCAGCCTCGTGTTTTGCACCTCACGGTACGAGTCTCTCGGGACGGGTAGTTTTTAATCAGCTCTTTTTTCTTTTTTTTTTTTTTTCTTTTGTCTTTTTCCTTTTTTCTTTTTTCCCTCTCTGTATGATTTATTGCACTCAGAAGCTTGCAGGGGTTCACTGGTAACCCATGGTTTTTAATGCAGGTATGTGCTTTCAAAAGCCTGAAGTCTCTACTCTGCAAACAAATGTTCCTTCTGGGATTCAACAGTAGCAGTTACTTATCTGTGAAAGCTCTGTTACGCCTCCCTGTTATGTTTGCAGATAGCTGAAGAACTGTGCATTTGTCGCACAGAAGCATAGCAAGTCTTGGCTCCCAGCCAGGGATTGTACAAGGCACACAGAAGCTGATAAGAAGCAAGCTGCAAGGGCAGAAGGCAGAAGCTGTGCATTCGCGCAAGATGTGGCAGAAGATCCATCATGCGTACCAATGCCAGTATACAGGGAAGATTGCTGGAATGGCATAGGGCAGAAGAGTTCTTATAGGGCCTGATGAACTTTCCCTCCCTGGGGAGCACCCAGGGCATAGTGTTACAAACAAAATTTAGGTTTCTTGCTTGTCTCTAGTCTCATGTCTTTAAATTAGATTTTTATTGTTTTTCCTATGGAATCATTTGATTCCTTTTTATGAATATGTTGCAGGTGTGGAGATCTCCTAGACAATAACTATTCTTTGTATTTCTTTTTAACAGGAAGTTCTTAAGCAAACAAGCAAAACCATTCTTACTGCTTCTTTTAGACTAGGGAGGAAGACAAAAATCAAGATGGCAAAATGGATCAGTTACATTTTAAACTGGAGCTTCCGCTACAATCTACCGAGCATGTAGTTGGTGTTCAGCTGATTCTAATCTTTTCCTACCAACTCTATGTGAGCATTTTTTATTTTATTCATTGTGACATATAGGCCCAATATAATATTCCAGCAGTGGTTATGCAAAGCAAGAAAGAATCTTTATGCATTTGAAATTCCTATTCAAAAGATTTATTTTGCTAATATATTTGATTTCCTTCTCTACTGGGTCATTCCTAGTTTCAGTTTGTTCCACTGGTATGGTGGTTGGTGTGTGTTTTGTTGTTGTTCTGTGGTTATTTTTTGTTGTTGTTTTTGAAGCTGTACGTCCTCCTATTGGGTTGTGGTGCAGCATAGAGGATAGATCTACAGTAGTAGAGGTTGGAGGGACAGGCTGCTGCGGCATCCTGAAACTCCATAGGTTTTGTTTGTTTAAGAGCTTTTGAAACAATGATAATAATTTGCCAGGATCATCCATGCCTCATAGCTGAGAGGGGACAAAAAGGTGTCTCAGGGAGACAAGAACGCTTCTGCTGCCATTGTCTCTCTCTCAGGTGTTAGTGGGCTTAATAGCTAGAGGAGTGGATAAAACACCGCTGCACAGAGAAGCCATGGATGCATCCGAAGGCAGCAGTAATGTATAGAATAGAGTTTGATGTAGCCAAACAGATGAGGAACTTTTACTTTAGCTTGTCTGAGGGACTCTTGCTGGCTGCAGGTAGACAAGTTTAGCTAAACTAAACTTTCAGCTGAGCTAAAAAAAATTAATAATCTTAAACCCCTGAGATCCAGAGTAAAAGCCTTTACAGTCCTAAATTTATGTGCTGAAGTATTAGTTTAGTCATTAATATCATGTGGAAAGTTCCAGTAGTCACAATGCCTTTGTTTTACAGTAAATTTGAAATTTTCTTTCAGATTGAATGGCTGATGAGGGCAGAGGAATTTCCTTATCAAGCCCTTATTGCAGGGTATTGGTTTTGATGTCTGAATATTTTAAAGTTTACCTTCAATGAATATGTTTAATTATCTGGCTGCTTTTAACATGTTATAGAAAGTCTTTTTTTTTTTTTTTTTTTTGTCATTAGCCACAAACTGTTGGACTCTGCTGAATTATGTACGGAACTTTTAAAATCAAAGTTAGTTAATCAAGAACTATACTAGTTTATTTTCATATTTCTCACTTGGTCCTCCCTTCTTTAGAATAATGTGATGATCTGAAACCTGGGCATCAATAAAATAAAATCTATGCAGAGGATTTATAGATACAAAGAGTTAGAAAACTGTTTGTGGTTTTGTTTGCTTTTCCTGATTTTTCTTTTCTCATGTTCACTGTTTCAGAGAATGTCAACGCTTGTGATGCAGAGCATGGCTTTTCTTCAGTTTTTTTCTCCTGTACCAGGATCTCAGCTCTATATGAATGGAGACCTGAAACTGAACCAGAGGCAATTACTTAACCACTGTGGACTGGATACCAGATACAATGTGAGGACTTCTTTATTATTATTATTATTATTATTATTTTTGTCTTTTCTCCATTAATTTCCTCCCTTACTAGCACCATAGGTGACACTCTAGTTATTCATACCCGAGGGACCCAAGGAAATGGCTTGAAGCTGCAACGGGGGGGCAGTTCAGGCTGGGTATCAGGAAAAGGTTCTTTACTGAGGGGGTGGTCAGGCACAGGAACAGGCTCCCCAGGGAATGTGTAACAGAACCAAGCCTGCCTCAGTTCAAGAAGCATTTGGACAATGCTCAGACACTTGGTCTGATTTTTTGGGTGGTCCTCTGGGGACTTGATGGACTTGAGTTGGACTTGATGATCTTTGTGGATCCCTTCCAGCTCAGGATATTCTATGATTCTATGTTTGCACAGAGTGGACCGTAGAACTTCTGAACTCTTAAACATTTATTTGTAAGGCTGAAGGGTAGAAGAGAATCTTTTGCCAAGATGTTTAGTGTGACATCTGTGTGCTTTCCTTTCAAGACATGGTTACTTTGCTTAACAAACTCAGTAGGATTACTTTCTTGAAGAGTGGACAAGTAACGTAAATATCTCCTTGTGTCAACAGGTGTCTGTGGTCAATGGCACAAGTCCTTTTGCAGCTGACTATGATCTAACAAACATCATTGCAGCATATCGAGATAGAAATGGTAAGCCTGACTGTACAGCTGCTAATTGCAGCACAGCAGTAGTTAGCATATTGGTAGTTGCTCTTAGAGGATTTAAATTCTGTATTAAGACTGAAAACCCCATTAACTTGGATGTTTTCTTTCCCCATTTTAGTGACGACAGTTTTTTCAGATCCCAACCCTGTTTGGATGACTGGAAGAGCAGCAGATACACCATTCATCATTAATGCTACTATTCATTACCCAGAGGAAGTTATCCTATATCCTTAGAAAACTGCATTAACTGAAACATAATTGGATAGCATTATTCGAGCCTTCATATACAGGCCAAATGAACACTGCTTTCTCCTAGACTTCTTGCTAAACTTTTCCTTTGTTTGCTGAGCATATGCTATAGTTGCAGCGTTAGCTGAATACTTGTTTACCCGTAACTCCGTGTGTGCAACTTCCAGATGGTTCTGCTTACATAACTGTTTTCTGTCTTTACTGGGAACCCCTGCTGCTCTTCACCCTTACTAAAATGACCTTTTAAGGTGGTTTCTGAGCAATTCATAGTGAATCTCATTAGTAAGCCTTGCTTTGGTCCTGCAGTCCCACTTTGTTGTGGATACAGAAGAGAAGTAATGTTTGCTACTGGCAAAGCATGATACTACACTTTCCGACCTAAAGCAAATCAGAAATCTGTATACAAGGTTGGTTCAGCCAATAATAACCCCTGAAGTGGATGTGGCAAATCTGTTACCTATACAGACAGTCCTGAAAACTTTTTGCTCCAAAAGAATGATTTATGTTCTTTACTCGGTTTCTCAGACAAGAACTGGCCCGTGTTTCGAAGAAAATGTATATAGCACATCTCTCACAAGGTTTATTTACCTGCCTGAGTATTACCAATATCTGCTTTCTGGTGAAGCAGGGACAAAATAGACATTTTGCACAGAATTGATTTGAACATCTTCTAGGATAGGTATTTTGCACAGCATTTCTGTGGTAAAATGCTTTTTGAGATTTCTGTGACTCAGCAGCTTTGCAGTTGCCACACAAACTGATGTCTAACCAATTTGGTGCCTTTCCACCTCTGATTCTCTTGTTTAGTTACTGCAGTGGTTGTATGAGAAGTTTCTCCATTAACACTCCTTGACTCTCTTTAAATATCAGCCAGGATTTTGGGAAATCATTAAATTTGCCTGGATCCAATATGTCAGCATTCTCCTTATCTTTCTCTGGGTCTTCGGTAGGATTAAAATGTTTGTGTTCCAGAATCAGGTGTTCACTACAACTCCAATATCATCAGTTCTGCCGTTGTCTCCAGTGTTGTCCTGCAAACAGCATCAGTCCTGAGGAAATGCCTGAGAAAACTTTAAAGAAACCCAGTTCAAAAATCAGTACCTGCTTTTATTATCTGTACACACTTTTGACTTTGAAAGATAGAACTAGGTATGTATGTTCTGAGTACGTTCTCTCCTTGCTCTATGTTGCTATGACATTATGTAATTTTTCCTTTTTAAAATATGTTAATTCATGCATCTCTGTGGGAACATTTTCGGACTGAAATGGTTAACTTTGGACAGTTAAATAACCCCCCCCTAAAACAGGTAGTCCTTTGTTTTTGATGAGATTATATGGCTACCACAGGAGAGTACAAGAAAAAATATACCTGCATGTGGATCCATAACAGCTAGTATTGAGACTTCCTGAAGCTCCTTTTCTTGGAAGGCTGGCTGTAAGAACTTTTCCTTTAGCTTGCTAAGCAGCAGTAAATAAAAATTCCACTGCAGTCCAACACCATGCTACTGCACAGAACTACCGTGTATGCACTTGTCAGAGAGCAATCTAAACCTCGTTCACTGAGGACAGACTGAGAGGCATGCTAAAATAAGTTTGCTTTCTGGAAGTGTCTCGTTAGGAGAAAAAGTAAGTAGTGGGTTAAAAGTCTCACGATAAAAGATAAAAGCGGGTTTGGAAATGTCTGGAGGCGCGAGTATTAAGAGCATGCCTCAGGGGCGCTGCCAGATTGAAAACGCCTCCGCGCTCGTTTAAGGAGCCGAGCGGCCTGCGGCGGGCGGCACAACCCGGCTCCGGTGCAGGGCTCGCGCCAGGCCGCTAACGGCACCGCGGCTGGGCTGCGGGCGTCGAACCCGGCGGGCCCGGGCCCCTCGAGAGCGCCGTGGGGGTTGCGGGGGCACGGCCCGGGCTGGCAGCGTGGCAGCGGAGCGGCTGCGGTGGGGCTCCCCGGACCCTGCGAGCGGACGGCTGCGGGCAGCGGGGGCGTGCCCGGCCCGCTGCCCCCTGCCGCGCCGGTCCCGCTTGGGCGGCCGGGGGCGGGGCGGGCGGCCCCTGTCAGGCGGGTCCCTGCCGGGGATGCTCCAGCGCGGGGCGGATCGGCGCCTTCCCGGGCTCCTCCCGCTGCCGCGGCGCCTTGGCCACGTCTGAAAGAGGCCCATTGTCTCCGTGGGGAGCGCGGATGCTCGCGGTGCCGGGAGGCGGCGGGGAGGTACGGCCGGGCCGGCGGGGGCGGAGGGCGTCCCGCAGGGAGGTACGGCCGGCGAGCCGGGCGGGCGGGGGGTCCGCGGCGAGGACGGGCCCTTCCTCGCCGTCCGCCGGCAGCGCCCGCGGCCCGGCGAAGCGGAGCGCTCTCTTTCAGCCGCTCGCGCTGCAGGACTGGGCGGCCGGTGGCTTGGCGGCGGGGCTCCGCGCGGTGCCGCGGTGCGGTCGGTTGCGATCAAGGGGACGCTGCTGAAAATGTGCTTTTTTTTTTTTTTTTTCCATCCTGTCCTTTACTTCCCTAGAGAATATGGCTGATCCGAGTCAAGGTGTTTTTGCCGGAATTAGACTGTTAAATCAGGTGCTGTAGAGAGCATTTCCTGCCGTTCCGGGAAGTCCCTTCCCACTTTTCTGCAGTGTCCAGCCTCTGTGTGTAGGTGAAAGCGGCGTGTAGGAGGAACGACCTTGTCATAGTTTCTTACCTGGAACGGTTGCTTCCGTGGGGCTCTGCGCAGCGCGCCTCTGCCCTCGCGTCCCCGGCCGCTCCGGGCCGCCGCCGCCCTGGTGCTGGCAAAGCCCGCGGCGGGGGAACGATCGGTCACCGCAGGTGTCCCCACGGCCCCAGTTTTGCCATCCTTAGAAACAGTCGGTATTCCCAACGCAGATCTGAAGACACGAGGTCTGCTCAGTCGCAGTCTTGTTTTCTAGTAGCTGAAGACACCTTGTGATCCTCAGCATGGAAAAGTAGGTGTTGTAGGGCTATGCCTTGACACTGCCGTTTGTTCAGGGTGTACAACTTTATGTAACTCCAAACCGTTTTGGCCAAAAAAAACCCATCTTATATACATATATACATATATATATATACACACACACATATATAAAACTTTTATAGTTATATCATGAAATCTGTGGTATGTTTCATTACATTATGAAGTATTACATTACATTATGAAGTATTTAAGCTTGATGGTTACCTGGGAGTGACTCTTCCATGTCTTTTACCACTAAATTGTAAAAGAAACGCTGTTTTCAAAAGCAGAAATAGCACCGTCAGCTAAAATGATAATATAATGTCAGAATTTAAAACATCTGATTATGGTTCCTTTAATGTAGTTTAATTATTTCTGTTGTACTTTCACTGTTAGGTTAAAATAATCAAACAGGCAATCCATTCAATGATTTAGCAATCAACAACTATTGGAAATACTTTTAACTCTTTTTGAAGTACTAGTGGTTATAGAAGACACCCTCTAAGCTTTTTAAATTACTATTATTATTATTATTTTTTTTTTTTTTACCACACATTGTTGACAATACAGCAAGCTTTTGTCTTGTGAAGATGTTCCATTTCCAGTTATGGAATACCATTGTTAAGCAATGTTTTGTCAGCCGTGTGATTTATAGGAAGAATTACTGTAATGTTGTGCTTTGTTCTCGGATCTGTTTTGTAATGTTCATGCATTTTCACTGTTTCAAGCAGCAAAATTGTTTCTAATGTAAGCTCACAGAAGCAATTCTGGTGGTGGTGATTTTGATTTGGTTTGTTTTCTCTTATACACATCGGTGTAATGTCTTACATCTGAAGTATGTAATGAGTAACACCTCCATAAAACATAGACCTCCAAGTGATCTTTGCTCTGTTTATCAAGCCATGCACAAACATTTTCCTATTAATTCTATAAAAGGCATGACACTTACTAGTATGATCATTTTCACAGTCAGTTCTGAGGTGTACCGTGGTGAATTATAAGTACATAAATCTTACGTACATTCAACTCTAATGTTTGGTCTGAAAGTCAGCATTTAGTGTATGACAGTCATACAGGACAAAATAATTTTCTGCTATTAAAAGCCACAGGATATAATACATTATTGGATATTCATTCAAATTTGTATTTTTGCATTTTGTGGAAGTTAAACTTATTTCTTTGTAATCTATAAAGACTTTGGCTTTAAAAAAATACTTCATACATACAAGCTGTTTTAAAAGCAAGTGTGCTCAAAATATTCTTAGACACAAAATGGCTGGGGAAGACTTTGGCAAAGACAGCTATGATTCAGTTGCTCAGAACTTATTTTGTGGGAGCAGGTACTTGTAATTCTTCCCTCAGCTGTTTTCAGTTCTTTGCTTTATTCTAGCCCAAATTTTCAGTTTTCCTGCAACAAACCCAGATCTTTTTGTTCTGAGAGAGTCTTTCATGCCAGTCTTTTGCCCCAGGTCAGAGAGCCCATATGCGCTGCTCTCTTTCTGTCTTTAGTATAATATAATAGGAGGATTTTTTTTCTTTTTTTTTTTTTAACTCTAAAATTAATTTTTGTTCATTTTCAGGTTGAATTCTGTACTTAAAGGAAGTTCACTCAACAGTAATGCTGTTCCCAGACTGCAAAGATGTTTGCTTGATTACAATATTACTTGTCTCATGTGACAAATCCCTCATGTGATAAGTCCTTAAAAGCATGAGTTAAATGATCATCCTCTGCACAAATTATTTCTTCCCTTCTCCATATTTTGGTACCATTTTAGGTCTGAAAAGTGCTCTGTTAATACCATTGTAACTGTTATTAAAATAATTTATGCCTAGCAGCATCTTTATGTATAAAAGTGTATATTGTGATACCAACTATTGTGATACTTCAAATTTTGCAGAGACGTGAATGGTGTGAGGCAACTTGATGTCCTTATCAATCAGATTTTCTACTTCTTGCAGCACCATTGCCACTTCTGTTCATTCTGGTCTCATGAGCGAATGAGAAGGTGCTTGCTAAAGGATCTGGTCACCGAGAAGGTATCTGAAGTTGCAGTAATGGACAGGAAGTCCAGCTGCTGTTGTGCTCCCTTTCAGCCCTTGGTTCATATTCATCCTGGACATAGTCCCGGGCAGCCTGTTCTGAGTGTCCCTGCTTGAGCAGGAGTTTGACCAGAAGACCTCCTGAAGTCCCTTCCAACCCCAACCATTCAGTGATACTAACCATGGTCCTTTAATCACCGTTTTGACGGGGCAAAAGACTTGTAGTAGCTTAATGAAAAACACGTGTTTGTTTTGTTTTGTTTTGTTTTGTTTTATTTTGTTTTGTTTTGTTTCACAGAAGCTGTGTGAGCTTATACCTTTCACTGTTCATTTGTACTTTGTAAGCTTGGCAATTAGCTGTGTGGTTCCGTAAAGTGAGTAGTGACCCAGGAGGCTTGAGGGACCCGATCATAAGGGAGGCCTAGTATAACTCCACCTGAAAAGTATATGTAAATAATTTGATGACACAATTATGCACTAGATGTTCAAAAGGTCTAATCATTGATAACATAAATATCTGAGTGAATGGCTCGAGATGTATTTTGTTGGCAGCCATGATCAGGCTCCTCCTTTCGTAACTATGCCTTTTTTCCCCCCTTCCTTGTGCCAGCTCCAGTACTGTTATGTACAGTGTTGCATTGCTTAGACACTAAAGAGCTAGGTTAAAAAAAATGAGTAATTAGTTCTCTTCCAAGCTAGCAGACTGAAGTGGCTTAGCAGAGTGTCTGATAAGCATTAGGAACTATGCAAGGGAGGCTTAATGGGCCTTGGGTTTCATCTTCAGAGGTGCTGTTGCAGGCATGTGTCATGGATATTGGTGCAGCATTGATGCAAATGTGGAGTCACTGGACAAAATGCCTCAATGGGCAGCGTAACAAAATTGGGGATATCCATGGTTTTAGAGATATATAAATGCTTTTGCGTAGCTACAGAATGATATTATGTGATGAAGAAGGGAACGTAATAAAACAGTGAAAAGGCATTTTTAGCTGAGTAGGTGAATATAAAGAGTATGTAATGCAAGTGAAAGACGGGAGTTTGGGAGAAAAAAAAAATATTTCTGCTCTTTTCCTTGGCTTAAAAACAAAAGTTTAGTAGCAAAACTGTGTTCATTTAAAATAGCGTTTATATCCTGATGAGACATTTGGGCAGTGGAAAGAGCTGAAACTGCCTGTTTTTACCATCTCTTTTAATTAACCATTTATTTCAGCTTTCAGTACTAGTAAATAGTCTTTTTCATGTTTTATAATGCTAGCACTAAGAACTTAGCTCATGTATTACCTCAAATGGTTTTGCATCTGTATTTGCTAGTCTGCATTATTTGTTTTCAACAGTCCAGAGCGTTTCGGTATATCTGCCATTCATTGTAACAAGAAAAAAAAATACGTTTAAATGCAGTTAGATAGTAAATACTTCCACATAAAAGCCTTGATATGGTCTTCATACCTGAGAATTCATGTTTCCCTAAAACCCAGCCTGTTAACATACTAACTGCTTTCAAGTGGAATCTGCAAAAGTGAGAGTACAAAGTCAGGTGCCAAAAATCTCTAGGAAAAAGTTGTGAGGAGTGCATGTAGCTAATTCTAACTCAAAAATGGATAGTTCCTTAATCACCCATGGGGAATATGCACTCCATACAAAAGGCATGCATCCACTGCTTGTCCCGTACAACATTTATAGCCAGAAGCTGTTTGAGGTTGCAAGTTTACACCCATCTCCTGTAATTTTGAAAAACAGGGTGTTGTGCACTATCATCAGTTGGTTTAGTGTTCTACTGTCACCACAGGGCGCAACACTTAGAGTTAACGAGAAGATTATTTTAATTTCAGTACCTGCAGTTGCTAATGTTCCCATCTAGCAATAAAAACCCTTGTTAGACTGAGATTGAAATACAGTGGAGTGGAGTGACTAAGATTTTCTTTTTCCTTGGCAGCATTTCCCAGAATCCAAGCTGAGACCATTTTATATTTTTTATTATTTTTTTTTCCAGCAGTTGAGCAGCCTCAACACAAGGTTTCTTCACTACTTCAAACCTTCACTACAAACTTACTTCTACTGTGATCTTGCTGTAGTGCATTTCTTTCTTTCTGTTTTCAACACCCATCCATCTGCAGATGTTCTCCTCCAAATACCACTGACAAAGGAACCTAATAGTGCTGAATTATGTATATGAACATTTAAAGAAAGATCTTACTAATGCAAGAGTTTGTATTGTGTAAGTTTTATCATTGTTATGCCATAGCATCAACAGCTCACCAGCATTTTCCTTCTCTTTTTCAGCTTTTTTAATTGCTTTTCCTCAGTGAGAATGGCAAGGATTCGGATCTCTAGCACAATTGTTATACTTTTTGTTATGGTTCAGACTGGATTCTTAGTCTTCATGTATGCCCGGTACAGTAGCTTCATGCTTCAGTCTGAGGAGAAACCGTCTCAAGTCCACATCCTCATTCTCTCCTCCTGGCGGTCAGGATCTTCTTTTGTTGGTCAGCTTTTCAGCCAGCACCCCAGTGTCTTCTACCTGATGGAGCCTGCCTGGCACGTATGGGTTACGATGTATCAGAACAGTGCGAAGGTCTTGCACATGGCAGTGCGGGACCTAGTCAGGTCGGTCTTTCTGTGTGACATGTCTGTGTTTGATGCTTACATGCCTTGGAAAAGAAACTTATCTGATCTTTTCCAGTGGGCAGTGAGTCGAGCTCTATGTTCAGCTCCTGCTTGTGACTCCTTTCAACGTACTGACATAACCAGTGAAATGGCATGCAAGACTCTATGTGGACGGTACCCATTCACCAAGGTGGAGGAAGCCTGTAAAACTTACAGCCATGTTGTCATCAAGGAGGTTCGTTTTTTTGACTTGAAGGTCCTCTACCCACTTCTCACTGATCCATCCCTGAACCTCAAAATCATTCACCTGGTCCGTGACCCCAGGGCAGTTGTCAAGTCACGAGAACAATCAGTCAAAGCATTAGCCCGTGACAATGGAATTGTTCTGAGTACCAATGGCACTAAAGTGGAAGATAGCAAATACAAAGTAATGCAAGAGATTTGTAGAAGTCATGTTCAGATTTATGAAACAGCTACTCTAAAACCACCTAGTTTCCTTAAAGATCGCTATCTGATGATCCGTTTTGAAGATCTGGTGAGAGATCCATTATCAGAAATCTCAGAAATGTATAAATTTGCAGATCTTAGTTTGACGCCCACACTCAAAAGTTGGGTCTATAACATCACACATGGACAGGGGCCAGGAAAAAAAAAGGAAGCCTTCAAAATCACGTCTCGAGATGCAGTCAATGTTTCCCAGGCCTGGAGAAATGTTCTTTCATTCCAGAAAATTAAGAAAATACAGGAAGTTTGCAAAGGTGCTATAAACATGCTTGGCTATCAGCTAGTGGATTCAGAAAAAGAACAAAGAGATCTGTCACTGGATTTAGTGTTGCCAAGAAGACAAAACCAATTCAGCTGGTCATCATTTAATCCAAAGAACTAAGACGTTACTTTGAAAGATGGGGGTGAGTGGTGGGGAGTATTTATCTATTGTGCAGTACATAAGTAATTTGAAAATCCCTGTCTGATGAGTTTAATTAGCTTCCTGTCTGATGGTTTTCCAAGTAGTGTAAGCAGTTTTTTTTTTTTTTTTTTCCTCCTGAGTTTTGTACACTACGAAACAAACAACAACAAAAACACAAGAAATGCAGCAAGGTACTTTTGCGATTGCAAATTTACAACAGAACTGGGCTGTTCTCATCATTGTTTTAAAAATATAATTTAAATACTTTGTATTAAAGAAGTTTAATAAGTGATCCTTGATAATAGTTTACATCTAGTTCTGTGTTTTAAATACTCAAGAATTTCTGTCTTTAATTTGTGTATAGGGAACAAAGTAGAAACTGATTTCACTTTTTTACCTAGAATCACTTGACTTTTTTGTTCTAAAGTTGTGCAGTTGTGTATTTTTTAGGCTTCCTTTGATGCTTTTAATTTCAACATAAATGTTCTTCAAGTGCTGGGATAACAGCAGTCGTTCTGTTTTAAAAGGCTTAAGCAGTAGTTTCACATACTGATAGATTTCTTAGAGCTTTTACTGGAATGTCAGATTTTGTAGTCAGATATTTGAATGGAAGTTGGCAGAGAGCTCTATTCTTGGGATGGAAAAAAAAAAAAGAAAAGAGGTAAAGAAACTTTGTGGGGAGTCTCTGTGGAAATATGTGGAATATAATGGTGTCCTAATTGTGCGTTTTAATGCTGTGACAGAGTAGGCACATGCTTGATTCCACAAATGCAATTTACATCATTATCCCCTTTCTTCCACACAACAGGTATTATTATTGAAGGTCACTGAGAAACGTAAGGTGTCTTTTTTAATACAATACATCTGTATTAAAAGCCAGCTGTGCTTACAGGGAGGGCACCCAATGCAAAATGGACATGCTCTGATGTGACCGCAGTCCCAGTGGTAGGGTGTCCCTTTGCCCAGGCTGCCTGTCTCTGGCTACCTCCTCCACTCTTTTTGCCTCACAGCTCCATGCTGGGACTCTTCTTTCTTCATTCTCCACCATTGGACACTGCAAAAAGGAAGGAGGATGCTGTGAGATGTGACCAGAGCTGGCTGCTGGGCCTGAAGGACAGTGGGATGCCCACCGTGTAGGGAGGTACCCCCAGGGCTACATCTCAGGAACCCTCCTTGCGCACACGTGAGGCCCACAACACTTATTTTCTCCTCTGCTTAGACATCCTAGTCGTGTTCCCCCCCCCCCCCCCCCACACACACACACTTCCCAAGGACCTGCGTGTTCTGCTCAGGACCCTCCTGAGGTCCTGCAGGTCTTTCACATTTGTGCAGCAGCATCCTTTCCAGCTTGTACTGTGTTGCTATTTGTTCCATGCCCTCTCTGAGGACACCCACTGCCTTCTCAGATCCTGAGGTTTTTTTGTTTCTTAACTGTATGTCAGAGGGCATGCAGCCAGGCTGACCATAGTGTGTGGCATGCTCAGCAGTAAAAGCTGGGGCAAAGATGGGGGGTTGGAGTGGACATTGGACTCCTTACTTTGCTTGTGTGTGATGCTTTTTCTGTGCCCATTAAGCTGTCTTAACACGTGGCTTTCCTTGCTTGCACCTTTCTGATTCTCGTTCCCCACCTTGGGAGGGGAAGCAAGCAAGGGTCTGCCAGGGGCTCAGGGCTGTCTGGGGCAGCTAACCCACACCCATTTTCTAAACCCCCATACTTTTTGTTACTTATTAGTTTTGAATATGTTTTAATGAAAATGCTTAGGAGTATGCTTTAAAGTCGTGGAGGTGTTTGTGCTTTGAGGAAAAAGTTGCACCGACTTCTTAAACGCCTTCCAAAAGGACTGTAACTCCTAGGGGCGGCTCGGGTGGCAGTCATCGGCCAAAGAGCACACTGGCAGCTTGGACCTTGGATGCAAGTGCAAGGTGTTTCCTAAGTATGACATATACCCCCTTCTGGAGTTTACCTGTCTAGCATCAATTTGCCTCCAACAGATTTTGGTACTCCCAAGAAGACTGGGATAAAAGAAAGCGCGTGTGCCTCAGCACTGCAGAATTTTATTCTGCAGACAAAATTAATTGTTCTGTGGTTAAGTTTTCTGGTAGCTTGTATTTGGCAGAAAGCACTTAGAAACACATTTAGCTTGCTTCCAAACATGTAAAGAGCAAGTCCTGTTACCTTTAGGGTAGTGCTAATTTTTCCTTAGGCCGGAAAAGGTAGGAAGATACCACCTGCTACAAGCTTTGTTAAGAGAGGACCGAGCATACCCGGACCTTCTTAAAAAAAAAAAACAACAAACCACCGCTAAAAAAAAGGCAACAAAGAGGCAACCTCTGCCCGAAGTGGTGTAAACGCAGAAAGCTGTCAGTGGCATCTTTTTTTTTTTTTTAACTTGCACATCAGCGCTGCTTCGGGAAGCCGTGCCTGCTCCTCTGCTTCCGGGCATGCGCGGAGCCGACCGCCTCGCCTAAGCAGGGGAAGCGGGGCGGCGCTGCAGGGCCCCTCCCCGCGGCAAAATGGCGGCGCCCTCTTCTGGAGCGGGAGCCGCACCGGGCTAGCTCTGTACCGGGCTGAGAACCGAGGGCGGAAGTGGCCCGCAGGGCGTGCTGGCGCATGCTGGAAACAGAGAGCCTCTGCTAATACTGTTTGTCGTGGCAAAATAATACTGAGTTATTTAACTGCTATTTTTGGAAGAAAAAATGAAATTACTTCCTTTCTCTTCCCTAGGTTTAAAAATCGTGTCTTAATACAACACTTAGAGAGAATACTAGAGGAACTAGAGTTCAACAGCCTACCCAACAGAGTTAATCAGGTGAACAGTAGATAATAGTGCATAGTAGATAATAGTGCATAGATCAAGAGTAAAGAAACTGCTGTTGTGTTAATGAAAGCTAAAGACAGCCCTGTGACTGTCACCACTTAGTGGTTACTAAACAATCTACCTCAGACTCTCTTCTGTTTTTATCTGCAGACATTATGAAAGCGCACCTGAGGCTTCCCAGGTCCCTGACTTCAGTTCTCTTTCATCCCGTGAGGAGGACGGAGATTCTTCAGGTGGCCTTGCCTTGGCACACGCTGTGCTTTGGAAGCACTAAAAAGAAATGCTTTTAAAAGTGTGCATTTATTTTAATGTTCATACAAAAGAGATTGGTTTTGAACAGTGTTGTTACCGGATCACTAATTTGATATTTTAACTGTATACGTTTTTTTGAACATAGGTGTGTGTGTGTGTGTGTATATGTATATATATATATATGTATATATATATATATATATATAAACCGTTTTATTAATTCTCGTTAAGTGCTGATCTGAGGAGTCTGTAATGGGCAGCGCTGAATTCCTCGAATTGTCTGTCACCAACAGACCGCTAATATTTTTTGTGAAACCAGTCTGCATATCCTGAAACCCCACTTCTGGTAATAGCTGCGGAATGTGTTTGTTACTTACCTCCCGGTAGCACGTACCCTGGAGCACCTGCCTCATCAGTCAGCTCAGCCTGTACAGGGTGTACATTTTTGCTCCAAGGCTAAAGTGTTAAAGACACCAAGTTCCAGCTTACCAAATCCTTGGTTACCCGAGTTAATATCCTCCCTTCCGTTCCTCTTACTCTTTTGTTCAAAGGTAATGTTGTGAATCACAGAAAATGCAACGAAGACTGGAGCACCTGCACGTAATTAATATTTTCCTTTTAAACGGTAATATGCCAGTAGTAAGTGGCTCTTCAGATAATTTTATTTTCGGTTGTTCTCATTTAAAAACAGTCTCCTGCTCCTTTAACAGCTTTCTTTTAAAAGACAAGTTGAAGTTGTGCTGGCATTAAGAAGCTCTTCACAAGGTACTGGGGCTGTCCTGAGGATTCCACTTGACCAGCCAGCAGAAGAGGCAGGGAAACATACTTACGTTGATGGCCTGAACTTCTCTTCCTATTACTCTTTTTAGTACTAGCCAGCGTGTGTGAGACATCTTTTCCTTCTCCTGTGAAGCAGTGGGCTGGTCTTTCTAGAAGAGGTTGTTTGACCATTGGAATTACACCAGTGAGATTCAAGAAGGAAATTAAATCCAAAAGCAGCAGCATATCTTTATTACTACGTTAAGTGAGAAAGTGACACGTGGAATGAACTCGTTATAAACAATTCTGAACTCTTTTTCTTAGCGGGAACGTACTTATCTGTACCGTTGAACGTACTTGGGGGGGGAAGAAAAAAAAAACCAAAAAAAAAAAACCAAACCACAGTAGTACCTTGGAATACATAGGGCGATTCATCCTTTCAGGATCATTACACGGCAGCTGTATGTCACCACAATACGCCTCTTTTGCTTAATGGTGGACTTCTAAGAGGGAATTTACTTGGGTCAGGTATACTGTGTGTATGTGGTTTTATGCGTGTAGAACTGCCTGTACTACACTATCTCTTAAATAGGCGGTGGTAAGAGGAGACAGCTTTCTTCTAGTAGATTCTTATTTAAGTTTCTTTAGTGATTCCGGGGGCACTCACTTGACCGTGATGTGCCTGAGCAGGGCCTGTGACCTGGTTAGCATCTAAACCTCCTCCTCTGTGGTACAGCTGTCTGCTAAATTAGTTACAGAAAGATGGTGACTTTAACTCAGACAGTTCTCTCTTACCTCGCTATTGTTTTATCTGGATAATTTGAATTTGGATTAGAGCGGCGGAGGGAAAAGATGCCTTACGCTGAAACGGACGCGAGTCTGTGAGAAGAAAGCCAGGCGTCCTTGGAGACTGTGCCAATGAAAGGGCGAAGAAAAATGAGTGGAATAAATCTGAGTGCACGTAGTCCTGCATCCCGAAGGGAGCACAGAAGGAAGGTTGCTTGCTTAGAAGAGCAGTGGATGCTTCGTGCCCGCCTTAAAGAGAATATTAACAGAGAGAATTCTTTGTAAGACAAGCTGCCCCGCGGGGTGTGGGTAGCAAATACGTTGGAAAAAATACAGCCACAAGCTCCGAATGGCACAGTAGGCGAGCTGTGATCCGCCCGACAAGGCCTCCCGCGGGCGCCCTCTGCCGCCACCTGCTGGTGGAAAACGAGTACTGCAGGCGTCCGGGGGACGCGCATGCGTGGTGGGGGTCCGGTGGCGCCCCCTGCCGCCACCTGCTGGTGGTAAAGGGGTACTGCAGGCAGCCGAAGGGCGCGCATGCGCGGTGACGCCCGCGTGCGCCCTCTGCCGCCACCTGCTGGTGATATTCGAGTACTGCAGGCTGCCGGGCGCCACGAATGCGCAATGACGCCCGCGGGCACCCTCTGCCGCCATCTGCTGGTGGAAAACGAGTACTGCAGGCGGCCGGGGGGCGCGCATAGCGCGGTGACGCCCGCGGGCGCCCTCTGCCGCCACCTGCTGGTGGGAAGCGATTACTGCAGGCGTCCGGGGGACGCGCATGCGCCGTGGGGTCCGGTGGCGCCCTCTGCCGCCACCTGCTGGTGCAAGACGAATACTGCAGGCGGCCGGGGGACGCGCATGCGCGTTGGCACCCGCGGGCGCCCTCTGCCGCCACCTGCTGGTTTTAATCGGGTACTGCAGGCGGCCGGGGGGCGCGCATGCACCGTGACGCCCGCGGGCGCCCTCTGCCGCTACCTGCTGGTGGGAAAGGGGTACTGTAGGCGGCCGGGGGGCGCGCATGCGCGGTGGGGGTCCGGTCGCGCCCCCTGCTGCCACCTGCTGGTGGTAAAGGGATACTGCAGGCAGCCGGGGGGCGCGCATGCGCAGTGATGCCCGCGTGCGCCCTCTACCGCCACCTGCTGCAGTTATTCGGGTACTGCAGGCGCCCGGGGGCCGCGCATGCGCCGTGACGCCGGCGGGCGCCCTCTGCCGCCACCTGCTGGTGGAAAACGAGTACTGCAGGCGGCCGGGGTGCACGCATGCGCGGTGGGGTCCGGTGGCGCCCTCTGCCGCCACCTGCTGGTGTTATTTGGGTACTGCAGGCGGCCGGGGGCCGCGCATGCGCGGTGGCGCCGGCGGGCGCCCTCTGCCGCCACCTGCTGATGGGAAAGGGGTACTGCAGGCGGCCGAGGAGCGCGCATGCGCGGTGGCGCCGGCGGGCGCCCTCTGCCGCCACCTGCTGGTTTTAATCGGGTATTGCAGGCGGCCGGGGGGCGCGCATGCGCAGTGACTCCGGGGCGCCCTCTGCCGCCACCTGCTGGTGGAGAACGAGTACTGCAGGCGGCCGAAGGGGGCGCATGCGCGGTGGGGCCCGGGGGCGCCCTCTGCCGCCTCCTGCTGGTGGAAAACGAGTACTGCAGGCGGCCGTGGGGCCGTGCATGCGCGTTGCTTATTACGTCGTTGTTTTTTTTGATGTGTAATTTCCTACGCTCCTAGATTTTTCTTCATATGTAAATCACACAGAATCACAGATCTTCTAGGTTGGAAGAGACCTCAAGATCATTGAGTCCAACCTCTGACCTAACACTAAAGTTTGAGCTAATTCCCGTGGAAAATATTTCATTTACTTTCTTGGTTGTATTGTCCTTTCTATGTTCAAAGGTGAGGCATAAATATGGTAAATTTTGCTTCTAGAAACACCCCAGTTCTCTTGTCTGCACTCTGCATGCTGTAAACTAGGGATAGGCACAAAAAAAACCAAACAAATAAATAAATAAAAGAACACAGCTGCTGCTGCTCCTGCTCTCTTTCTTGTGGTTTGCCCCCTCCCCTTTCCCAGGTGATTGGGTTTGGGTGCTGGGCGGGGCCAAATGGTATAGGAGCCCCAGGCACGGCATCAGAGAGCTCCTTCTGCCCGGGCTGCTCTTTGGGGTCAGTGCTTTGTTGATGCTTCTGTTAGCTACATGCAGGGTTCTTTTGGTGGGTCAGGGTCTGGTACGATCTTTTAGAGGAAACCGATCTAGTAGTATGTGCATTTATTGCTTGAAGCTCTTTGGAGGTGATTAATTGTTATAGCACATTTATGGATAGGATGTCAATGTTATTTTGTGCGTTTGCTTTGTTGTTCTAGGTCCCTCGTGATTTTTGCAGGGTTACAGGGCAGATGCCACCAGATCTACCCCTTTTGTTGTTTTTGTTTTGTTTGATTTTTTTTTTTCTTGATTTTTCTTTTTCTTTTTTGGAAGGGGGTTTGGGATTTGAGCGTCCTATTTTTTTGGGTTTGGGATTTGAGCATCTCAATTTTGCGGGTTTGGGATTTGAGCGTCTTAATTTATTGGGTTAGGGGTTTTAGGCATAGGACTTCAGGGGTTTAGTGTGGTAAATATTTTGGGTTAGGTCCGTAGGGATTTCGAGGATGTTTAGGGATAGGGCTTGAGGCTTTTTTGTGTAAGGGCGGGAAGGGCTAGGGTTACAGTGAGTGCGGTTAAATGTAGTTCTCGAAAACTCGGCCTCTGATCGGCCGTGCTGGCTGTCCAGGGAATTCTGGTAGGTGTAGTTTTCCGGCACCAGGCTTCCGGTAGGCCGTGTTGACTGCCCAGAGCATGCCGGGAGATGTAGTTCTGGGACTCCGAACTTCCGGGAGGCCATGTTGGGTGCCCGGAGCATGCCGGGAAATGTAGTTCTGGGACTCCGGACCTCCGGGAGGCCATGTTGAGCGCCCAGAGCATGCCTGGAAATGAAGTTCTCGGGAACCAGGGTTGGGGTTAGGGACTAGGGCTGGGGCTAGGGTTCGAGTTTAGGGTGCGGGTTGGGGTTAGGGCTAGTGAATGCTGGTTCTCTGTGTTTGCAGATGACGGTGAGCGTGTTTAAACTAATTCCAGTTGAAGAAGTTTCAGTTACTTGCTTGGTGCCGCTATCAGTTCAACATTAAAAGCTGCAGCAAAAGCAAAAGGGGATTTTTGCTTCCAGAAACACCACAGGTCTCTTGTCTGCTCTCTGAATGTTTTTGAGATAAAACAGATTTTAAAAAACAAAGGAAAACAAAACAAAACAAAACACAGCTGCTTCTTTTGCTCTCTTCCTACTTTCATGTGCTTTGCCCCTCCCCTTTCCCAGGTGATTGGGTTTGGGTGCTGGGCGGGGCTAAATGCTATATGAGCCCCAGGCATGCCATCAGGAGAGCTCCTTCTGCCTGGGCTGCTCTTTGGGGGCAGTGCTTTGTTTTTCCTTCTGTCCGTTGCAGGGTTGTTTAGGCAGGCTGGAGTCTATGGATTTCTGGATTTTAAGTGCTTGGAATTCACTTAGTAGAGGGATGTTTAGTAGGGGCTGCTGGCTCAGTTTGGGGCGCGGTTGTCACTGCAGTTATTTTCCTACAGCCAATAGAGTAAAATTCCAGTTTGCCTTTTAGAGGTGCTATAAGTGGGTAAAGAGAACAGATGGAAGCGTGTGCCACGTGGGGTAGGCAAGCGGCTGAGGTACAGGAGGGGATGAGAGTATGTGATTTTTTTCTGGGGATGAAATGGACTCAATTTTGTTGGTGTATAATGTGTTCTGCTCCTAGATTTTTCTTTCAATGTGAAGAAAAGTTTGGGCTAATTCCAGGTAAGAAAGTTCCAGTTACTTGCTGGGTCGTATTGTCCTTTTAATATTCAAAGCTACAGCAAAAGCGTGGGGATTGTTGCTTCTAGAAACACCCCAGTTTTCTTGTCTGCACTCTGCATGCCGTTGAGCTAAAGCAGACTAAAAAATAAATAAATACAGGAAACACACACACAAAAAACAACAATAACAAAAACAACAACAACAAAAAAAAACACCATTGGCTGACTTGTTGTGAATGCAACGATCATTTAATCCCTTTGTTTTCCCAGGTGGTGTGGATGATACTGGTTGCACTGTTGGAGCTTGGATTTGGAGAGGAACAGGTGAGCATAGTTGTATGTTGCATCAGCAGTAGTCAGCGTTGTGGAGAAGGTGGGCATCATGACCGGCATGCTAGTGAATGCTGGTACTCTGTTTTTGCAGCTGATGATGAGCCTGGCAATTGACTAAGATGACGATCAGTGCCTGTGCGTTTCTTGAGGCGGAGGGAATTTACCATGCAGCAACCTGAGAGCTAAGTTGGGGGGCACCTGGTATTTGCATATCTGGGGTGGCTAATGGGAGCTGGGAGCCAGAGGAGCATGGTGCCTGCTGGCTGACTAGACTTGGTGCCACGGTGAGGGTGGTTCAGGCTGGGTCACGTTCAGGCTGCTTGTGGCTGGGTCACCAGGCTAATAGAAGAAGCGGGATTATTTTGTAGCGTGAGTGCGTGCGCCAGGCAGGACAGTTTCCTTCTGCTCGTCTGTCCTGTAGTGTTGCTTCTGCAATGTCTGTTCTGTGCTTCTCGGGTCTTGATATCCTTCTAGCTTTTTACACTGGACTGACCAGACAGGGGACTTGGTAGCGGTGCTGAAGGGCCTCAGTGCTTGTTTTGTCATCGTGGCTCTGATCCGAGCACTTCTTGTCTTGCAGTCACTGCTTGAAATGCAGTTCTGTTTCAGGTCTCGTGCATCATATTCGGTTTGAGATCGCGTCTGTTTCCATCCTCACTCTTGCAGAAGTCATCTGGGCTGCATCAGGAGCTCCTGCTTGGGAATTGAATTCCTAAGCGTCGTCTTATGGGGTTTTCAGTCCCCATCCTTCTGGTCTCTTGCCTTGAAGGCAGGCTTTTTAGGCCTCCATCATCCCAGTTCTGGCAGTTGCTTCCAGTCGCGTGTCGTGACATTTGAGTCTCTCCTTGGGTCTGGTGCAGAGCACCTGTTGTGACTTGCTGTTGCCATAGGGCTTCCCTCCGGGGGTCACTTTTTCTTGCGCCTTGTGTTGTGTGTTTTGTAGTGTTTGTGGCGTGCCTGTGTGTGTATGTGTTTGGTCTGGAGCTGTCCTGCCTGGCAGTTAGTGATGACAGCTAATGTGGCAGTGCATGGGTGTGCTAATACATTGTCTGGAGTGTTTTGGCGAAGACATCCGGTCTGCATCTGGGCACGTACTGAAAGGCAGCTGGCACAGTCATCTCAGTGTTGTTTGTCAGATGTTGGGGGGGGGGAGAGTATATCTGCTGGTGAGGAGCTGTTTGCATAGTGCTTGAATGGTGTGGTTGAGGAGGTCTGTCGAATCTTGAAAGCTTACAGATATGGGTTTTTGAAAGTTTTTTCATTTCTATCCTGTCCCCAGTACAGTGTAAACCTTTGGAGGAACCTGTCGCAGGAAAGAGCTCCTTCCGGAACTGTTCAGCGCTCCGTAGGCAGCTCGGTGACTGGCTTGATGTACTTCTGAGGTGCTGAGGCAAGGGGCTTCTGTTTTGAAATGATAATATTGTAAACGGGGTCCCTTTGTGTTGTTGAGGGATGGGTGCTAATGCTGGCAGCTGAACGATTATCTTGTGACCGTTTTCATTTGCTAAAGCTGAAACACAGTGTACAACACAGGACTTGACCGCAGCTTCTTTTAGCAAGGTGAGCGATGAGCAGATCTAGCAGTTACTTTAGTGGTGCAGTTGTCACTGCAGTTACTTAACTGCACAAAGTACTGAAGCTGTCCTGCCTGGCAGTTAGTGATGACAGCTAACGTGGCAGTGCATGGGTGTACTAATGCATTGTCCGTACTGTATTGGCAAAGACATCCGGTCTGCCTCTGGGCGCGTACTGAAGGGCAGCTGGCACAGTCATCTCTGGAGGTTGGTAGATGTGGATTTGGCAGAGTTGAGCTGCTTGCGAGCAGCTGCTCCCATAATGCTTGAACGGTGCACTGTTGAATCTTGAAAGCTTACAGATAAGGGGTGTTGAAACTTTTATATCTTTCCTGTCCCCAGTAGAGTGTGTACCTTACTAGGGACTGCTCACAGGAAAGAGCTCCTTCTGGAACTGTCCAGCACTCGGTAGGCAGCTTGGTGACTGGCTTGATCTACTTCTGAGGTGCTGAGGTAAGGGGGCTGCTGTTTTGAAACAATTTGTAAATGGTGTCCCTTCTGTTGTTGAGGGATGGGTGCTAATGCTGGCAGCTGAATGATTATCTTGTGACTGTTTTCATTTGCTAAAGCTGAAACACAGTGTACAACACAGGACTTGACCACAGCTTCTTCTAGCAAGGTGAGCGATGAGCAGATCTAGCAGTTACTTTAGTGGTGCAGTTGTCACTGCAGTTACTTAACTGCACAAAGTACAGTAAAAATCCTGTTTATATTTCAGAGGTGTGTTGTAGCTGGCCTAAGAGAGCAGATGGAAGCATCTTCCTCGAGGGCAGGTGAGGGGGCAGAGGTTAGGGAGCAGATGAGAGTAACTGTCCTATCTGTGCTGTGTCTTTGGATGCTGCTTCAGCCTATGCTTTTCTTTTTGTTTCACAGGTGTGTCGCACAGGCTGAGTGGGGCCAAGCTGCACTCTGAAGAGCAGCACGGGAAGGGCGGGCTGTTTGTGAGCTGGATTGGAGCAGAACTGCCAAGTAGCACGAGGTGACTGCGAAGGGTATCCATCTTGCTTTGCAGGTGCCATGGCAGGCTCTCCACAGAAGCGGTTGAGGATTTGAGAAGAGGTTGCAGATCATCGAGGAGCGACACATGCAGGGACAGCTTGAAAACGGTATGGCTGCTTTCTCTTCTGTTTATCAGGTGTCCCAGGCAACGTGGGCTGTGATGTTAGTCTTTAGGATCGGAACAAAGCAGGTGCTGATGGCGGTCTTCTTTGGTAGGCAAAGAGTTGCCCGCAGCCCTGTCCTGTGTAGCCTGAGCAGTCCTCGCTGAGGATGAAGCTTGCTTTCCAGCAGTTTTCAAAACTGTGTTGAGGCTGAAATGCTGCGTCTGTGTTCGGGTTGGGGTTGCACCTTGGTGAGTGTAGGGATGGGTTTTAAGTGGGTGCAGCGGAGGGCCCGGCCCCAGTGTCCTGTAGTGTGTTTTAACACATCAGCATAACCTTTTGGTTCTCAGCCTACTGAAGTAAGTGATTTCTCCTGCGAGTGGAATGGAATTGAATTCTTCTTTTGGCATGTAATCTGTTCTGCTCCTAGATTTTTCTTTGTAAATGAAAGATTGAGGTAATTCCAGGTGGAAAAAAAAAGAGTTACTTGCTTGTTTGTATTTTCCTTTCAATATTCAAAGCTGCAGCAAAAGCATGGGGATTTTTGTTTCTAGAAACACCCCAGTTCTCTTGTCTGTGCTCTGCATGCTGTTGAGCTAAGCCATATAAAGAAGTTAATAAAACCACAGCTGCTGCTCCTCCTCTTTCTGCTTTTTTGTGCTTTCCCCCTGCACTTTCCCAGGTGATTGGCTTCAGGTTCCAGGTGGGACCTAATGGTAACTGAGTTGCAGGTATGCCATGAGAGAGCTCCTTCTGCCTGGGCTGCACTTTAGGGTAAGTGCTTTGGTTTTCCTTCAGTTGTTTGGAGGGTTCTTTAGGTGGGTCAGTCTATGGACTGATGCGTTTTCAAGTAGAAACCAGTACTCCTATCTTTTTGAGGTGGCAACTGGTAGGATCTGTCATTGTAAAGCAATCTAGTAGTAGGTGCCTGTATTGCATGCAGCTCTTCCTCAGGTGAGTAATTGTTATATCAGTGTTACGGATAGTATGGTGATGTTACTTTGTGTGTTTGCTTTGTGGTTCTGGGTCCCTTATGATTTTTGCAGAATTACGGGGCTTTTTGAGACTTTGCCTCTATGTCAAATCTTATCAAAGTCACAACCTTGGTGGCAAAGTGATGGAGCAGGGTTTAGGAGAAATGTATCATTGAAGCTCCTTGTGTGAGCGTGTATCTGAAAATGGCAGTAGTGGGCATGTAAGGGGTATTCTGTTTCAGGTTTAGGGACAGTTTATTGTATTTCTGGAGCTTTTGCCTGTGGTTTTGCTGTCTGTTGAGTCTTTAGACCTTGCAGCCTTCTAGCCTTGATGTCCTTGAATTGACATATTAGAAGTATGTTTATGAGGTGTTGCTAGGTAGTTGTATTTGGGAAACAGTTGAGCATGGTTCCTTGACCGCGTAAGTGCAGTACTGCCAAGAGACTGAGCAGGGTCACCTTCTTCATCACTGAAGAATAAGTCTGTTTGGGCCCATTTCGGCGCGGCGCCGCCCGGGCCCATTTCGGCGCGGCGCCGCCCGGGCCCATTTCGGCGCGGCGCCGCCCGGGCCCATTTCGGCGCGGCGCCGCCCGGGCCCATTTCGGCGCGGCGCCGCCCGGGCCCATTTCGGCGCGGCGCCGCCCGGGCCCATTTCGGCGCGGCGCCGCCCGGGCCCATTTCGGCGCGGCGCCGCCCGGGCCCATTTCGGCGCGGCGCCGCCCGGGCCCATTTCGGCGCGGCGCCGCCCGGGCCCATTTCGGCGCGGCGCCGCCCGGGCCCATTTCGGCGCGGCGCCGCCCGGGCCCATTTCGGCGCGGCGCCGCCCGGGCCCATTTCGGCGCGGCGCCGCCCGGGCCCATTTCGGCGCGGCGCCGCCCGGGCCCATTTCGGCGCGGCGCCGCCCGGGCCCATTTCGGCGCGGCGCCGCCCGGGCCCATTTCGGCGCGGCGCCGCCCGGGCCCATTTCGGCGCGGCGCCGCCCGGGCCCATTTCGGCGCGGCGCCGCCCGGGCCCATTTCGGCGCGGCGCCGCCCGGGCCCATTTCGGCGCGGCGCCGCCCGGGCCCATTTCGGCGCGGCGCCGCCCGGGCCCATTTCGGCGCGGCGCCGCCCGGGCCCATTTCGGCGCGGCGCCGCCCGGGCCCATTTCGGCGCGGCGCCGCCCGGGCCCATTACTCAGGTGGAGCTACTGAGCAGGTGAGGTAAAGGAACCGGGAACAGAGAAGTATTGCACTACTGTATGTTGCATTAGTTGTAGTGTGCGTTGTGCAGGAAATGGGTATTAGGGCTTGCATGGTAGTGAATGCTGGTTCTCTGTGTTTACAGATGGGGATGAGCCTGTTTAATTCCAGTTCAAAAAGTTTCAGTTATTAGCTTGGTGATATTGTCAATTCGATATTAAAACCTGCAGAATAAGCCAAAGGCGATTTTTGCTTCTAGAATCACTGCAAATATTTGGTCTGCTCTCTGCATGCTTTGAGATAAAGTTTATTTTAAAAAAGAAACAAAAAGAAAAACAGCTACTTTTCTTGCTCTATTTCTACTTTCTTGTGCTTTGCCCCTCCCCTTTCCCAGGTGATTTGGTTTGGGTGTTGGGCGGGGCCAAAAGGTATATGAGCCCCAGGCATGGCATCAGAGTGCTCCTTCTGCCTGGGCTGCTCTTTGGGGGCAGTGCTTTGTGTTTCCTTCAGTCAGTTACAGGGTTCTCTAGGCAGGCTGGAGTCTATGGATTTCTGGATTTCTAAGTGTTTGGAATTCTAGATCTCTAAGTGCTTGAATTAGAGGGATATTTAGTAGAGGCTGCTGGCTCACTTTTTTTTAGGATGGCCGCATATTCTGCTGTTTTTTAGATATATTTTTATCTCTACATGTTTAAAACCACTTGTTGTAGTCCCCTGGAGATTTACACCAGCTTGATTACATGCTACATGTGGCTTGGCAGCGTAGATGCAGCATTACCAAGAGACTGAGCAGGGTTGTATCAGAGTCACCTTTTTCATCTGCAAAGGGTAAGTCTGTGATTACTCCTGCCGGGGTTGCTGTGTGTGCATGTCTTTTTGGCGTTTGTGGAGTTGTGTTTTTTTTTTTTTGTGTGTGTATGTTCTAAGTTTCTGGTTTTCTGAGGGGTAAACAGTTAGTGTGCTGAACGTGGTAGGCAGGTGGAGGTTGGGAGCTGCTCAGGACTGGTAGGTTTGGTTTCTAGGAGTATGCGGCATCCATCCTGTGCGATGCGACTGATTGTTGGGTGGGAACGTTCCAGCTTGTGTGTGCTAAGCAATGTAGCTTGTGTAGCGTATGTTGTGTGGCCCGGGCAGAATTTGCTGTGGCGCTGTGAGCGAAGAATCTGAGTTAGAGCTGTTGAGCAACTGAAGTAAAGGAACTGGGAAGAGAGAGGTATTGCAGCAGGTACGCTGTGGTTGTGAGGTGCCTCAGAGTGTGCTTTTCTCTCGTCTCTACAGGTGCTTTGTGCAGTCGTGGACAGGGAAGGGAAATCCTCACGTCACGAAGCACTGAGGGAAGGTGAGTGTTGTCAGCCTGGTCATCCCTTATCCGAAGCGAAGGGAAGACGCTCAGGTGTTTCCCTGTGAGGGTCCGAGGTGAGGCTGTGTGGGATAGAGGAGCAGTGTGGCAGGTGGTTGCTTGCAAGCACAGTGGTCATTGTGTCCTTTTGTGTTCCCAGGTGGTGTGGGTGATGCTGGCCGCTCCTTTCAAGCTTGGACCTAATTTGCAGGTACAGAGGCAAGTGGCCTGGTGTTTTGAAAGGATAAAACTCAAGATGGGGTCCCTTTTGTTGTTGAGGGATGGGTGCTACTGCTGTCAGCTGAATGTTTATCTTCTGCCTGTGTTTTTCCTTTTGTTCAGGCTGAAACGCAGTGCGCAGTGCAGGACGTCTTGACCCGAGCTGCCTCTGCAGTGACTCTGGTCACTGATAATATTGTAAACGGGGTCCCTTTGTGTTGTTGAGGGATAGGTGCTAATGCTGGCATCTGAATGATTATCTTGTGACTGTGTTTTCCTTTGTTCAGGCTGAAAGGCAGTGTGCAGTCCAGGACGTCATGACCCAAGGTGCCTCTGGAGTGGCTGGTGCGTGATGAGCAGAAGTAGCTGTTATTTTTGGGGTGCGGTTGTCACTGCAGTTATTTTCTTACATCCAATAGAGTAAAAATCCAGTTTGCCTTTTAGAGGTGCTATAAGTGAGTAAAGAGAACAGATGGAAGCATCTGCCATGTGGGGAAGGCCAGCGGCTGAGGTACGGGAGAGGATGAGAGTAACTGTCCAAAGGGTGTTGTGGCTTTTGCTGCTACAGTTGCTTTCTCTCCAGTTTATGAGGTGCCACAGACAAGGTGGGCTGAGATATCCTTTAGAGTAGGAGGAAAGCAGGTCACTGGAATGCTGTGTGGTTCTTGAGAAAGGTGTTGTAGATGAAAACGGTTGTCTGGTGTGGCAGTTCCTGATGGTGGTCTTCTTCGGTAGGCAAAGAGGTGCCCGAAGCCCCCTCTTGTGCAGCCTGAGCACGCCTGGCTGAGGATGAAGCCTGCTTTCCAGCAGTTCCAAAAACTGTGTTGAAGCTGAAATGCTGCGTCTGTGTTTGGGTTGGGGTTGCACCTTGGTGAGTGTAGGGATGGGTTTTAAGTTGGTGCAGCGGAGGGCCTGGCCCCAGTGTCCTGTAGTGTGTTTTGACCCATGAGCATAGCCTTTTAGTTCTCAGATAGCCTACTGAAGTAAGTGATTTTTCCTGTGAGTGGAACGGAATTGATTTTGTTGGTGTATAATCAGTTCTGCTCCTAGATTTTTCTTTCTACGTAAGTAAAAGTTTGAGCTAATTCCAGCTGAAAAAGCTTCAGTTACTTGCTTAGTCATATCGTCCTTCTAACACTCAAAGCTGCAGCGAAAGCGTGGGGATTGTTGCTTCTAGAAACACCCCAGTTCTCTTGTCTGCATTCTGCATGCTGTTGAGGTAAGCCTTACAAATAAGTAAATAAACCACAGCTGCTTCTCCTCCTCTTTCTACTTTCTTGTGCTTTGCCCCTCCCCTTTCCAGGTGATTTGGTTTGGGTGCTGGGTGGGACCAAAAGGTATATGAGCCCCGGGTATGCCATCAGAGTTCATTCTGCCTGGGCTGCTCTTTGGGGTAAGTGTTTTGTTTTTCCTTCAGTCAGTTGCATGGTTCTTTAGGAAGGCTGGAGTCTATGGATTTCAGGATTTCTAAGTGCTTGGAATTCACTTAATAGAGGGATATTAAGTAGAGGCTGCTGGCTCACTGTTTTTGGGATGGTGGCTTATGCTCCTCTGATCTGTATTTTAATCTCTAGATGAATCAACCCACTTGTGTAACTCTCCAGAGGACTAAAACCAGCTTGATTACATGCTACAAGAGGCTTGACCATGTAGGTGCAGCATTACCAAGAGACTGAGAAGGGTCACCTTTTCCATCTGCAAAGGGTATGTCTGTCATTAGCCCTGCTGGGGCTGCTATGCATTCATGGCCTTGTGGCATTTGTGGACTTGAGGTTTTTTTTTTTTTTTGTCTAGCTCTGGTCTCTGTGTTTGAGTCCTCTGCTAGGAGCTGCACTGTTTGCGTATCCATCGTGGTTGTGACCTTCTCTCTTTGTTTCTTGTAGCTCAGGGCATAGGCATGGGAACTTGAACAAAGCATGAGGGTGAGTGGACAGCAGTGGGGGCCCAGAATTGTTCGGTGGACTGTGTTATTCTGCTTCACCTGTCGGGCCGACTTTGCAAGCGCCTTGCGACAGCAAAGTATGTCTCCTGCCACATTTCTGAGATGTGCCAGACGTCAGCGGTTCTAGTTCCTGAAATGCTGGAGCTGCTCGGAGCACAAGAGGAGCTGGGAGCGTGATGCATCTCCTTTGGATTTTAGGTGAGTGAAGCGGTGGTACTGGGTTGGGCCACGTGGCTCTGGGGCTTCTTGGCTGTTGCAGTAGGGGAGGAAAGGAGTGGGTATAGACTGTTCTGTGGATTGTCAGGTTTCTGTTCTTCTTGGTCTAAGCCCCGTGACCTTGGCTCAGCACAGTGAATGGAAGCTTGAAGCCTGGATCGGGAAGGTGAGTGGAGAAAAGTTGGAAAACGGGTATTGTTTTTGGTGTAGCAGTCTATTGGTGCACCTCTGGGTGACTCCTCTTTTCCTGTTATGAAGAAGGTACTGGGAACATCCTGGCTGGCCTCTGTGGTCCACATTGAGGGTGGATTCTGAGCCCTGAGAATTAAGTCCAGGGGGAAATACTGTGTGTTGAGGAGTGGTTGGCAGAGGGAGGTGGGGAGTTGTTTAAAGGGTGTCTATCAGATTTCAGTAGCGGAGCAGGTCAGTTGTCTACTGTTTTGTTTCTGAGGAGGTTGTTTCACTGGAAGAAATTTGGCTGGTGTGCTGGCGCATGATGACACTTTATTTCTGCAGGTGAAGAAGAGCCTTGTGCCTGAAGCAATGTCCTGGCTAGCCTTTGTGAGTCTTCCTTGGTGAGGATGGAACCAGCCTCCCAGCATTCCCAAGCTAAGTTGGGGTGTCGGTGGGGGTGGGGGGGAAATGCTATGTTTGAGTTGGGGTTGTGAATGCACCCATAGGGCGAGGGTCTGTGCTTTTAAGTCATTGCTTTGGGTGGGGCCTTTCAGGATTGATCAGGTCAGGCAGAGAGATTATGTGTGGGGAGTTCTGTCACGTACAGCGTGAGCGCGTGCCAGGCAGGGCAGTCCCAGCTTGTCATCTGTGTTGTCTGTGCTGTACTGTGTTGTTGTTCTTGTTGCTCAGCAGGCCCTGGGGAAGCCATCCTGAGCGTATTCAACACTCAACCTCCTCAGAATAATGCTGATGTTGAACTGGGAGCTGAGCAATGCTTCTGTTGCAGTGGGAGCTTAAGGGGATCACTTCTACTATGCGATTAATAGTTTTTGTATCAAACATTTCCTGATATGATCATCATGTTACGTGCTCCTCAGGTCTTGATATTCTCATTGCCTTCTTCCACTGGACAGACAAGACGTGCAACTTTGTAGCCACACCAAAGGCCCTAAATGCTTGTTTCATCATCGTAGGGCTGATACGAGCACTTCTTGTCTTTAAGTTCCTGCTTGAAGTGCAGATCTGTTTCAGGTCTTGTGCATCATATTCGGTTTGAGATCACGTCTATTTCCATCCTCACTCTTGCTGAAGTCATCTGGGTTGCATCAGGAGCTCTTGCTTGGGAATTGAATTCCTAAGCGTCTTCTTATGGGGTTTTCAGTCCCCATCCTTCTGGTGTCTTGTCTTAAAGGCAGGCTTTTTAGGCCTCCATCATCCCAGTTCTGGCAGTTGCTTCCAGTCGCATGTTGTGACACTTGAGTCTCTCCTTGGGTCTGCTGCAGAGCACCTGTTCTGACTTGCTGTTGCCGTAGGGCTTCCCTCTGGGGGGTCACTTTTTCTTGCGCCTTGTGTTGTGTGTTTTGTTTGTAGTGTTTGTGGCGTGCCTGTGTGTGTATGTGTTTGTTCTGGAGCTGTCCTGCCTGGCAGTTAGTGATAACAGCTAATGTGGCAGTGCATGGGTGTGCTAATACATTGTCTGGACTGTTTTGGCAAAGACATCCAGTCTGCCTCTGGGCACGTACTGAAGGGTAGCTGGCACAGTCATCTCTGGTGGTTGGCAGATGTGGATTTGGGAGAGTATATCTGCTTGTGAGCAGCTGCTCGCATAAGTGCTTGAACGGTGTGCTTGAGGAGGTCTGTCGAATCTTGAAAGCTTACAGATAGGGGGTTTTGAAATGTTTATTCTTATTTCTTTCCTGTCCCCAGTAGAGTGTAAAACCTAGGAGGAACCTGTCACAGGAAAGAGCTCCTTCTGGAACTGTTCAGCACTCCGTAGACAACTCGGTGACTGGCTTGATGTACTTCTGAGGTGCTGAGGCAAGGGGGCTGCTGTTTTGAAATGATAACGTTGTAAACGGGGTCCCTTTTGTTGTGGAGGTATGGGTGCTAATGCTGGCAGCTGAATGATTGTCTTGTATCTGTTTGCATTTGCTAAAACTGAAACACAGTGTACAACACGGAACTTGAGCAGAGCTGCTTTCGGCAAGGTGAGCGATGAACAGGTGTAGCAGGTACTTTACAGGTGCAGTTGTCACTGCAGTTAGTTAACTACACAAAATACAGTAAAAATCCTGTTTATATTTCAGAGGTGTGTTGTAGCTGGCCTAAGAGAGCAGATGGAAGCATCTTCCTCGAGGGCAGGTGAGGGGGCCGAGGTAAGGGAGCAGATGAGAGTAACTGTCCTAGCTGTGCTGTGTCTTTGGATGCTGCTTCAGCCTATGCTTTTCTTTTTCTTTCACAGGTGTCTCGCACAGGTTCAGAGGGGCCAAGCTGCACTCTGAAGAGCAGCACGAGAAGGGCGGGCTGTTTGTGAGCTGGATTGGAGCAGAACTGCCAAGTAGCACGAGGTGACTGCGAAGGGTATCCATCTTGCTTTGCAGGTGCCATGGCAGGCTCTCCACAGAAGCGGTTGAGGATTTGAGAAGAGGTTGCAGATCATCAAGGAGCAACACATGCAGGGATGGCTTGAAAACGGTATGGCTGCTTTCTCTTCTGTTTATCAGGTGTCCCAGGCAACGTGGGCTGTGATGTTAGTCTTTAGGATCGGAACAAAGCAGGTGCTGATGGCGGTCTTCTTTGGTAGGCAAAGAGGTGCCCGAAGCCCTGTCCTGTGTAGCCTGAGCAGTCCTCGCTGAGGATGAAGCTTGCTTTCCAGCAGTTCCCAAAACTGTGTTGAATCTGAAATGCTGCGTCTGTGTTTGGTTTGGGGTTGTACCTTGGTGAGTGTAGGGATGGGTTTTAAGTGGGTGCAGCGGAGGGCCTGGCCCCAGTGTCCTGTAGTGTGTTTTGACCCATCAGCATAGCCTTTTGGATCTCAGCCTACTGAAGTAAGTGATTTTTCCTGTGAGTGGGACGGAATTGATTTTTTTTTTTTTTTGGCTTATAATCAGTTCTGCTCCTAGATTTTTCTTTCTACGTAAATATAAGATATGAAGAAAAAGAAAAGGTACGTTGTTTTTGGGAAACCGTGGGGTAGGGTTCCTTGACCACATAAGTGTAGTAGTGCTTAGAGAGTGAGCAGGGTCACCTCCTTCATCTCTAGAGAATGTCTGTTCGGGCCCATTTCGGCGCGGCGCCGCCCGGGCCCATTTCGGCGCGGCGCCGCCCGGGCCCATTTCGGCGCGGCGCCGCCCGGGCCCATTTCGGCGCGGCGCCGCCCGGGCCCATTTCGGCGCGGCGCCGCCCGGGCCCATTTCGGCGCGGCGCCGCCCGGGCCCATTTCGGCGCGGCGCCGCCCGGGCCCATTTCGGCGCGGCGCCGCCCGGGCCCATTTCGGCGCGGCGCCGCCCGGGCCCATTTCGGCGCGGCGCCGCCCGGGCCCATTTCGGCGCGGCGCCGCCCGGGCCCATTTCGGCGCGGCGCCGCCCGGGCCCATTTCGGCGCGGCGCCGCCCGGGCCCATTTCGGCGCGGCGCCGCCCGGGCCCATTTCGGCGCGGCGCCGCCCGGGCCCATTTCGGCGCGGCGCCGCCCGGGCCCATTTCGGCGCGGCGCCGCCCGGGCCCATTTCGGCGCGGCGCCGCCCGGGCCCATTTTTTAGTTGGAGCTACTGAGCAGGTGAGTAAAAGGAGCTGGGAATAGAGAGGTGTTGCACAGTGATATGTTGCATCAGTAGTAGTGAGCGTTGTGCCGGAGGTGGGTATTAGCTCTGGCATGCTAGTGAATGCTGGTTCTCTGTTTTTGCAAGTGATAATGAACATGTTTGATGTAATTCCATTTGAAAAAGTTCCAGTTACTTGACTGGTTGTCTTGTCCTTTCAATATTAGAAGCTGCAGCAAAAGCATGGGGATTGTTGCTTCTAGAAACACCCCAGGTCTCTTGTCTGTTCTCTGCATGTTATTCAGGTAAAGCAGATTTAAAAAAAAAAAAAAAAAAAAAAAACAAAACAAAAAAAAACAGCTACTGCTGCTCCTACTTGCTTGTGCTTTGTCCCTCCCCTTTTCCTGGTGATAGGGTTTGGATATTGGGAGGGGCCAAATGGTATATGAGCCCCAGGCATGGCATCAGAGTGCACCTTCTGCCTGAGCTGCTCTTTGGGGTAAGTGTTTTGGTTTCCTTCAGTCAGTTGCAGGGTTCTCTAGGCAGGCTGGAGTCTATGGATTTCAGGATTTCTAAGTGCTTGGAATTCACTTAATAGAGGGATATTTAGTAGAGGTTGCTGGCTCACTGTTTTTTGGGATGGTTGTATAGTCTTCTGTTTTTTGAGCTATATTTTAATCTCTAGATGTATAAACCAACTTGTGTAATTTTCCAGAGAAGTAAAACCAGCTTCATTTCATGCTACGTGTGGCTTGGCAGTGTAGATGCAGCATTACCAAGAGCCTGATCAGGGTTGTATCAGAGTCTTTTCTTTCCTCTGCAAAGGGTAAGTCTGTGATTACCCCTGACAGGGCTGCTGCTGTGTGTGCACGTCTTTTTGGCATTTGTGGACCTCAGCTGTGTTTTTTTTTTTTTTTTTGCGTGCGTGTATGTTCTAAGGTTTTGTTTTTTTTTGAGGGGCAAATAGTGTGTTTGCTGAGCGTGGTTGGCAGGAGGAGGTGGGGAGCTGCTCAGGACTAGTAGGTTTGGTTTCTTGGAGTGAGCGGCAGCCTTCGGGTGCGATGCGACTGATTGTTGGGGGGGAATGTTCTAGCGTGTGTGTCTTACCCATTGTAGCTTGTGTAGTGTGTGTTGTGTGGCCCGGGCAGAGTTTGCTGTGGCGCTGTGAGCGAAGAATCTGAGTTAGAGCTGGTGAGCAGCTGAAGTACCGGAGCTGGGAAGAGAGGTGTATTGCAGCAGGTACGCTGTGGCTGTGAGGTGCCTCAGAGTGTGCTTTTCTCTCGTCTCTACAGGTGCTTTGTGCAGTCGTGGACAGGGAAGGGAAATCCTCGTGTCATGAAGCTCTGAGGGAAGGTGAGTGTAGTCAGCCTGGTCATCCCTTATCCGAAGCGAAGGGAAGACGCTCAGGTGTTTCCCTGTGAGGATCCGAGGTGAGGCTGTTTGGGATAGAGGAGCAGTGTGGCAGGTGGTTGCTTGCAAGCACAGTGGTCATTGTGTCCTTTTGTGTTCCCAGGTGGTGTGGGTGATGCTGGCCGCTCCTTTCAAGGTTGGACCTAATTGCAGGTACAGAGGCAAGTGGCCTGGTGTTTTGAAAGGATAAAACTCAAGATGGGGTCCCTTTTGTTGTTGAGGGATGCGTGCTACTGCTGTCAGCTGAATGTTTTTCTGCCTGTGTTTTTCCTTTTGTTCAGGCTGAAACGCAGTGCGCAGTGCAGGACGTCTTGACCCGAGCTGCCTCTGCAGTGACTCTGGTGCGTGATGAGCAGAGGTAACTGTTGTTTTTGGGGTGCGGTTGTCACTGCAGTTATTTTCCTACAGCCAATAGAGTAAAATTCCAGTTTGCCTTTTGGAGGTGCTATAAGTGGGTAAAGAGAACAGATGGAAGCATGTGCCACGTGGGGCAGGCAAGCGGCTGAGGTACAGGAGGGGATGAGAGTATGTGATTTTTTCGTGGGGGTGGAATGGAATTAATTTTGTTGGTGTGTAATCTGTTCTGCTCCTAGATTTGTCTTTCTGTGTAAATAAAAGTTTGAGCTAATTCCAGTTAAGAAAGTTCCAGTTACTTGCTGGGTCGTATTGCCCTTTTAATATTCAAAGCTGCAGCAAAAGCATGGGGATTGTTGCTTCTAGAAACACACCAGGTCTCTTGTATGCACTCTGCATGTTGTTCACGTAAAGCAGATCTTAAAAAAGCAAACAAAAAAATAAAACCAGCTGCTGCTGCTGCTCCTGCTCTCTTTCTACTTCCTTGTGCTTTATCCCTCCCCTTTTCCAGGAGATTTGGTTTGGGTGCTGGGCGGGACCAAAAGGTATATGATCCCCAAGTATGCCATAAGAGTTAATTCTGCCTGGGCTGCTCTTTAGGGTAAGTGTTTTGATTTTTCCTTCAGTCAGTTGCAGGGTTCTCTAGGCAGGTTGGAGTCTATGGATTTCTGGATTTCTAAGTGCTTGGAATTCACTTAATAGAGGGATATTTAGTAGAAGCTGCTGGCTCACTTTTTTTTGGGGTGCTGGGATTTGCTCCTGGTTTTGAGCTATGTTTTAATTTCTAGATGAATCAACCCACTTGTGTAACTCTCCAAAGAACTAAAACCAGCTTCATTACATACTACAACAGGCTTGACCACATTGGTGCAGTATTACCAAGAGACTAAGCAGGGTCACCTTTTTCGTCTGCAAAGATTGTCTGTGATTACCCGTGCTGGGGCTGCTATGCATGGCCATCTGGCATTTTTGGACTTCAGGGTGTTTTTTTTATTTGTCTAGCTCTTGTCTCTATGTTTGAGTCCTCTGCAAGGACCTGTACTGTTTGCTTCTCCATTGTGGTTGTGACCTTCTCTCTTTGTTTCTTGTAGCTCAGGGCATAGGCACGGGAACTTGAACGAAGCATGAGGGTGAGTGGACAGCAGTGGGGGCCCAGAATTGTTCGGTGGACTGTGTTAGTCTGCATCACCTGTTGGGCCGACTTTGCAAGCGCCTTGCGACAGCAAAGTATGTCTCCTGCCACATTTCTGAGATGTGCCAGACGTCAGCGGTTCTAGTTCCTGAAATGCTGGAGCTGCTCGGAGCACAAGAGGAGCTGGGAGCGCGATGCATCTCCTTGGGATGTTAGGTGAGCATAGCGGTGGTAATGGGTTGGGCCATGTGGCTCTGGGGCTTCTTGGCTGTTGCAGCAGGGGAGGAAAGGAGTGGGTATAGACTGTTCTGTGGATTGTCAGGTTTCTGTTCTTCTTGGTCTAAGCCCCGTGACCTTGGCTCAGCACAGTGAATGGAAGCTTGAAGCCTGGATCGGGAAGGTGAGTGGAGAAAAGTTGGAAAACGGGTATTGTTTTTGGTGTAGCAGTCTATTGGTGCACCTCTGGGTGACTCCTCTTTTCCTGTTATGAAGAAGGTACTGGGAACATCCTGGCTGGCCTCTGTGGTCCACACTGAGGAAGGATTTTGAGCCCTGAGAACTAAGTTGAGGGAGAAATACTGTATGTTGGGGAGTGGTTGGCAGGGGGAGGTGGGGAGTTGTCTAAAGGTTGTCTATCTGATTTCAGTAGCAGAGCAGGTCAGTTGTCTACTGTTTTGTTTCTGAGGAGGGTGTTTCACTGGAAGAAGTTTGGCCTGTGTGCTGGTGCCTAATGGTACTTTTATTTCTGCAGGTGAAGAAGAGCCTTGTGCCTGAAGCAGTGTCCTGGCTAGCCTTTGTGTTCCTTGGTGACGATGGAACCTGCCTCCCAGCATTCCCAAGCTAAGTTGGGGGGAAAGTGCTTTGTTTGAGTTGGGGTCGTGAATGCACCCATAGGGTGAGGGTCTGTGCTTTTAAGTCATTGCTTTGGATGGGGCCTTTCAGGATCGATCAGGTCAGGCAGAGAGATTATGTGTGGGAAGTTCTGTCACATACAGCGTGAGCGCGTGCCAGGCAGGGCAGTCCCAGCTTGTCATCTGTGTTCTGTGTTGTGTGTGCTGTACTGTACTGTTGCTCTTGGTGCTTGGCTGGCCCTGGGGAAGCCATCCTGAGGGTATTCAACACTTGACCTCCTCGGAATATTGCTGATGTTCATTCAATTGGGAGCTGAGCACCTCTTGTCTTGCAATGGGAGCTTAAAGGAATCGCTTCTGTGCGTGTAATAGTTTTTTGTATCAAATGTTTCCTGATATGATCAACATCTGTTACGCGCTCCTCGTGTCTTGAGATCCGCATTGCCTTCTTCCACTGGGCAGACAAGACGGGCAACTTGGTAGCCACACCAAAGGTCCTAAATGCTTGTTTCATCATCGTAGGGCTGATGTGAGCACTTCTTGTCTTGCAGTCACTGCTTGAGGTGCAGATCTCTTTCAGGTCTTGTGCATCATATTTGGTTTGAGATCACATCTGTTTCCATCCTTGCTCTTGCAGAAGTCATCTGGGCCGTATCAAGAGCTCTTGCTTGGGAATTGATTTCCTAAGGATCGTCTTATGGGATTTTCAGTCCCCATCCTTCTGGTCTCTTGTCTTGAAGGCAGGCTTTTTAGGCCTCCATCATCCCAGTTCTGGCAGTTGCTTGCAGTCGCATATTGTGACATTTGAGTCTCCTAGGGTCTGATGCAGAGCACCTATTCTGACTTGCTGTTGCCATAGGGCTTTCCTCTGGGGGTCACCTTTTCTTGCGCCTTGTGTTGTGTGTTTTGTTTGTAGTGTTTGTGGCGTGCCTGTGTGTGTATGTGTTTGGTCTGGAGCTGTCCTGCCTGGCAGTTAGTGATGACAGCTAATGTGGCAGTGCATGGGTGTACTAATACATTGTCTGGACTGTTTTGGCAAAGACATCCGGTCTGTCTCTGGGCACGTACTGAAGGGCAGCTGGCACAGTCATCTCAGTGTTGTTTGGCAGATGTTGGGGGGGGAGAATTGAGCTGCTTGAGAGCAGCTGCTCGTGTAGTGCTTGAATAGTTCTGGAGGAGAGTTCTGTTGTTGAATTGTCAAAGCTTGCAGATGTGGACTTTTTTCTTTTTCTTTTTTTTTTTTTTTTTTTTTTTGCAAGCCTTAGATAAACCTCAGGAGGAACCAGCCAAAGGAAAGAACGCCTTCCGGAATTGTCAAGCTCTCATTCGGCAGCTCAGTGTACTGGCTTGGTCTACTTCTGAGGTGCTGAGGCAAGTTGTCCACACTTTTGAAACGATAATGTTGTAAACGGGGTCCCTTGTGTTGTTGAGGGATGGGTACTACT
Source organism: Aythya marila (assembly GCF_965140915.1). Classification (NCBI taxonomy): domain Eukaryota; kingdom Metazoa; phylum Chordata; class Aves; order Anseriformes; family Anatidae; genus Aythya; species Aythya marila. The sequence goes on from NC_139053.1 coordinate 21,777,405, forward strand.
ACTGGCAGCTGAATGATTATCTTGTGACAGTTTTCATTTGATAAAACTGAAACGCAGTGTACAACCTGGGACGTCACACCCAGAGCTGCCTCTGGCAAGGTGAGTGAGGAACAGATGCAGCAGTTGTTGTGTTGCAGGTCTCACTGTTAGTGTAAGCATCCCCTCTTTGTCTTTTAGAGGTGGTGTAGCTGTTTGAAGAGGTTAAATGGAATCATCTGCCTCAGGGGCAGGTAAGTGGGCAGAGGTAAGGCAGCAGATGAGAGCAACTGTCCTAGCTGTGCTGTGGCTTTGGATGCTGCCTCGGCCTATGCTTTTCTTTTTGTTTCACAGGTGTCTCGCACAGGCTCAAAGGAGCAAACTGCACTCTGAAGAGCTGTGTAAGAAGAGGAGCTGGTCATAAGCTGGATTGGAGCAGAACAGCCAAGTAGCACAAAGTGACTATGAAAGGTGTCCGTCTTGCTTTGCAGGTGCTGTGGCAGGCTCTCCACAGAATTGGCTGAGGATGTGAGATAGGGCCAGAGAGCGTCAAGGAGCGGCACGTGCAGGGATGGTTTCCAACCGCTGCGGTGGCTTTCTCTTCTTCCCATGGGGGGCAGGCAAGTGGCTGAGGTACGGGAGGGGATGAGAGTAACTGTCCCAAGGGTGCTGTGGCTTTTGCTGCTGCGGTTGCTTTGTCTCCTGTTTATGAGGTGCCACATACAAGGTGGGCTGAGATAGCCTTTAGAGTAGGAGGAAAGCAGGTCACTGGAATGCTGCGTGGTTCCCGAGAAAGGTGTTGTGTAAGAAAAAGGTTGTCTGGTGTGGCAGTTCCTGATGTCGATCATCTGTGGTAGGCAAAGAGGTGCCCGAAGCCCTGTCCTGTGTAGCCTGAGCACGCCTCGCTGAGTATGAAGCCTGCTTTCCAGCAGTTCCGAAAACTGTGTTGAAGCTGAAATGCTGCGTCTGTGTTTGGGTTGGGGTTGCACCTTGGTGAGTGTAGGGATGGGTTTTAAGTGGGTGCAGCGGAGGGCCCGGCCCCAGTGTCCTGTAGTGTGTTTTGACCCATGAGCATAGCCTTTTAGTTCTCAGCCTGCTGAAGTAAGTGATTTTTCCTGTGAGTGGAATGGAATTGAATTCTTCTTTTGGCATGTAATCTGTTCTGCTCCTAGATTTTCCTTTCTACATAAATAAAAGTTTGAGTTAATTCCAGCAGGAAAAGCTTCAGTTACTTGCTTGGTGGTAATGTCCTTCCAACATTCAAAGCTGCAGCGAAAGCATGGGGATTGTTGCTTCTAGAAACACCCCAGTTCTCCTGTCTGCCCTCTGCATGCTGTTGAGCTAAGCCTTATAAGTAAGTTAATAAAACCACAGCTGCTGCTCCTCCTCTTTCTGCTTTTTTTGTGCTTTCCCCCTGCACTTTCCCAGGTCATTGGCTTCAGGTTCCAGGTGGGACCTAATAGTAACTGAGTTGCAGGTGTGCCATTTCGGCGCGGCGCCGCCCGGGCCCATTTCGGCGCGGCGCCGCCCGGGCCCATTTCGGCGCGGCGCCGCCCGGGCCCATTTCGGCGCGGCGCCGCCCGGGCCCATTTCGGCGCGGCGCCGCCCGGGCCCATTTCGGCGCGGCGCCGCCCGGGCCCATTTCGGCGCGGCGCCGCCCGGGCCCATTTCGGCGCGGCGCCGCCCGGGCCCATTTCGGCGCGGCGCCGCCCGGGCCCATTTCGGCGCGGCGCCGCCCGGGCCCATTTCGGCGCGGCGCCGCCCGGGCCCATTTCGGCGCGGCGCCGCCCGGGCCCATTTCGGCGCGGCGCCGCCCGGGCCCATTTCGGCGCGGCGCCGCCCGGGCCCATTTCGGCGCGGCGCCGCCCGGGCCCATTTCGGCGCGGCGCCGCCCGGGCCCATTTCGGCGCGGCGCCGCCCGGGCCCATTTCGGCGCGGCGCCGCCCGGGCCCATTTCGGCGCGGCGCCGCCCGGGCCCATTACTCAGGTGGTGCTACTGAGCAGGTGAGGTAAAGGAACCGGGAACAGAGAAGTATTGCACAATGGTATGTTGCATTAGTTGTAGTGTGCGTTGTGCAGGACATGGTTATTAGGGCTTGCGTGGTAGTGAATGCTGGTTCTCTGTGTTTACAGATGGGGATGAGCCTGTGTAAACTAATTGCAGTTCAAAAAGTTTCAGTTATTAGCGTGGTGATATTGTCAATTCAATATTAAAACCTGCAGAAAAAGCCAAAGGCGGTTTTTGCTTCTAGAATCACTGCAAATATTTGGTCTGCTCTCTGCATGCTTTTGAGATAAAGTTTATTTTAAAAAAGAAACAAAAAGAAAAACAGCTACTTCTCTTGCTCTATTTCTACTTTCTTGTGCTTTGCCCCTCCCCTTTCCCAGGTGATTGGGTTTGGGTGCTGGGCGGGGCCAAAAGGTATATGAGCCCCAGGCATGGCATCAGAGAGCTCCTTCTGCCTGGGCTGCTCTTTGGGGGCAGCGCTTTGTGTTTCCTTCAGTCAGTTGCAGGGTTCTCTAGGCAGGCTGGAGTCTATGGATTTCTGGATTTCTAAGTGGTTGGAATTCTAGATCTCTAAGTGCTTGAAATAGAGGGATATTTAGTAGAGGCTGCTGGCTCACTTTTTTTTTAGGATGGCCGCATAATCTCCTGTTTTTGAGATATATTTTAATCTCTACATGTTTAAAACCTGTTGTTTTAGTCCCCTGGAGAGTTACACCAGCTTGATTACATGCTACATGTGGCTTGGCAGCGTAGATGCAGCATTACCAAGAGACTGAGCAGGGTTGTATCAGAGTCACCTTTTTCATCTGCAAAGGGTAAGTCTGTGATTACTCCTGCCGGGGTTGCTGTGTGTGCATGTCTTTTTGGCGTTTGTGGAGTTGTGTTTTTTTTTTTTGTTTGTGTGTGTGTATGTTCTAAGTTTCTGGTTTTCTGAGGGGTAAACAGTTAGTGTGCTGAACGTGGTAGGCAGGTGGAGGTTGGGAGCTGCTCAGGACTGGTAGTTTTGGTTTCTAGGAGTATGCGGCACCCATCCTGTGCGATGTGACTGATTGTTGGGCGGGAACGTTCCAGCTTGTGTGTCCTAAGCAATGTAGCTTGTGTAGCGTATGTTGTGTGGCCCGGGCAGAATCTGCTGTGGCGCTGTGAGCGAAGAATCTGAGTTAGAGCTGTTGAGCAACTGAAGTAAAGGAACTGGGAAGAGAGAGGTATTGCAGCAGGTACGCTGTGGTTGTGAGGTGCCTCAGAGTGTGCTTTTCTCTCGTCTCCACAGGTGCTTTGTGCAGTCGTGGACAGGGAAGGGAAATCCTCATGTCACGAAGCACTGAGGGAAGGTGAGTGTTGTCAGCCTGGTCATCCCTTATCCGAAGCGAAGGGAAGACATTCAGGTGTTTCCCTGTGAGGGTCCGAGGTGAGGCTGTGTGGGATAGAGGAGCAGTGTGGCAGGTGGTTGCTTGCAAGCACAGTGGTCATTTTGTCCTTTTGTGTTCCCAGGTGGCGTGGGTGATGCTGGCCGCTCCTTGCAAGCTTGGACCTAATTTGCAGGTACCGAGGCAAGTGGCCTGTTGTTTTGAAAGGATAAAACTAAAGATGGGGTCCCTTTTGTTGTTGAGGGATGGGTGCTACTGCTGTCAGCTGAATGTTTATCTTCTGCCTGTGTTTTTCCTTTGTTCAGGGTGAAACGCAGTGCGCAGTGCAGGACGTCTTGACCCGAGCTGCCTCTGCAGTGACTCTGGTGCGCGATGAGCAGAGGTAACTGTTGTTTTTGGGGCGCAGTTCTCACTGCAGTTATTTTCCTACATCCAATAGAGTAAAATTCCAGTTTGCCTTTTAGAGGTGCTATAAGTGGGTAAAGAGAACAGATGGAAGCGTGTGCCACGTGGGATAGGCAAGCGGCTGAGGTACAGGAGAGGATGAGAGTATGTGATTTTTTTCTGGGGATGAAATGGAATCAATTTTGTTGGTGTATAATCTGTTCTGCTCCTAGATTTTTCTTTCAATGTGAAGAAAAGTTTGAGCTAATTCCAGGTAAGAAAGTTCCAGTTACTTGCTGGGTCGTATTGTCCTTTTAATATTCAAAGCTGCAGCAAAAGCGTGGGGATTGTTGTTTCTAGAAACACCCCGGTTTTCTTGTCTGCACTCTGCATGCTGTTGAGCTAAAGCAGACTAAAAAATAAATAAATAAAGCAAACACACACACAAAAAAACAACAATAACAAAAAAAAAAACACAATTGGGTGATGTGTTGTGAACGCAACGATCATTTAATCCCGTTTTCCCAGGTGGTGTGGATGATACTGGTTGCACTGTTGGAGCTTGGATTTGGAGAGGAACAGGTGAGCAGAACCGTATGTTGCATCAGCAGTAGTCAGCATTGTGGAGAAGGTGAGCAATGGGGCCAGCGTGCTAGTGAATGCTGTTACTCTGTTTTTGCAGCTGATGATGAGCCTGGCAATTGACTAAGATGACAATCAGTGCCTGTGCATTTCTTGAGGCGGAGGGACTATACCATGCAACAACCTGAGAGCTAAGTTGGGGGGCACCTGGTATTTGCATATCTGGGGTGGCTAATGGGAGCTGGGAGCCAGAGGAGCATAGTGCCTGCTGGCTGACTAGACTTGGTTCCACGGTGAGGGTGGTTCAGGCTGGGTCACGTTCAGGCTGCTTGTGGCTGGGTCACCGGGCTAATAGAAGCAGCGGGATTATTTTGTAGCGTGAGTGGGTGAGCCAGGCAGGACAGTTTCCTTCTGTTCGTCTGTCCTGTAGTGCTGCTTCTGCAATGTCTGTTCTGTGCTTCTTAGGTCTTGATATCCTCCTAGCTTTTTACACTGGACTGACCAGACAGGCGACTTGGTAGCGGTGCTGAAGGGCCTCAGTGCTTGTTTTGTCATCGTGGCTCTGATCCGAGCACTTCTTGTCTTGCAGTCGCTGCTTAAAGAGCAGATCTGTTTCAGGTCTTGTGCATCATATTCGGTTTGAGATCGCATCTGTTTCCATCCTCACTCTTGCAGAAGTCATCTGGGCCGCATCAGGAGCTCTTGCTTGGGAATTGATTTCCTAAGCGTCATCTTATGGGGTTTTCAGTCCCCATCCTTCTGGTCTGATGTCTTGAAGGCAGGCTTTTTAGGCCTCCATCATCCCAGTTCTGGCAGTTGCTTCCAGTCGCGTGTCGTGACATTTGAGCCTCTCCTTGGGTCTGGTGCAAAGCACCTGTTGTGACTTGCTGTTGCCATAGGGCTTCCCTCTGGGGCTCACTTTTTCTTGCGCCTTGTGTTGTGTGCTTTGTTTGTAGTGTTTGTGGCGTTCCTGTTTGTGTATGTGTTTGATCTGGAGCTGTCCTGCCTGGCAGTTAGTGATGACAGCTAATGTGGCAGTGCATGGGTGTACTAATACATTGTCTGGACTGTTTTGGCGAAGACATCTGGTCTGCCTCTGGGCACGTACTGAAGGGCAGCAGGCACAGTCATCTCAGTGTTGTTTGTCACATGTTGGGGGGGGAGAGTATATCTGCTTGTGAGCAGCTGTTTGCATAGTGCTTGAACAGTGTGCTTGAGGAGGTCTGTCGAATCTTGAAAGCTTACAGATATGGGGTTTTGAAAGTTTTATTTTTATGTCTCTCCTGTCCCCAGTAGAGTGTAAACCTTTGGAGGAACCTGTCGCAGGAAAGAGCTCCTTCTGGAACTGTTCAGCGCTCCGTAGGCAGCTCGGTGACTGGCTTGATCTACTTCTGAGGTGTGCTGAGGTATGGGGGCTGCTGTTTTGAAATGATAATCTTGTAAACGGGGTCCCTTTGTGTTGTTGAGGGTTGGGTGCTAATGCTGGCAGCTGAATGATTATCTTGTGACTGTTTTCAGTTCTTAAAGCTGAAATACAGTGTACAACACGGGACTTGACCACAGCTTCTTTTAGAAAGGTGAGCGATGAGCAGATCTAGCAGTTACTTTAGTGGTGCAGTTGTCACTGCAGTTACTTAACTGCACAAAGTACAGTAAAAATCCTGTTTATATTTCAGAGGTGTGTTGTAGCTGGCTTAAGAGAGCAGATGGAAGCATCTTCCTCGAGGGCAGGTGAGGGGGAAGCGGTAAGGGAGCAGATGAGAGTAACTGTCCTAGCTGTGCTGTGTCTTTGGATGCTGCTTCAGCCTATGCTTTTCTTTTTGTTTCACAGGTGTGTCGCACAGGCTGAGTGGGGCCAAGCTGCACTCTGAAGAGCAGCACGGGAAGGGCGGGCTGTTTGTGAGCTGGATTGGAGCAGAACTGCCAAGTAGCACGAGGTGACTGCGAAGGGTCTTGCTTTGCAGGTGCCATGGCAGGCTCTCCACAGAAGCGGTTGAGGATTTGAGAAGAGGTTGCAGATCATCGAGGAGCGACACGTGCAGGGACGGCTTGAAAAGGGTATGGCTGCTTTCTCTTCTGTTTATCAGGTGTCCCAGGCGACGTGGGCTGTGATGTTAGCCTTTAGGATCGGAACAAAGCAGGTGCTGATGGCGGTCGTCTTTGGTAGGCAAAGAGTTGCCCGAAGCCCTGTCCTGTGTAGCTTGAGCATGCCTCCCTGAGCATGAGGCGTCCTTTCTATCAGTTCCGAAAACTGTGTTGAGGCTGAAATGCTGCGTCTGTGTTTGGGTTGGGGTTGCACCTTGGTGAGTGTAGGGATGGGTTTTAAGTGGGTGCAGCGGAGGGCCTGGCCCCAGTGTCCTGTAGTGTGTTTTGACCCATCAGCATAGCCTTTTAGTTCTCAGATAGCCTGCTGATGTAAGTGATTTTTGCTGCGAGTGGAATGGAATTGACTTTTTTTTTTGGCATGTAATCTGTTCTGCTCCTAGATTTTCCTTTCTACATAAATAAAAGTTTGAGTTAATTCCAGCAGGAAAAGCTTCAGTTACTTGCTTGGTGGTAATGTCCTTCCAACATTCAAAGCTGCAGCGAAAGCATGGGGATTGTTGCTTCTAGAAACACCCCAGTTCTCCTGTCTGCCCTCTGCATGCTGTTGAGCTAAGCCTTATAAGTAAGTTAATAAAACCACAGCTGCTGCTCCTCCTCTTTCTGCTTTTTTTGTGCTTTCCCCCTGCACTTTCCCAGGTCATTGGCTTCAGGTTCCAGGTGGGACCTAATAGTAACTGAGTTGCAGGTGTGCCATTTCGGCGCGGCGCCGCCCGGGCCCATTTCGGCGCGGCGCCGCCCGGGCCCATTTCGGCGCGGCGCCGCCCGGGCCCATTTCGGCGCGGCGCCGCCCGGGCCCATTTCGGCGCGGCGCCGCCCGGGCCCATTTCGGCGCGGCGCCGCCCGGGCCCATTTCGGCGCGGCGCCGCCCGGGCCCATTTCGGCGCGGCGCCGCCCGGGCCCATTTCGGCGCGGCGCCGCCCGGGCCCATTTCGGCGCGGCGCCGCCCGGGCCCATTTCGGCGCGGCGCCGCCCGGGCCCATTTCGGCGCGGCGCCGCCCGGGCCCATTTCGGCGCGGCGCCGCCCGGGCCCATTTCGGCGCGGCGCCGCCCGGGCCCATTTCGGCGCGGCGCCGCCCGGGCCCATTTCGGCGCGGCGCCGCCCGGGCCCATTTCGGCGCGGCGCCGCCCGGGCCCATTTCGGCGCGGCGCCGCCCGGGCCCATTTCTCAGGTGGAGCTACTGAGCAGGTGAGATAAAGGAGTTGGGAACAGAGAGGTATTGCACAACTGTATATTGCATTAGCAGTAGCGAGTGTTGTGCAGGAGGTGGGTATTAGCTCTGGTGTAGAGGGATGGTTAACTGAGATAGGTCACGTAGACATAAAACAGCTGAATCTTCACGATTTGGACAAACATTGCACACAACTTGTCTGAGCCAATCAGACACAAGGACACAATATTCGTTTGCAGTTTGGGAAAGTACCGACTGTTATTTCGGTCGAAAGGATGAGGAAGAAGCTGATAAGATAAGGACGTAGGGGGACCAATCATGAGCTTAACTTTTGTAATATGTATGAGCTAATTATATGTGAAGGAATAAAAGGCGTCTGAGCTATCCAATAAATTGAAGCTTGCTGATCACTCATATTGAGTATCCCTGTCTTCCTTCCGTTGACAACAAATGGCGCCCGAACACGGAGCCCGCTGGCGGTGAACCTGCGAGCCACGGATCGACGGAATAAGGGAAGGAAACAGGTCCTGCAATGCAGCTCAGGAGGTGGAAGGGACGAAAATGCTAAATCCTCGCACCCGGGAGCACCTATAGAGGGTCCCGCCGGCCACGCGTCTCCGAGGTCTTGCAAAGGCTGCAACAGTGCTGACGTAAACAAAGGTATGGAGAGACAAGCGACGTATGATCTGCTCAAGTGCTTTTTAGAAAAGCGGAGCACGCAGGGTATAGACTGTAAAAAGGAATTGCGGAGGGATGCGGAAAAAGGAATTGCGGAGGGACACGGGAAATTGAAGTAATCGCGGTGCGATGTGGGACATCCGAGATCGGGTTGCTACAGTAGACCAGAGGCATCAGTGGACAATGGCAGCCGACCCTCACTGTGTGGCGAGTTGGCACAGAGCAGAGGGGTGGACATCAGGACCCTGCAGACTGTCTGACGTAACCATGGAAGCAGCGGCGGCTGTGCTGCTTCTCTCTGGCATTCATTTTATAAGAGGTTTATCTTGCAATGCAAAAAAGACTATTCGTCCCCAGATCGGTGTTATAACTATGTTTCTGGATAAGATTCCGTGGGGTTGCCACATTCTATTGATTAGTAATGACGACTTAGCTCTATTGCGGGGCAGGAGTGCAGAGATGCAGATTACACTGCCAAATGACCACCGGCAGACTTGAGGAGACACTGCTCGGCTGCGGGGATCGGCTGCGGCGTGGACGCCCCTAGGTGCACCCTGAGCGTTTTTGCTCGGAGGGGACTCCACTCTCAGCTGCTCACCACAGGAGCAAAGATCTCCTGAAGCTGCAGACAAACAGTATGTTTTCAGCTGCTGGAGGGATACTAACTGGAGTGTTAATAATTGTATGTGTTATTCTTAAATGTCCAGGTATTTTGTGTTGAAAGTATTTGTGTAAGGGTAAGGTTTTAAAACAAAGTGTTGCAAGTCACTTCACGAGGAACACAATGAGAGGCAATACTTGTTTGTTTGCTTATCATTCTAAATTATATTCGTGTGGTATGATTGAGGTTGTGGTATGATTGAGAGTGAGATGTGCCAGAGGCCTCTGGGTGTGTGAGTGTGCTGTGTACTGTGTTAGTGAGAACGCATTTATTGCCATAGTGCAGGCTGAAATCATAGGAAATTAGTACTGGTCGAGCAAAATCATGTTTCACAAGTATGGAGTCATTGTGCGAAGTAGCCACTTGGAGAAACTTAAGGGAACGTACTGTTTAAAACTTTTTGATCGTAATGAGTCAATTCACAAATCCATTACTTTCTTGAAAGAGCACATGAGAAAGAGTCAATATGGTATCAATCCTTTCAATCAATGGTTCACTGATTTGTTTGAAACAATGCATAGATGGTTACTGGGATTAGTCAGAGGGATTAAGGATTTTGTTCACTGTGGTGTCAATCATCATTGCATGTAGTATTGTGATAAATGTGGTTAAAGAGTTACTTGCAAAAAGGTTATAAACTGTTATAGAGATTTTGAAGTGGTGCCAGAAACAGGTACCCAGTGGATCACTGCAAAGTGGACTGAAGCAGCTTTAGAATCTGCACACGCCGAAGACGACCAGGAAGAGGTTCCTGATAATCATTCTGACAATGACGTGGGCTGTGACACCTCGACGACTATCAAGAACAGCCTTTGATCACCATCAAGTGATTAGGTTTAAGTGTGTTACTACTAAGTTGTGTTACTTACTATTAATTGTGTTACCATTAAGTGCTTACAGTAATTGTAGTGTTATTAGGGTTAAGTTGTATAGTTGTGTTATGTTATGTACCCTTTCAGAACATGCTTGTTTGGGGTCCCGATAGGGGATCCAAAGGAACTGAGTGAAATGTTAGCACCATACTCTGCCCGTATTACTCTGCTTAATGGATCTTTTTCTGACTGTAGGAACTGCACACGCTTTGGCTAGCATAAATAAGCTTGCTTGTTGGGCTGTTAAACAGTCAAATGTAACCACACAAGTTCTTTCTGAAATGTCGCAAGACACGGAAAGCCTAAGGCACGCTGTGCTGCAAAATAGGGCCGGTATTGATTTCTTGTTCTTGGCTCAGGGACATGGGTGTGAAGATGTAGAAGGAATGTGTTGCTTCAATCTTTCCAACCATGGTCAGTCAATTCACGACCAGTTGAAATGGTTAAGGGATCATACACAAAAAATTGTAGTACAAGATAGTTGGTTTGAAGGTTGGCTTAAATCTGTTTTTGGGAACATGGGTGGATGGGTTTTGTTAGTTAAAGAGGGACTTTGCTTTCTACTTATAATTATATTGATTATAATTGCTGCATATGTAACCTTTAACTGCCTAACTAAGAAACTAGAGCAACTCACAGAGAAGGTATTTGTAGCACAAAATAAAAACGGGGGAATTGTGGAGGAATGGTTAAGTGAGGTAGGACACGTGGATGTTGAGCAGTTAGGAGGTCATGGGCTAGGGGAGGTACCGTTCTCAACTCATATGAGCCTGGGCACGTGCGCAGCCGGTTGAGAACCAATCAGGCCCAAGGACACGATGCCCTTGTGTGGTTGGGAAAGTCCCTAAGGCGGGACGGTAGCTAAAAGAGGGAGGAACTAACTGACAAGATAGGAAAGTGTTAGCCAATCCTGAGCTTAGTTTTTGCAATATGTATGAGTTGATTATGTTCAAACTAGATAAAAGGCGACTGAGCTATCCATTAAAGTTGAAGTTCACTGTTCACTCATATTGAGCGTCTGTGTCTTCCTTCCGTCGACAACAGATTGTAGCTTCTAGAAACACCCCAGTTCTCATGTCTGCACTCTGCATGCTGTTGAGCTAAGCCATATAAATAAGGTAATAAAACCACAGCTGCTGTTCCTCTTCTTTCTGCTTTTTTTGTGCTTTCCCCCTGCACTTTCCCAGGTCATTGGCTTCAGGTTCCAGGTGGGACCTAATAGTAACTGAGTTGCAGGTGTGCCATCAGAGAGCTGCTTCTGCCTGGGCTGCTCTTTGGGGTAAGTGCTTTGTTTTTCCTTCAGTCAGTTGCAGGGTTCTTTAGGTGGGTCAGAGTCTATGGACTGATGCATTTTCAAGTAGAAACCGGTACGCATATCTTTTCGAGGTGGCAACTGGTAGGATCTGTCATAGTAAAGCAATCTAAGTAGTAGGTGCCTGTATTGCATGCAGCTCTTCCTCAGGTGAGTAGTTATTACAGCAGTTTTACGGATAGTATGGCGATGTTATTTTGTGTGTTTGCTTTGTGTTTCTGGGTCCCTTATGATTTTTGCAGAATTACAGGGCTTTTTGTGAGTCTTTGCCTATATGTCAAATCTTATGAAAGTCACAACCTTGGTGGCAAAGTGATGGAGCAGGGTTTAGGAGAAATGTATCATGGAGGCTCCCTGTGTGAGCATGTATCTGAAAATGGCAGCATTGGGCATATAAGCAGTGGCCTTTCTCAGGGTTAGGGGCGGTTTGTTATATTTCTGGAGCTTTTGCCTGTGTGTTTGCTGTCTGTCGAGTCTTTAGACCATAAAGCCTTCTAGGCTTTATGTGCATGGAATTCACATATTTGAGGTATGTTTATGAGGGGTTGCCAGGTACGTTGTTTTTGGGAAACCGTGGGGTACGGTTTCTTGACCACATAAGTGCAGTACTGCCAAGAGACTGAGCAGGGTCACCTTCTTCATCACTGAAGAATAAGTCTGTTCGGGCACATTTCAGCGCGGCGCTGACCGGGCACATTTCTCAGTTGGAGCTACTGAGCAGGTGAGTTAAAGGAACCAGGAACAGAGAGGTATTGCACAATGATATGTTGCATTAGTAGTAGTGAGCGTTGTGCAGGAGGTGGGTATTAGCTCTGGCATGCTAGTGAATGCTGGTTCTCTGTTTTTGTAAGTGATGATGAACCTGTTTGACGTAATTCCATTTGAAAAAGTTCCAGTTACTTGACTGGTTGTGTTGTCCTTTTAATATTAAAAGCTGCAGCAAAAGCATGGGGATTGTTGCTTCTAGAAACACCCCAGGTCTCTTGTCCTCTGCATGTTGTTCAGGTAAAGCAGATTTAAAAAAAAAAAAAAGAAAAAAGAAAAAAGAAAATGAAAATCTGCTGCTCCTGCTCTGCTCCTACTTCCTTGTGCTTTGTCCCTCCCCTTTACAATGTGATTGGGTTTGGGTGCTGGGCAGGGCCAAATGGTATATGAGCCCCAGGCATGGCATCAGAGAGCTCCTTCTGCCTGGGCTGCTCTTTGGGGTAAGTGCTTTGTTTTCCTTCAGTCAGCTGCAGGGTTCTCTAGGCAGGCTGGAGTCTATGGATTTCTGGATTTCTAAGTCCTTGGAATTCACTTAACAGAGGGATATTTAGTAGAGGTTGCTGGCTCACTGTTCTTTGCGATGGTGGGATACGCTTCTGTTTTTTGAGCTATATTTTAATCTCTAGATGTACAAACCTACTTGTGTAATTTTCCAGGGGACTAAAACCAGCTTCATTTCATGCTACATGTGGCTTGGCAGTTTAGATGCAGCGTTACCAAGAGCCTGAGCAGGGTTCTATCAGAGTCTGCTCTTTCCTCTGCAAAGGGTAAGTCTGTAATTACCTCTGCAGGGGCTGCTGTGCGTGCACGTCTTTTTGGCATTTATGGATCTCAGATGTTTTTTTTTTCGTGTGTGTATGTTCTAAGGTTTTGTTTTTTTTAGGGGGAAATAGTGTGTGTGCTGAGCGTGGTTGGCAGGAGGAGGTGGGGAGCTGCTCAGGACTGGTAGGTTTGGTTTCTCAGAGTGTGCGGCAGCCTTCGGGTGCGATGCGACTGATTGTTGAGTCTCTCCTGGGGTCTGCTGCAGAGCACCTGTTCTGACTTGCTGTTGCCATAGGGCTTCCCTCTGGGGCTCACTTTTTCTTGTGCCTTGTGTTGTGTGTTTTGTTTTAGTGTTTGTGGCGTGCCTGTGTGTGTATGTGTTTGGTCTGGAGCTGTCCTGCCTGGCAGTTAGTGATGACAGCTAACGTGGCAGTGCATGGGTGTACTAATACATTGTCCGGACTGTTTAGGCAAAGACATCCAGTCTGCCTCTGGGCATGTGCTGAAGGGCAGCTGTCACAGTATATCTGTTTGCGCACAACTGCTTGTTTACCTCTATTCATTTAATAAATTGTAAAATTTAATTGCAATCCAATTTGGGACCCAGTCATGTATGACAACTGGGGGCTTGTCCGGGAGGGCTTTGGTTCCTGAATTCTTACTTTATCTAGGAGAGGCGCCCCACCATTTGGTGGCTGCTGTTCGAGTCAGGTCGGGACTAATGGCATCTTGAACCTGAATAAAGGTAAGCAAAGGTTTTGATTTTTTTTTCAGTTCCCTTGCTGGCTGCAGCACTATATTTTGCCCGTAATTCTGCGTGTGAAGATCTGAATGAAGACAATGGAGTCATAAGCGTTTAAAGCGTATACTGTTCTGTTGGGTGGGTTTCGGTTGCCTGTGTGTGTAAGAGTGTGACTGAGACGGAATTCAGTTCCGAAGCGATTGTGGAGGTCTTCTAACCACGGTTCCAATCTCCTGCTAGGGACTTGGCCAGTGAAGGAACGAAGGGATTCCTATAGGATTTGTGGGTGGGTGATAGATCTTAAATCCTCCGTAAGACACTCTTATTAAGGTAACCAAGGGCTGTGGGAATTGCCACAGTAACATTCCTAGATGGGTCAGACAAAAT